>NW_022103901.1:19923705-19937668 GCF_000313985.2 Echinops telfairi | reverse complement strand
AATGAGGAGCTGATGCCAGGGGCTTAAGTGGAGAGCAAATGTTTTGAGAATGATGAGGGCAATGAATATATAAATGTGCTTTACACAATTGATGCATGTATGGATTGTGATAAGAGTTGTATGAGCCCCCAATAAAATGATTAAGAAAAAATAGAACTATACGAGTTCCATATAATTCTAGTTCATAAGGCCCTCCAGTATGTCTAAGTAGTATGGGAACATGGAGGGTGTGTGATGCTAACAAGCTTGGAGCAGTTAAGTAGGAGATCGAAAGAGATAAAGCTATCAGTTAATGGCCCATCATCATGAGGTGTAGATTTTTATGACCTGAACAAGCTTCAGAACCTGTCAGTATTTTTGATGGTGGGTAGTATAGCATAGAGGTTAACAGGACAGATTTTGTACCTAGATAATGGGATTCTAATTTCTGCCTGTTTCATGTCATACAGTACAAGTGGCTAAGAAGATGTGATTCTCATTAGTATTGTGACTAAAGGCAAGTTCTCCTCTACTCCTGATCTGAATTATAAAATTCACTTAGAAAACTGTGAGAATCGAATGAGTTAATACAAGGGTAGGCAAAAAAGTATTGCTACTAGGGTTCCCGTTCAAACGTATGCAGGCTTAGTCCAAGCAAAGCATGTTTAAACCTGTCTGTGTGATCAGTACACGGCTGTAAACAAATTCTCTCAATCTACAATAGTCTGATTCTCAGTAGAGTGGCTTCTAAAAACTTCAGTGAAAACATGGTTTTCAGAGGGGATCTGCTGGTCCAGATAAAGTCCAGGAAGACAGATGAACTCAGAAGGTTATGGCAACTGTTTTATGGGATTAAAGAGGTAAATTTGGTACATTTTCTTGAAGAACAGAGTAATTTATTAGGAAAAACAACTATATTATGTGAATATAATATGATACTTTTCTTGAAAATAATGATGGTAACATATGTACAAATGTATTTGATACAATTGATGTAGGGATTGTTATAAGAACTGTAAAAGCCTCCAATAAGGTGATTTATTAAAAAATATTATACTTTTTCATGTATAATATTAAAACCTGATAATAGTAGACTTTCAAATCCTCCCTCCTTTTTTGTGCTATTGCTGCCATATATCTTATGTTTAAGTATGCTATAAATTCCAAAATACAGCTACTAATTTTGTTTTAGACAGCCAATTTATTTTAGTATGTCTGGGGGGAAAAAGACCAAATTATTTCATATTAAACTTCATTTTAACTACTTCCTGAGATCTTCATTGCTTGTACTGAAGGTCTTCTGGTAATACATTCTCTCTTCTTAATTAAAAACAATTCCCTGGCTATAATATTTTATAATTAAATAACAAGAGATTGCCTTTCTCCCCAGGACTTGAAAGATGCTAATCAATTGTGTTACAGAGTTTTTGAAAAACATTTTTTTGTGATTTGGGTGAAAATTTACAAGTAAATTGTTTTCCATTTAGCAATTCACACATAACTATAATATAATAGTTTGATTTGTGGTATTGGCTACAATCCACACAAGTTAACAACACCCTTTCTCACTTCCTCTCTGTGTTACCCATATCCATAGGCTTCCTAACCCTTTCTGACTTTTGAGCTTTATCTCTGGGCAAATGTTGCCCTTCTCTCCTCATATGGTTGATTGTTCTAATGAGTGCCACACCTCTTAATTCAATACCAATTTAAGTACAATTAGTTCTGTGACATGGCCCTGCTTGATGCTTGCTCTCAGGAAGGGATCACTGAAGATATGGGTGCTATAGCAAAGTGTGATGAAGAAGTTAGATGGTGCCTGGCTATGAGAAAGAACAGTGGTTGGGTTTTTTGTTTTGTTTTGTTTTTTAACATTTTATTAGGGGCTCATACAACTGTTATCCCAATCCATACACACATCAATTGTGTAAAGCGCATTTGTACATCGTTTCTCAAAACATTTTCTCTCCATTTAAACCCCCGACATTAGGTCCTCATTTTTCCCCTCCCTCCCCGCTCCCCCCTCCCTCATGAGCCCTTGATAGTTTATAAATGGGTATTTTGTCATATCTTGCCCTGAACAGTGGTTGGGGTCTTACAGGCTTATTTTCAAACAAGGAGCCATCTAAGTGAGGCATCAATTAAGTTTACATGGAAGAAGCACACCAGATTGTGTGATTCAAGGATTTTAAAAAATATAATCCAAATCTAAAGGAGGGAATAGCATCAGAGCTTAAATTGTGAACACATGGTTTACAGAAGACCCTGGATGACAGTGGAAGCCCAAAATCCATTTGCAGGGTCCACGCATGCATTAAGCCTCCAGTGAATTCCCTCTGATCGCAGTTGAGTAGCCTTGCTAACATGTATAATGCAGTGGAAAGTGGATTGTTGCAGATGCAGTTAGGTTAGAATTTAGCACTCTATCATTTGATCTCTTTTCTGATTCATTTAAATATGTTATAATTTTTAATATTTTTGCCTTCTTTTTGATTGAGGTTTTTGTCTGTTTCACTTTGTTATTCTTGTTAGTCTTTTTTTCTATGTATGAAATTCAGGATAGGTAGATCTATAGAGACAGTAACTGAATTCATGGTTACTTGGGAATATGGCTAGGGAGGTTGGGGGAAAACGGGGAGCTAATAACAATGAGTCCAAGAACGAAAAAAATGTTCTATTACTGATTGTGGTAGTGATTGTATTACAACTCTTCTCAGTGTGATCGAGGTATTGAATTGTATCATGTATAAATATGCCAATAAAACTGCTGGAAAAAGAAAAATCAATAATCAGAATAGAATACAAATACCAACAATAAGAAATAAAGGAGGAATGCCGCTCACTGGTGTTACTGTGTATCTAAGAAGCCTGTCTGTTGTTTGGCTGAGAGTTGAACTCACAACCAGGGGCTTGGTTTCAGGCTGGAAGAGTGACAGAAGACCACTAGCCTCTCTCAGAGCAGCAAGCCTGTTCTTTTCTTTCCCCCTAATAATTTTGAGTCTTGTTCCACATTTTTCTCCCATAATTTTGGAGAAGTCTACTGGACTCTGTGTCTTTGTATTTCTGTATGTAGTCTTGGGTCCTCTCCACAGCTCTATTCCATTTGACTGCCTTCAAGATTTGTTCTTTATCTTTGATTTTTAAGTTTGCACCACAGGATTATGGATTGATGAGGGCTATATTTATCCTGCTTGATAATCCCTATGCTTTTTGGATTTGTGGTTTAATATCTTCTATTTTTCTTATTTTTTAATTCTTTTAAAAAATCATTTTATTGGGGGCTCGTACAACTCTTATCACAATCCATTCATACATCCATTGTGCCAAGCACATGTGTACATTTGTTGCCCTCATCATTCTCAAAACATTTGCTTTCTATTTGAGCCCTTGGTATCAGCTCCTCATTTTTTTCCCTCTTTCCCCGTATTTTTAATTCTTGACTATTATTTCTTCTTTCTCTTTCTCTCTTTCTCCTCCTATTACTACTACTACTACTATTGATACACCTGGAATTCCAATGACCTATATAGGTCAAGTCATTTGAAAGTATCCCACAACTTTCTTTTCTGTTTGTATTTATTTCAGTTTGGGTGTTTCTATTGACATATCAAGTTCACTGAATATTTCTTTAGCGGTATTGATTCTACTGATGAACCCATTGACTATTAATCACAGTTATTTCTATCTCTTTGTCTGATAGTTACAATGTCTCTGCAGTACCACTCAACTTGGTACTATTTATTGCTTTATCTCCTGAGAGTGGGTTGTTTATCCTTACTTTTTTGTTTGTCTCATGATTTTTTACCTGGAGGATCAGATCATGTCTCGGTACAGAAGAGTCCCTATGGAAGATGGCAGGGGGACTTGCTGGAATCTCTGGAGCAGCATGCCATTGATCTACATAAGCCACTAAAGCACCAGTCTTTGCACAGTGACAGCACCAAGATGGGGAAGATCATTGTGCACATGGGGCAGGGGCAGGACCATGTTCTCAAGTGCTGTTTGGTCAACTGAGCAGCTTTGGGGCTGTAAGCAGTGAATTGGGCAGAACACGAACATCCTCTGTCATGCGTGGTAACTCCTCAAGATGGGGAGACGTTTGCACAAATGTTAGAAGAAAATCTGGATGGTCTTAGCCACTTACGCATTGTTATGTGTGAAGCAAACGAGGAGCAGGGCAGAGTCTTGACTGGAGTTGGTTAATGGAATGGCTTGACCACTGTTCACTGTCCTAAACCTATGGACGTTGTCTCTGAATGTGTTTGAATTCATTTTTACCCTGTAAAACTATTCTTCAGACACCAGTCAATGGAAGAAACAGCTGCGATCAGATGCTACCCATGGTTTTGCAAGTGCAATGTTTTGATTATAAGTAATTTTCAGCTCTGAAGAGATTACATTTCAAAAAAAGCAAGCCAATGGACTTGCTTAAGTAACTATAATTGTTTCAGAACATCATCGTGATCCTAATTGTCTTCATGTTTGGTATAAACATTACTTTTTTTTTAATTAAAGAAACTAATTTATGTTATGAACAGCAATGTATTAAGTGCAATGGAAAGCATTTTGAAGGTGATAAGGCTATTTTGTAAAAAATATTTAAATACGTAACTTTGAAAAAATAATTCTGGGGTTGTTTTGGGTACCCCCTCATATTATATTATAGTTGTTAATATGATATCCAGTTTTATATTATATTAGAGCTGAAATATAGTGTGTGCTCATAGTTACTTTGAAACCAATATTAGATCTAGAGTTAGCTCTTAGTATTTAATGGAGCAAATACATTACTATTTCACATTTTTAGATTTTAATGGTTGTATTCAATTTTTATGTATTTTATAGTATCTATATAAAAATTAATATTCTCAGAAGCCATCAATTCAGAACATCAAACTCAATGTTACTGAGTCAATTCCAACTCTCAGTGACAATTAGAACTGCACCTTTGGTTTCCTGAGACTTTAAATCCTTATGAGGACAAACAGCCTCATCTTTATCCTGTGAAGTGGCTGGTGGGTTTGAACAGCTAACCTTGTAATTAGCATTTCACTTTGTAGTCCACTATGCCATCAAATCTCCATCAGGTAATGAAAATGGTATTCATTTTAAAAAGAAAGAAAGAAAAAGGTTTGATTGTTTCTTATAGGGAACAATTTTTCTTGAAAATTCTGCTCTAAGATTTCCCTGTGGTACTCATCACTTGCTGTGAATGGATCTGAATTTCTGGTAAACTTGGACTCCCTCTGCATTCTAGGTTTTGCTGAAGTTGGAGGGATGGAAGGCTTGAAGGAGAAGTACTTCTTAGCCCTGGCTAGCAACCGGACTGAAAATAGCAGCTGTGGACTGCCTCGAGAAGATGCCTTCCATATTTTCCGAGACCCAGTAACCTCTGATCTTCCATGGCCTGGAATCTTGTTTGGAATGTCCACCCCTTCCCTCTGGTACTGGTGCACGGATCAGGTACAAGCCATCCACCTAACGAAGCAAATGTATCCAGGAAGCTTCTCGCCTTGGTCTGGCTGAAATCAATGCTTTTTCTTCTCATTTGCATTTTCCCATACTTCTTGACCCACTCCTTCCTTCCTAAGGCTCTCTCTGCTATTTTACCCCTTGCTACTGCTCATGCCGCACCCAAAGTTGATATCTGCAAAGGGAAAAGCTTAATCCATGCTGCTTATGCCTGGAGGGATCTAGTACACAAAAAGCAAGACACATTTTCAGTGGAGGTTAAGAAAGACACTAGATACCATTGGTCCAACAAACGCTTGTTGGGAACTTAGAAATCATGAATGAACAAAGCAAACAGTGCCCTCTGACCTTGTGGACCTTCTAGTGATCATAGACAGAAAGTAAACCCCAGAGACAGTAAGCAATTGCATTACATGGGATGTTAAAAGGTGATAAGTTGTGTGTGTATGTGTGTAGAGAGAGAATTTATGATACTTATGCACATACTATACATGCACAAATATAGAGAGAACATATTATATACACATACTGTATATATGCATATAATATATATGCACTCGCAGAACAAACAAACGCACTGCCATCGAGTCAAAGCTGACTCATAGTTACCCCCTGTGGGTTTCTGAGACTTAACTGTTTCCTAGATTAGAAAACCCAGTCTTTCTCCTGGGAAGCTGATGGTGGTTTCAAACTGTTGACCTTGTGGATAGTAGCCCAACACTCATAACTACTATATCATCAAGGCTCCTCATGTATGCACTATATGTGTATATGTGAGAGAGAGAGATTGGCAGGGTGAGAATAAGATTTAAAATACAATGGTATATTACTTATTTATAACAGAAATTTCATAAATGATGGTTTTAACAATCAAATTTATTTTCTCACAGTTTAGGAGGCTAGAAATGGAAGTCCCAGGTGCAGGCTCTAGGGCAGCCATTTTCAACCTGTGGGTCTCGACCCCTTTGGGGTTGAACCACCCTTTCATAGGGTTGCCCAATTCATAACAGTAGCATTTTATTGGAGCTCATACAACTCTTATCACAATCCATACATACGTCAATTGTATAAAGCAAGGGCAATGTAACAGTGAGGAATTACTGAAACCCAAATGAAGGCTGAACATGACAGTGGGACACGAGGAAAGTAAAAGGAAATAGAGGAAGGAGCCAGGAGGCAAAGGGCACTTATAGAGGTCTAAATACAGGCATGTGCAAATGCAAATATATTTTTATGTGACGATGGAGAAATAGATCTATGTGCATATATTTATAGGTTTAGTATTAAGGTAGCAGATAGGCATTGGGTCTCTACTCAAGTACTCCCTCGACGCAAGAACACTTTGTTCTGTTAAACTGGCGTTCCTTGATGCTCGCCTCCCGACACGATCAATATGTTACTGCTCTTGGCCCAGTTCACCAGCTTGCACTTAACATTTTTACGAATACAAGTCGTCTTCCACCTATGAGGGGCTGCCATTCTGAGGACTCATCATACATCAGTTCTGACAAGAGTCGAATACCTCTTTTTCGTTCTTTTTGCTTTGTTACCGCTTTTTTATTATGAGTATCTTTATAAATACAATCTTTGAACATCTGAGAATGATATCAGCAAATGACCCACTGCAACACTCTATGTAATACATATTACTAACACTAAGGTATGTGCTCTCGAAAGTGTGCTTGAGAGAGTGTGAGCACACACACACACACACACACACACACACACGCTGGTCCTGAGGGTCTTCTTCATAATGCGAATATATCATAAACTGGAGACTACCTGTAATTACTAAAGGTGAAGCATTGGGCTGCTGGCCACAAAGTGGGTGGAAGCAAGGAGGCTATTTGCCTCTGTAAAGATGTATAGTCTCAGAAATCCTAAGGAGCAGTTAGTTCTTCTCTGTTCTATCGGGTCTCTACAAGTTAGGGTCCACTCCACAGCAGTGCCTGGTGGATTTGCCTCGAAGCCTTAGTAGCAGGGTTCACATGTTAACTTCTTAAAGACCTCTTGTCCTCCAGCCCACATTTCTTAAGAACCTGAAGACTTCAGGCTTGGTTCATGGTGGTGCTGCTGAGCCGGAGTCTGCGTGAAGAGGGTGCTGGTTCCCTGTGCTGACGGTGCCAAGGAAAGATCTCTGCCAAACAGTTATTGATGCCACAGGATGTACTAGTCCCTGACCTAAGCATCTTTTATTTTGATTCATTTTCTATCTATCCATTCATTCTCATAGCATTCGTGGGAGATATTTTCCAAGACTTGGGCCTGCTATTTTCTGATAGGGTGACACTCTCCTTGGCTGTGTGTTTTTCAAACAGCACGCCTCTCTTAAAACGTAGCTGCTTCTTACATTCCTAGTAGGAGACACCACTTTCTAGTCATAAAAACTAGCCTGCTCTTCACTCGCTCTTTCAGAGCGACAGGTCAAAAAGGCTCCATTCTCCACAAAACTATACATTCCTTCAGTCTGCTTCCAAAGAGGAGTGCTATTTTGGCTCCGTTATCTAGGGCAGCCACAAGAGAAATATTACAAGTGAGTGTCTTTAACGCGGAGAAATGGATGTTTTCCGAGGTTAGGTGGCCATAAGTGTACATTCAGGCTTCTGGCTCTGGAGAACGGTGTTCTCTCGGGGGCGGCTCTGCAGAGTTCCTTAGCTTATGTTTCCTGGTTCCTTGCAGATCTCCAAGTGCCTTGGCATCCACCTTCCCCCCACCTTGGCAGGCTAGTGTGCTTGTTTAACCTCTTTCTTATCTCACAAGAGTTTGACTCAAGACAGCCCATTCCTGAATGGGATTAGAGGCGCAAGCATACAGGCTAGGACAACATACGCATATGTACTTCGCCGAGTGGAGCGGACCATCGGTTTTACCTTGAACAATTTGTGCACATTTTGCTTCATCTCATTCGTTGTCATCCCCTCAATGTATCATCATTTATCCCACTACTTACCTGTGTTTCCTGTTTCCTATTTCCCTTTGTCCTAACCTATTGAAGTTTGTCCTTAGGTGAGTGCCTCCCTTCTGATCTCAAATGGCTGTTGATGCTAATGTGTGCACGTTTCTGTACTGTTATTGTTTCCCTAGATCTGTCTATTGTTTGGCTGAAAATTGAGCCGCAGGAGTGAGTTCAGTGCCAGACCGAAGGGTGACTAAGGGCCGTAGTCTTGGGGATTCCACCAGTCTCTATGCAACCAGTAAGCTGATCTCTTTTATGATTTTGAGTTTTGTGCTGTGCTTTTAGCTTCCTCTATCCAGGATCTTCTCATGTGATCCCTTTCGTTTCCGGTCATAGTGATGGCTGGGCACCATCAAACTTTTCTGGGCTCAGGGTTATGAAAACTGGCTGGTGCGATCCATTAGCCCATTGGATAGCTGGTTTTCATGTGTTGTTCAGTTTCATCGCTCTGCTTTCCTCTGGGTGGAGATCATTCGCTGTATCTTGAATGGTTTCTCACGAGGTTTTAAGACCTGACTCACTATCATCACAGTAAATGTAGAATATCGTCTTTGTGAGCTATGTTATGTCCATTGATCTTGGTGTTCCCCAAGAACCTCCAAAGCCAGCATTTCATTCCCTCAAGGTATTTGGCTATGTCTAAAATGTTTTCATAATTGCTCTCTGTATGCTCCACCACGCTCACGGATACATGTTCAGCAAAAATAAACACACATGTATACATATTCTCTGTCAAACTTCCACTCTCCCTCCCACACCTGTTCACTCTGTGAGTCTATCCATACAGCTACTCAAAACTCACTGTTATCGCAGGATTGTGTATCCAACAGTATTTACATCCGTTGCCTTTAATTCTTGTATACCATCTAGTGTCTTCCCCTGAATCCATCATGTTGTTGTGGTTACAGATTTCCCTCTCATTGTATGTTACCTTTCACTTCACCCAAAGTTAACACTTGTTCATGCTCTAAGCAGTTATTTCCACCCGTTTCCTCTTCTACACTTGGTTGGTCAAATAATGCTTATTTTAGTGTAAAAGCCTTTTCTTGACTTTTTACAATAGTTGCTGTTGTTAAGTGCCGACTGGTTCTGACTCATAGCAACCCTCTGTACAACAGAAATAAGCATCACCCAGTCCTGGGCCATCCCCACAATTGTTTCGATGCTTGAGCTAATTGTTATAGCCATGGTGTCAATCCAGCCCCCTTTGAGGGTCTTCCTCTCTTTCGCTGTCCCTCTACCAAGCATGATGTCCTTCTCCAAGGACTGGTCTCTCCTGACAACATGTCCAAAGTATGTAAGACAAAGTCTCTCCATCCTTGCCTCGTAGGAGCACTCTGGCTGTATTTCTTCCAACACAGGTTAGGTTGTCCTTTTAGCAGTCCATGGTACTTTCAATAGTCTTCTCCAGCACCTCCACCATATTACACCATGATCACAAGAGCACTGCCCTCCCAATAGTGATCTCATCAATAGTTTCCTTTTGTAATTCACTACTTTCAGTTTAAAATCTTCTGTTCTGTTCTGAAATCAAGAGGATCCCTGGTGGTGTGGTGGTTTCACCTTGGGCTTCTCAACAAGTCACCAGTTTGAAACCACAAGTGGCTCCTTGGCAGAAAGATGAGGCTTTCTATTCCTGCAAAGAGTCACATTCTCAGAAACCCAGAGGGACAGTTCTATCCTGTCCTATCGGGTTGCTAGAAGTCGGCATTTACTTGATGGCAGTGAGTTACTCTCCTGAGATCTACATTATAAATTGAAATTCTGGTTCCCTATTTTCATTTTGTAGGCTTGTTTTACTTCTATATCTAGATAGACTTCTCAGTGCATCATGTATGTTAATCTCAGGTTGTTGCCTACCTCTGAAGGTTCTCTATCAAAAGAACTCCTGTTAGGACTTTTTGTAAGGTTGGTTCTGTTTCCCCAAATTTCATTAGTTTCTGTTTAATCTGCAAATGCCTTAATTTCATCGTCATATTTGAAAGACTAATTTGTTGGGTATAATAACTGAAATTGTCTGTCGTCTTGGAGAGATTGTGGTGTTGTCTTTGTATTTAATTGATGATGGTATGTTGGTGTAATCTTAGGCACTCACCAGCTGGTGGGCGTGATAACAAATGTGCGTATGTGTGCAGTTCTTTATTCACTGTGCAGCACGGCTGACGGCAGGCTTGGCTTATGTTAGGCACTGTCTAGCCCTGATCGAGGGATACAGGAGAGGGTAGTAGCCCTTGCCCAGCTGGTGTGGCTGCAGCAGGTATGGGTGTGGCTGGGCCATATGGGTATGGTGGCTGTGGCCTGTCAAATGGGATAAGACAAGTACAACCACAGCAAACAACAAAAAGAAAATCATTTTAAACAAACAAACTGAAAACAAAGCAAGTAAAACACCAGCAAGCAAATTAGTTTCCTGACTAAGAAAATGAACAAAACAAAAACAAGGGAAGAAGGGCAAAAAGAGATACAATAAGCACAACTAGGGAGTGGGAAGGAAAAATGATAAGCAAATGAGAATCGTAAATGAAAACTAAGAGAAAATAAAAACGAAGAATAATGGAAGGAAAGGGGGAAAAGGGAAGGAAGGAAAGTAGAGAAATAAAAGCTAAAAATCAAAAGGAGAGAACTGGAGGAGTGGCAGAACCCAGAGAAGAAGAAGCTGTGGAAAACAGAGAACTTGATATGGGTCAACACCCTTAGCCAGTCTAGGCGTGCACAGGCTGTAGTAGGAGGGGGAGTGTTAGATGAAGACTTAGATGAAGTTCCTGCCGGGTCCTTAGCTGAAGTTGTTGTTTGGGGTCAGGGATGGATCCAGACGTAGTTCATGCAGACTCAGAGGGGGGGCTCAGGTCAGAGTGCTTGTTCCCGGAACCCTCATCTCATTCTTGTTGATGTAGTGAAGGCTCTTTTTTGTTTTTA
This sequence comes from Echinops telfairi, assembly GCF_000313985.2. Lineage (NCBI taxonomy): Eukaryota > Metazoa > Chordata > Mammalia > Afrosoricida > Tenrecidae > Echinops > Echinops telfairi. The sequence continues at coordinate 19,926,345 of NW_022103901.1, read as the reverse complement.
CATAATACATTTTTAAATTTTGTTTTTACATGATGTTAAACATAAAGAGTTCTTTTTAATATATATTTTCAATTCGTTTAACTAGGAGACTGGAAGCATTATTCTAAGTATTCTAAATGTATTGCTTCAGTTAATTGTCAAAACCTCCACAGTGCTATCTCCATTATATAGAGGAGGAAACTAGAGTAAAGTACAGTCACTTGCCCAAGGTCACACGGCCAGGAAGTGGAGATTTGAAGCCAAGCTGTCTGTCTCCACAGCCCACACTGTAAACTTGACCTCAAACAAGTTGAGGGTCTCCTTCTAGGTCGTGATGACACTGTCTAGTTTTGCTTTGCTCTGGAAGAACTTTAGTATCATGGAGACGTTCCCAACACAATAGCAGAGATTCAGTCATAATTTCTCAGCTATTTTCATAGTGAATGCTTCCTAGCAGATGATGTAGGGGTTATTGTTTGAAGTGTCATTGAGTCAGTTCTGACTCGTAGCAAACCTCTGTACAAGACAACAAAAGACTGCCCATCCGCATCTTTGTTGTTATTTTTGAGCTGTTTGCTACAGCCACTGTGTCAGTCTATCTTGCCCAGGGCCTTGCTCTTTGTCAGTGCCCCTCTACTTTACCAAGCATGAAGTCCTTCTCCAGAGACAGTCTCTCCTGACAATATGGCCCAAGTAAGGAGCATTCTGGTTGTACTTCTTTCAAGACAGATTTGTTGATTCTTGTTCTGCAGTTCATGGTACTTTCAATAATCTTGACTGCGCCATAATTCAAATGCATCGATTCCTCATCTGTCTTCCTTAGTCAATGCCCAGCTTTCCCATGCCAATGAGGAATGGAAAATATCACGCTTGGGTCAGGCACACCTTACTTAGTCCTCAAAGTACCATCCTTGATGTTCAACACTTTCACAAGGTCTTCTGCAGCAGATTTACTCAATGTGATGCATCATTTGATCTCTTGGCTGCCGCTTCTATGAGCGTTGATTGTGGACCCAAGTAAGACAAAATCCTTGACAACTTCAACCTTTTCTTGGTCCAGTTGTGATGATTTGGGTTTTCTTTACATTGAGTTACAATCCACACTGAAGACTGAAATCCTTGATTTTCATCAACTAGCGCTTCATGTTCTCCTTACTTTCAGCAAGCAAGGTTGTCTCATTTGATATGTAGGCTAATAAGCCTTCCTCCAATCCTGATGCCATAATGTTCTTCATATAATCCAGCTTCTCTGATTATTTGCTCAGCATAGAGATTCAATAAATATGGTGAATGGATCCAACCCCCCTCCTGACCTCTGCACATGCACACTTCCTAATTGTAAGCCAGGCAGTATTTCTTTATTGTATTTGCATAACTGTCTCTTGATCCATGTACAGGTTCTGCAGGAGCACAATGAAATGTTCTGGGATTTCTATTCTTCTCAAGTTATCCAGAATTTGTTATGGCCCACACAGTCAAATGCCTTGGCATAGTCAATAAAACACAAGTACACATCTTTATGGTATTCTCTGCTTTGATCCATTTGACATTAGCAATGATATCCCTTGTTCCATGTTCTTTTCTGAAGCTGGCCTGACCCTCTGACACCTCCCTGTCAATGGACTGCTGTAACCATTGTTGGATGATCTTCAGTAAAATTTTACTTGCACGTGATATCAATGATACTCTTCTATAAGTTGAGCATTCTTTTGGGTCACCTTTCTTTTTAATGGGTATATAAATCTCTTCCAGTCAGCTAGCCAAGTAGCTGTTTTCCCAATTTCCTGGCATAGACGAGTGAGTACTTCCAGTACTTCATTAGCTTGTTGAAACATTTCATTTGGTATTTCATCAATTCCTGGAGCCTTGTTTTTGACTAATGCTTTCAGTGCATATTGGACTTCTTTCTTTGATATCATTGGTTCTTGATCATATGCTACCTCCTGAAATTGTGGAATGTTGACTAGTTCTTTTGGGTACAGTGACTCTGTGTATTCTTTCCATCTTCTTTTGATACTTCCTGCATCATTCAATATTTTGTCCATACAATCTTTCTATACTGCAACTTGAGGCCTCAATTTTTTTCTTTAATACTTTCCATTTAAGCTATGTTGCGTATGTTCTCCTTTTTGGTCTTCTAACCCTAGGTCTTTGCACACTTCATTATATTATTTTACTCTGTCTTCTTGAGCTGTCCTTTGACATTTTCTCTTCAGCTCTTTGACAACATCATTTCTTCCATTTGCCTTAGCTACTCGGCGCTTAAGAGCAATTTTAAGAGTCTCTTCTGACATCTACTTAGGTTTTTTCCTTCTTTCTTGTCTTTTAAGTAACGTTTTGCTTTCTTCATGAGTAATGTTCTTGATGTCCTCCCACAGCCCATCAGGTCTTCTGTCATTAGTGTTCAACGCATCAAATCTGTTCTTGAGAAGTTCTCAAAATTCAGGTGGCCTCGTCCCAAGGTCATATATTGGCTCTTAAGGACTTGTTTTAATTTTCTTCAGCTTGAACTTGAACTTTCATATGAGTAATTGGTGGTTTGTTCCACAGCTAGCTCCTGGCCCTGCAGTTGCTGTTGATATTGAGTTAGACCATTGTCTCTTCCCACAGATGTAGTCAATTAGATTTCTGTGTATCTTATCTGGGGATGTCCCTGTGTAT
>NW_022103901.1:19901620-19922472 GCF_000313985.2 Echinops telfairi | reverse complement strand
TTCTGTGTGTTCAACAATAAATGTGTACCGTATTCTTCTTCATGGAAAAATAAGATATCCCCTGAAAATAAGACCTAGCGCATCTTTGGGAGCAAAAATTAATATAAGACATTGTCTTATTTTCGGGGAAACAGGGTATTTCTTCTCATTTTTAGTAGTGCCTCATCAGCAAATGAATTTCTCAAAGGCCTTAGTCCCATAGGCTCTGCTCCATTCACATCATTGTGGGTGAGTCTACTTTGAGAATACAGCTCTCCCTCCTTTATATTTTGAGTGCTATCTCATCTGAGGGGCTCGTATTCTGGCACTATCTCTAACAAGGTTCTGCTTCTGTATCTCTGTCTTCAGTATCTGACAATGTTTCAATGCTATCACTAAGTTTATCAGTTGCTATTCCCTCTGAAGTGGGCAGCCTTTTCCTTTGTTATAGTCTGATCTTAGTCTGGAAGCTCTGCTGCAACTTGTTCACTTCAGGTGACCCTGCAGGCATTTAAAGTACCAGTGACATAGCTTCCAGCATCACAGCAACACACAAACCATCACAGTATGACAAACTGACAGATATGTGATGTATCGGGGTAGGAAGACTCTTCCTCATTCATTTAGGATTCCCATGGAGAGCTTTAATTGACCTGGTGTGAGGACATTGTATACCTTTCTTTAATCAATGATGGTAGGCTGGGAAGTAGAGCACTTCTTTTTTTGTTTGTTTTTACAATCATTTTATTTGGGTGCTCATACAACTCTTACCACAATCCATCCATCTATCCATTGTGTCAAGCACATTTGTACATTTGTTGCCACCATCATTCTCAAAACATTTGCTTTCTACTTAAACCCTTGGTATCAGCTCTTCATTTTTCCCCTCCCTCCCCCAACCTTTCTCCTTCACGAACCCTTGATAATTTATAAATTATTATCATTTTTTCATGTCTTACACTGACTGATACTACCTTTTACCCACTTTTCTGTTGTCTATCCCCCAGGGAGGGGGTTATATGTAGATCATTGTGATTGATTCCCCCTTTCTCTCCCCACCTTTCCCTTACCCTCCTGGTATTGCTATTCTCATTATTGGTCCTGGGGTGGTTTTCTGTCCTGGATTCCCTGTGTTTCCAGCTCTTATCTGTACCCGTGTACATACTCTGGTCTAGCTGGATTTGCAAGGTAGAATTGGGATCATGATAGTGGGAAAGGGGGGAGGAAGCATCAAAGAACTAGAGGAAAGGTGTATGTTTCATCAGTGCTATGTTGCATCCTGGCTGGCTCGTCGCTTCCTTGTGACCCTTCTGTAAGTGTGTGTCCAGTTGCCTGCAGATGGGCTTTGGGTGGAAGTGGAGCACTTCTATAGAGTACTCCAACTCCTGAATAAAGGAGTGATGAGGAAGCAGGATAGAAGTCATAGCTCCTCCAATTGAACCCCAAAGAATTAGAATAGAAAAGAGTTGCTTCCTCAAAATGAAATCAGGCAAGCAGATATTTTAATCCCCTATATCTGTCAAGAAGATATATACACAAGTGTCAGTACCAGTTGCTGTCAAGTTGATTCTGACTCATGGGAACCCCATTCTTGCTATAACAGAGTGCCTATAGGGCTTCAACAGTTGATTTTTTAGAAGTAAATCACCATGTTTTTCTACTCAGGCACTTCTGGATGGAGTTGAACCTCAATCTTTGGATTAGCTATCAAGCACCTTAACAGTTTACACCACTTCAGGACTCCCATGCACCCTTAATTTGCCCTTTTAGATAAAGCCATATCAGCTTCCAACCATCCTCATTGTCTTCCAGGTGATTGTTCAGCGGACCCTGGCTGCCAAGAACCTGTCCCATGCCAAAGGAGGCTCTCTGTTGGCTGCATACCTGAAGGTGCTTCCCCTTTTCATGATGGTGTTCCCTGGAATGATCAGCCGTGTTCTCTTCCCAGGTGAGAAGACAATATGGAGAGGCCATCTGTCTGTGAGTTTCAAACCCTGTATGTGACCATAGCTGTGTCTCAGGCATCAGCGAGGTCTCCTACACATACTACTATGCACTCCAAGGGAATATGACTGGAAGTCACTTCCAAGGGATGATTAGATTTGAAGGGTCTCTTTGCAGGCAACTCCTGACCTAATGCTATCTCCCAGTTTTGGCTCAGTAGACAAGCCCTATAAATGTCCCAGGTTAAATTGAATAGAGATTTGTTTGGGGCCCTGCTTCAACTATGTTTTGTTTTTTCTTGAAACCACAAACTAGACTTGAATCCTATAGTCCTAAATATCAGTTTTCTGTTTGAACTCAGTGATTTGATTTTGGTTCAATGAAACTCCCCGTCTTAGGGTTAACTATAATCAAGGAATATTAAGGATTCGTGGTAATTTGTCTTTATTATTGTTGGAAGGTGGGAAAGGAATGATATTTTCACTGTGGAGTAAATAGACTGAAAGAAATAATGTTATGGGGGTCACTGTGATATTAGGAACTGGTGGCCAGCACAGGAAAAAAAAAACACCAAAAAACAAATCAGTGAGTTTTCCTTCAAACACACTGAAGTTGTTCCTAAGAGGAGAGTGTGAGGCAAAACAATTTCCCTCCTATGCCCTGTTCTACCCAGTGCCATGTAAAAACAAAGAAAACGGAATAGAATGGTCAGTTAGCTGGTCCAGAATTTTATAAAAAATTTAGGGTCCTTAGAGTTCAGAAGAAAGGATTAGGAGAAAGATCAGGGGGAGCTATCCATGTTGGCTGACTTGGTGATGTACTCCTCCATTTCAGATGAGATAAAAAACCAGAAACATGATAAACCCCTCAGGATCAATCATGAAAGTAGCAGTACCAGGAGGGGAGGGGGAAAGTAGGGGGAGAAAGGGGGAACCAATCACAGTGATCTACATATAAGCCCCTCCCAGGGGGATGGACAACAGAAAAGTGGGTGAAGGGAGACAGCGGTCAGTGTAAGACATGAAAAAATAATAATAATTTATAAATTATCAAGGGTTCATGAGGGAGAGAGGGTGGGGAGGGAGGGAAAAATGAGGAACTGATACCAAGGGCTCAAGTGGAAAGAAAGCGTTTTGAAAATGATGATGTACAGTTGGTAAATGTACAAATGTGCTTGACACAATGGATGGATGGATCGATGGATGGATCGATGGATTGTGATAAGGCCTGTATGAGCCCCCAATATAATGATTAAAAAAGCAAAAGCAAAACTAGAAACACTGATTTTGTTTCCAAAAAACAAAACAAAAAAAATTTTGTTTCCAGATTGGAAAAAGCCCAGGGGAGAGTAAGAACTGGAACCTGTGGTCTGTGATGGTTTGATGGGAAAATATATGCCTACTGGGCAAGGTTTGACATAGGAAGTGAAAGAACCTGGCTTCCAACTAGCACTATTCATGTGTGCTTGAGAGGAACACTCCTTGTGCCAAGAGTGTCTCAAACTGAGGCTCACCCTGAAGTCCTCTCTGTGAATGAGTTGCTCAGAGCAGGAATGTCGACCTCAAGAATTGGCACACCGGAATGAGGTCTACTCTCTCTGTGCCTTTCCTGTGGAGACATAAACAATACCCTCCCCATGGGTGGATTAGTGCCCTGAAGCCCAATTGCCATCTTTTTTCTTCTCCCATCCTTCCGTGGACCATAAAGGTATGGGGGGCGGGGGAGATGTCTTTCAGCACAGGTACTATCTGCATCTTATTTATTTTTAATGATGTATGACTTGTAGGGTTTGGCCTGGCTCATGCCAGAGTATCTGTCCTCAGCCTGGGGAACTGTGTGCTATGTGCATTTCCCCCTATGCCCATACTGCTGTTTGAACTTACCTCAGTGGACTAATGTTGTACTTGTCCTTTTATGCTTACCTAACTTCACTCAGTATAATATACTCCAACGATTTCCACGAGATGAGGTGCTTCATCTTTTCATCACTAATTTTTAGGGATGCGTAGTATTCCATTGTGTAGATGTACCAGAGTTTTTTATTCTATTCGTCTATTGATGGGAATTTAGGCTGTTTCCAATTCTTTGCAATTGGAAACTGTGCAGCAATGAACATTGGTGCACAGATGTCTGATTGTGGTCTGTTTCTCATTTCTTCTGGGTTTATGGCCAGTAGTGGGATTGCTGGGTCATAAGGTAGCTTGATTTCCAAAATGTTTTAGGTATCATCAAATCGCTTTCCACAGTGCTGCACATATCTACAAGATCACCAGCAGTGAATGAGAGTTCCTATCTTACCACACCCCCTCCAATCTTTTTTGCTTTCTGATTTTTTTTATTGAGCTATCTTGGTGGGTGTTAGGTGGTAACATGATTGTTTTAATTTGCATTTCCCAGGTGGCTAATGATCAGGAACATTTGCTCATGTTTATTGGCCATTAGGGTTTCCTCCCTTGTGAATCTTCATCACCGGGCTGTTTTTTTTTCTTATTGTAAGCTAGCAGGATTCTGTAGATTTTAGTAATAAACACTAATATGTCATTGCTAAATATCTTTTCCCTGTCTGTGGGCTCTCTTATTACTCTCTCAATGAAGCCTTTTGATGTACACAAGGGTTTTATCTATAGTATGTCCCACTCATCATTTTATCTTCCTTTGAGTGTGTATCCTTCCTTATTTCTGATAGCCCATGTATTTCTTGCGCTAAGGTTCTTAGCTTTGTCCTAATTTTCTCATTGATAATCCTGATAATTTGGGGTTTTATCTCAAGATCTGTGTTCCACCTAGATTTGTTCTTGTGTGAAGTGAGGTAAGGGCCTTGCTTCATTTTTCTGCAGGTGGATATCCAGTTTTCCCAGCACCATTTGTTAAAAAGGGCATCCACTTCCCATTTGATATTTTTGGGGCCCTTATTGAAGATCAGTTTTCTGGAAGCTGCTATTTTTACTTCTGCGTTTTCTGTTCCTGTCCATTGGTCCATGTATGTATCATTATACCATTACTATGCTGTTTTGACAACTCAGGCTGGATAATACGTTTTAAAGTCAAGTCATATAATACCTACCACTTCATTCTTCTTCTTGAGTAGCTCTTTGCCATTTCTGGGCTTCTTCCCATTCCATATGAAGTTGGTAGTGAGTTTTTCCATTTCTTTGAAAAAAGATGCTGGTGTTTCTATCGGGATTGCATTGAATTAATATAGTGCCTTAGGTAGAATTGACATCTTTACAATATTGAGTCTTCCAGTCCACGAGCATGGGATATTATTCCATTTGTGAAGGACCCTTTTGGTTTTTTGTGTGTGATAATGTTCTATAGGTTTTCCTTGTACAGATATTTTTTGTGGTTGTTAGATATATCCCTAGATATTTCTATTTCTGCTTGGCTATTGTGAAGGGTACTGCCTTCTTGATTTCTTTTTCTGTAATCCAATCAGTTGTACATAGCAATTCAATTGACTTCTGCTTGTTGATCTTGTATCCTGCCACACTACCATATTCCTCTATCACTTCCAGCACTCATATTTTGGAACCTTTGGGGTTCTCTCTATATAAAATCATGGCATCTGAAAATAACAATAACTTCATTTCTTCTTTCCCCAAATGAATACCTTTGATGTCTTTCCGTTGCCTTATGTTATTAGCTAGGATCTCTAGAACGTGTTGAATAGAAGTGGGGACAAGGGGCATCCTTGTCTGGTCCCCTTTTTCAGTGGGAATATTTCAATCTTTTCTCTATCAATTGTAATGGTGGCTGTTAGTTTTTAATATATCACTTGTATTCAATTGAGGTAATTTGTTTTCAATCCTATCTTCTTCAGTGTCTTTATTCAGAATGGGTGTTGAACGGTGCCAAATGCTTTTTTCTGCATCTATTGATATTATCATGTGGTTCTTACCCTCTTTGTTCTCAATGTGGTGGATAATGTTGATGGATTTTCTGATGTTGAGCCATCTCTTCATCCCTGGTATGAATCCCATTTGGTTATGAGAATTATTCATTTTATATACTTTTGTATTCTATTGGGAAAAATTTTGTTAAAGATTTTGCATCAATAGTCATTATACATATTGGCCTATAGTTCTCTATTTTTGTGGGATCCTTGCCCAGATTTGGTGCCAGTGTTATACTAGCTTTATAGAATGTGTTTGGGAATTGATCATCCTTTTCTATGCTCTGGAAGAGATTGTGAAGAATTGCTGTCAGCTCCTCCCTGAATGCTTGGTAAAATTCTCTTGTGAAGCCATCTGGACTGGGATTTTTTTTCAGTTGGTAGTTCCTTGATGACCTTATCTATTTCTTCTTTTGTTATGGGTGTGTTTAGGTTCTTGATGTCTTTATGAGATAATTTGTGGAGGGTTTGTTTTTTCAGGTATTTGTCCATGCTTTCCAAATTGTTGTATTCATTGGAGTACAGACTTTTGTAGTACGGTGTAATTAGTCTTTTAATTTTATTAGGGTCTGTTGTAATTTCCCCTGTTTCATCCCTTATCCTGGATATTGATGTCTGCTCCTTCCTATCTGTTGTTTGGTTTGCTAATGGTTTGTCGGTTTTATTAATCTTTTCGAAGAGCCAGCTTTTTACTGTGTTGATTTTTTGCATTAAAAAATGTTTTAAAAAATGTTCCCGCTTGTTTATCTCCGCCCTGATTTTTATAATTTCTTTTCTTTTGCTATTAGAAGGATTAGTCTGTTAACTCTGTTCCAACTGCTGAAGGTTTTGTGATACAGTATCAACCATAAGGCTCTCTTCCTTCTTCATAGGTGCATTTATCACTATCAAACAGGCTCTGATAACTGCCTTTGCTGTAGCCCATAGATTTGGTATGTTGTATTCTCATTCTCATTAGTTTCTAGAAACTTCCTAATTCTGTTGCTAATTTGGGCCAGTACCTACTCTTTTTGGAGAAGAAATTTATTCATCCTCCAAGTATTTGCCACCCCCCATTTTTATATCTTTCTTCTGTTGATTTTCAGCATTATGGTGTAGTGGTAAAGAAGGAAGTCTGAGTGACCTCTGTATGTTTGAATTTACTTAAGCTTGACTTGTGTCCCAGCATGTGGTCTGTTTTAGAATATGTGCCATAAAAAGAATGTGAATTTTTTTGCATTTGCGTGGAGAGCTCTGAATATGTCTATCAGATTAAGTTGTCTGATTGTAAAGTTTAGTTATCTAGCCTCCTTGTTGAACTTCTTTCCCACTGATCTTTCTCAGAGAGTGGTGTATTGAAGTCACCTAATATGATTATTGAACATCTGATCTCTTTTTTCATCTTTTGAAGAATTTGATGAATTTTGCTGGCCTCTCATTGGGCACATATATATTTATTATGCTCAATGGCTCTTTGCCTACTGATTCCTTAAGCATTATATAGTGCCCATACTTATCTCTTGTTCTGTCCTGTATTTTGAGATTTGATTTTGTCAGAGATAAGGATTGCAACTCAGGTTTTTTAAAAATTGCCATTAACCTTATATACTTTTCACCAGCCTTTTATCCTTAACCTCTTTTTGTCTGAGAGCTTGAGATGTGTCTCTTGTAGACAGCAGATTGCTGTTTGTTTTGTTTCCTAATCCAGTCTGTTTTGTTTCCTAATTCAGTCTGCTAGGCTTTGTATTTTAATGGGGGAATTCAGACATTGACATGCAGAGTTATTACATCCACCTGTGAATTCTTTGCTGTCATCTTGTACCTTTTGTGTTAGGCATTTTCCTCCCTCCATGCTTAGCAGTGTGCTGTGTATGTGGGTGGGGTTTCATTCTTGCCTTCTTTTCACCGTTGGGTCCATGACATCTTGGGCATTGCTTTCAGTGCATTGACTTCTGGATAAAGTTATGCTATGTGGTGGTCTCACGTTCGTGCTCTGTGGATGTTGGTCTTTTATCCAAAGTGAGTTGGAAAGAATTTTTTGTAGTGTTGTGGGTTTTTTTATAATGTATCTCTAAAATGTTTCTAGTCCGGGAAAACTCTTATCTCTCTATCTATTTTGATGGATAGTTTGACAGGATAGAGGATTCTTGTGTTTACATTATTCTCCTTCAACTTTCAGACTTCAACTTTCAACTCCACTTTCTCCTCTTCCCTCATGGTTTCTGCTGATAAGTCTGAGAATATTCTTATCTCAGTACCCTTATATGTGACTGAATTTTTTTCTTTTTGAATATTTTTCTCTAGCTGCTCTTATGCTTTTCTCCTTTTCCTCAAAGTTGAATAATTTAACTACTATATTCCTTGGTGTATTCTTTCTGGGATTCAGTATAATTGGTGTCATCTCTGCTTCCTGGATAATTGTCTGATTCTCATTCATTTAACTAGGGAAATTTTCTTCCAGGAATTCCCTCACTATTTTGGCTGTTGATTTCTTTGTTATATCTTGTTCTGATATCCCAATTATTTGAATATTGTTCCTCTTTGTAGCATTGCTTATTGTTCTAGGTTTCCTTCAGTGTTTTTGATTACCGTATATACTCAAGTATAAGCTGACCCAAATATCAGCTTATAGGCACTTAATTTTACCACAAAAACTGCATTAAAAATGTGCTGGTAAACTCGACTTATACATGAGTATATACGGTATCTTGTTTGATTACCTTTCCTGTTTGTTGAAATCTCCTTGGTTATCTTTGAGATCACTGATACAGTTCTCTGCTTTTTCCAGCCTGTTGATGAGGTCTCTTACCTTATTCTTTGATTATGTTTCCTGGTTCCTTAACTCTTGTATTTTCCTTAGGTATGTGGACTCAATCTTCTCTATTATTTCACCATTTTTCTGTATTGATTCCCTCATATCCTGTATGACTCTAAGCAGCATTCTAAAGATTTCTTTCGGTGCCTATTTAAAGTCTGCTTCTTCCATGTACATCGTTAGGTTCAGGTCCTCCTTAGACATTGCATTTTGTTTCTCTTGCTTTCCTGTAGTGGTTGCTGATTTGGGTTGTCTGCGTGTCACTTTTGTGGAGCTCGGCACCAGTTTCCCGGGAGTCCAGGAGCCCTGAGGTGTCTTTCTGGGAGATTAGTAAGAATGATTCTTAGGACTACCTGGAGCCATCTGTGCTGCAGGATCAGGCTGTGTGTCTGTCTCACTGGGGCTTTACATTCTCCCTAGACAGCTGGGATTACCTATTTGGAGGGCAGTATGGTGGCCCTTCATGCAACATGGGCAGGGTGGTAGCGGGAAGTGAGGGTGGTGCTGGGCAGACCAATTGCACTGGAAGCCATGGCATTGCAGGGGCCAGTGGCTGTGGGAAACCATGATGGCATGGGTGGTGCAGGCTGGGATGGCCCAGACACCAGGCCACAGGTTGTGGCAGCTCCACGATGTGTATGGAGGAGCAGGCTGGATCACCATCATAGGGAAGATCAGCCCATGGACCAGAGCAGACCCCTGGGGTGCCGTGATGCCTAATTGTATGTCCCAGACTCTCCACTCAGCCTCGCAGTCCCCAAACCCCACAATTTCCATAGAGCTCCCAACACGGCCACCCCTACCTCAATACCATCATCACCTAGAATTTATTTTTCAAGATCATGGGGAATCCATTTAGCATCTCTGTTTTAGTGAAACTTGCACTCGGGTGATTGAGGAAATAGACAAAAATAAGAATTACCAACATGCTTAGTGCTCTGAAGAAGTATGTCACAATTAAGTGCTGTGACATGGGGACATAATGGGGATGCTGGACAGGGGCTCTTCAGAGAAGGTTTCCAGAGAAGCTTACTCTTGAGGTGACAATTGAGCACTGCGGATGGTTTGAGAATATTTTTTGGAGTGGGACCAATCAGACTTATTGATTGGTTGGCGTGTTAGTCTGGGTAGACTAGAGAAACAAATCGATGTATATTCATATGTGTATAAGGAAGAGGTTTATATACAAGAGCAATTGAACATTGAGGAATAATCACAGCCCCATCCAGATCAAGTCCATAAATCCAATATTAGCCCAAATGTCTGTTAACAATTTATAAAGTCCTCTTCAGACTCGCAAAACACATGCAATGATGCCAAATGCAGGAAAATCACAGGCCGATGGTGTGAAGTCTTGTGGACCCAGTGGTGGTGTAAGCATCTCAGCACTGGCAAGGGTCTCTATGCTGTTTCTCTGGCTCCAGAGGTCTGGTTGCATCAGGGTAGGTCCATGTGGCTTTTCCAACTCCCAGAGTGTCATCTCAGGGAGTGAGCAGAGAGTGTGTTTCCTGCTTCCAAGGAGAAAAATCCAGAATTTCCCAGAATTCTCAGGAGAATTCTCTGTGCCCACACAGAGGTCTCATTGGTTATATCTTGACAGGCCAGACTCCACCCCTTCACTTGTAATCCTATCAAATTAAGTAACTACCACAGTTGGATGTGAAGATTAGGGAAAGAGTGGAACTACTAGGCTAAGTGGCTTGACAGAAGCTGGTGAGCCAGCATTCGACTCTGCCTTCAAAACCTGACTCTCAATCATTACATGTTATCCTCTCTCCAGGAAAATTACATGTTAATTTGGTTACAGCCAAGATCAATCTGAAAGATCAATAACAACCAGGAACAAGAAAAAGGGGGAAAGAAAGATCAATAACAAGACCTCAACCGATCTCTTAATAGCTAGCTAGCTAATCAACAATCAATCTGAAATGAGACCAAACTCCATGTTCTATGATTCCAAGAATTTGGTAATGTAGCTGATTAGAGTCTAATGCCCATGGGAACAGCAGAATAAATATACACATGAGCACACTCTCTTATATAAGCACACATAAGAAATAGTAATTTAGTAGGGTGAGGGTTCACTGTATATTTAAAGTCTCTGTCATTTCTATGGAGTCCTTTTGGGTAGTGCAAATAATTAACGTGTTTGGCTGCCAACCAAAATATTGGAGGTTCAAACCCACTCAGAGGCACCTTGAAAGAAAAACCTCATGGCCTACTTTCAGGCCCAGAAAGTTCTATGGATCACATTCTACTCAGACATCTCTGGAGTCCCCATGAGTCAGAATTGGTATGATAGCAGCTAGTGTTTTTGGTCTCCTTTTTCTAGAGATTTTTTACCCAATATTATTCGCAGTGTAGCCCTCAGTTTAGCAGCTCAGTGTAACTTGGGAAACTGTAGTAAAAGCAAACTCTCAAATTTTATCTAAGACCTTCTGAATCAGAATCTCTAGGGGTATAACCCCACAAACCGTTTTTTGACAAGCCACCCAGAATATTCTGATACATGCTAAAGATTGAGGACCCCAGCTTATAGAACCAAGCTCGAGCCAAACCTCTCCACCATTCTTTTCTGCTTATCTTTCTACCTCAGCTACCAGCTCCTTCTTAAACTTTTAAATCTATATGGAGCTGCTTATACTGATGCTGTGATACTGGGCTCTTCTGAGTCTAGACACATTCTTTCTCTACTTAGCCTAAGTTTTAAATTGCATTAAAATAGATAATATTTGGCATTTTAAATATTTGTAAGTATAAAATAATCAGTGACACCGAGATCTTCACAGTGTTGGCTAACCATCACCATTTTTCAGATAGAAGACTTTGCCATCACCCCAAAGAGAAGCTGTACCTATTGAAGAACAATTTCCTCTTTCCCACTTCATGGACCATAACCACTGATCTATTTTCTCTGTATATGCATATATATTCAATTTACCTATATTTAATATAACTTGGATCACATCATAGTTATCCTTTTGTATCTGATTGACTCAGCCTAATGTGTTCAATGTTCGTCCACATTGTAACATGTATTAGAACATCATTGGCTTTATTGCTGAATACTGTCCCATTGTATACGCATACCACATTTCATTGATCTAGTTTTTCTGTTGATGGATATTTATGTTATGTCTTCCTTTGGGCTATTTTACATAACGTTGTAATGAAACATATAATGACAAGTTACATTCAGTAACTCTGCAAGTATCTTTTTGAGGCCGATTTCTGGTATTTTGGGTACACATCCAGGAATGTAAGTCTTAGGGCAGATAGAGCCCTTGTGGTGTGGTGGTTAGCTGTTGGGCTGCAATCCTCATGGCTGGCAGTTCAAAACCATGAGCAACTCTGCACAGGAGGAAGACTGGGATTTCTAATCCTGTCAATAGCTACCATCTTGGAAATCCTCAGGGGGACGCTATGAATCAGCACTGACCGGATGGCAGTGAGATGAGATGCGCTGTTGTTCAGCTGTAGGCACTGCGTGCAGTTTTAGAAGGCATTCAAGTAAAAATTGTGAGAGTAGAAAAGCTACCCTTAAAAAAATAAAATACAATAGTCTATAAATGTACCTATATATGAAGCCCATCTTTTCCACTTAAGGTTTGAAATAAAGGTCTGAGTGCTGGTATTAATACTACTTTGGGAAAACCATTAAACCTCTGTTGGCCCCACTTTTCTAGATTGTAGAATGAGCATAGTAATAGCTTCCCCCACAGAGCTATTGGGAATTAGATAAGATGCTGCATGTGCAGTGTTTATTGCAGCATGTGAGTCATAGTAAACTTTCACCAGGTGTTAGCATTAGAGAATGGAGGTCGGGTGCTTTGTTTTGGATTTGACTCTGCTAGAAGCATTCCTCATTTCAAACTTCAGAAATTCTAACGCTTTTGACAAGAGAACTCACCCCGTTTAACTAGCACACTGTACTGCCACCTGCAGTATAAAAAGGGTGCTCAGTAGGTGCTGGGGGACCCTGGTGGGGTAGCAGTTATGTGTTGGGCTGTGATCCACATGGTGAGTATTTTGAAACCACCAGCAGCTCCAGGGAAGACAATCTACTCCTAGGCTGTCTACTCCTGTAAACAGTTACATCCGGAAATCCACAGGAAAGCACTGTGAATCACCATTGACTTCATGGCAGTGAGTTTGGGGTGTGTTTTTTTTTGGTTGTGTAGGTGCTAGGTAGGAGGTCCTTTGCAAGGGTCCCACTCATCAGGAAGGACAGAGTTTGGTCTCTGGATTCCTTATCCCATCTCCTGTAGCTAGCCTGTGTCTGTTCATATTCAACTAGGGCTTTGAGTGTCTCTCTTCTCAAGCCTAGAGCTGTGTTTTCTCCACAGACCAGGTGGCTTGTGCAAATCCAGAAATCTGCCAGAAGGTCTGTAGCAACCCTTCCGGCTGTTCTGACATTGCATATCCCAAACTTGTGCTGGAACTCCTGCCCACAGGTAATACCCCCTTACGTTAAATCAAGTCCCCAAAGCTCCCAGAATGGACCTAAGTGGGCTCTGATATGAGGGAGGGTCGAGATAGGAGGGCTGTTGGAGAGCATGGGTTCTGGGCTGAGAGGCTGAGCCCCGCAGGCAGGACTCACAGCAGGTTCTACCCAGTCTACCTCTTTGAGATTTGGTTAACTTCAGCCTCTACAAAGCTGAACTCATTGTGTCCGTGGTCTTGGGCCCGAAGAATGGGGTGATGAGTGAAGGTAGCAACTATTGACAGAAAATGCCTGAGGTCCACAGGTCTCCCTTCTGTCCCCAGGGCTCCGTGGGCTCATGATGGCTGTGATGGTAGCGGCGCTCATGTCCTCCCTCACCTCCATCTTTAACAGTGCCAGCATCATCTTCACCATGGACATCTGGAATCATATCCGACCTCGGGCGTCTGAAAGAGAGCTTATGATTGTGGGAAGGTAAGGCCTGCTGGGTGGAACTCAGTGGGGGTGTGGAAAGTCCAGATACCCAGGAAGCAAAGTGTTGAGCCGACACAGAAGCAAAGTGCAACCACTACTTCTACAGGTGGGCTCAGCCTCCTCTGATAGCAAAGGTAAGGAATATTAGGAATTCTTATATGGATGTCATTCATTCACTCACAAGATGCCCAATATGTTCAATGAGCACCTATTATGACCCAGCCACTGAGTACAGAATAGTCAGCAGGGGGAAAGTCTGTTCTTGCCTGAATGTAAATTGTGGATGGAAAGGGTGGGTTAAAAGGCAATTGTTATGCTAATGAGTATTACTAGTGCAAGTCCAGGGACTCAAGGATGCAGAGAAAGAGCGCAAAGCTGGACTGACCTAAGGGTAAGAGAGAGGAGAGATTTTCAGGGTTTCCATACCAAAGATTCTGCAATCTTCTGGAGTCACATTGGAGAGCAGAAATGACCAGCATGAATATAGTTAAATAAAGGTTGAAATTGTCAAGGATTCCTTGGATCCACAATCAATGTCCCTGGAAATGGCAGTCATGAAATCAAACGACGTGTTTCTTCAAGCAAAATAACTCTTTAATGTGTTGAAAAGCAAGATGTCATTTTGAGGATTAAGGCATGCCCGACCCAAACCATGGTGTTTTTCAGTGACTTCATCTGCATGTAAAAGCTAAACTATGAGTAAGAAAGACTGAAGAAAAATTGATGCATTTGAATTAATGGTGTTGTTGAAAACATGGAATATGCCATGGACTTCCAGAATAACAAACAAATCTGTGCTGGAAGAAGTACAGCCAGAATGCTCCTTAGATGCAAGGGTGATTAAATGTTATCTCACAAACTTTGGACATATTATCAGGAGAGATTCTTCCCTGAAGGACATCATGCGTGGAAAAGTAGAGGCGCAGAGAAAAATCAGAAAACTCTCAATAATTATTGACTATCTTGATAATCTTATTGATAATCTATTGAAGCAGTCAAGCCACGCAATGCTAGTAAGGGTGACACAGGCTCACTCAGTGCTTCATTCTGTTGTACTTAGGGACTCTATGAGTTGGAACTAACCCAGTAGCACCTAACTGTATCTCTAATAAAAGCCTTGTATAAGAAGAATTCCTGAAACTCAAAAACAAGACAAACAACTTAGCATTGGGGGTTTAATCAAGAAGGTATGTAAGTACAAGGAGTTCCAGGAAAGATGCCCAACATCCTTAGTTACAAGGGGGTGCAAATTAAAACCATATGAGCTTTCCCACAACAGGTTTGCTGCCAGAATACAAGTGTATCTCGAAAATTTAAGCCACCGGTAGAAAGGGAAAGACCCTTATCAACATTGTCATCATCATTAGACACGTCCATCTGGAAAATCCACCACAGCTGGTCACCTAATCTACAAATGTGAGATCAACAAAAGAACCATCCAGAAATTCCAGAAGGAAGCTGAGATGGGGAAGGGCTCCTTCAAGTATGCCTGGGTCTTAGATATGCTGAGAGCGGAATGTGAATGTGGTATCACCATTGATATCTCCATGTGGAAATTTGAGGCCAGTAAGTACTATGTGATTACCCTTGATGGCCCTGGACACAGAGATTTAGGATCACAGGAACAGCCGCAGGCTGACTGTGCTGTGCTCATTGTTGCTGCTGGTGTTGGTGAATATGAAACTGGTCTCACCAAGAATGGACGGACTCATGAGCATGCCTTTCCTGCTTCCACACTGGGTGTGAAGCAGCTCATTGTTGGTGTTAATGAAATGGATTCCAGTAAGCCGCCCTATAGCCAGAAAAGATAAGAGGAAATCTAAAGAAGTTGAGAGGTTGAAGACGGAGGAGGCACAGAACAGAGATAGAATTTAGTCAGGAATGTGAAGTTAAGAAAGATTTTATTGAGGCAGGGAAAGATCTCCCAGGAGGGAAGGGAAAGCAGAGAAGACTGGGCCATCTTGAGTCTCCGGGTGGGTTCTGAGACCCAGCGAGTTAGGTCAGGGAAATCGCACCTGGCAGTGAGGCAGTGGGACATATACAGGGCTTGAGCCAAGGAGGTATGTGCTGATAAGGGGAAGGAAGGCCTTCTGGTGCTGCAGTTGCAGGGTCTGAGTCAGGATGTGGTCTGTGAGTCAATCTTCCTGGAACACTGAGGGAAGGGTCTGTACAGGTCCAGCCTGGAGAGTAAGCTCCTTGGAACGCTGGAGGCAGGGACTGCACAGTCCAGCTCTGGCCTTGAGATGTGGAGGCAGGGGCTGCACAGTCCAGCAGGCTATCTTTCAGGAGAGCTGGGGGAGGCGGCTGCATAGTCTGGACCTAGCCCAAACATCCCAAACTCTTAATACTGCTAATGGGCGTAGTGTTCTGTCTTAAATACTTCCTGCTGAGATAAGGGGGAGATTAAGAGTTGGAAGGTTCAGGCCCCGGGTTGGTCAGCACTGGACTGTAAGGGTGAAGCAAGAGTTGGTTGAAGGTCAGGTGGGAGATGGCTTTCATTCGGTCCTACAAAAATTTAAACACAGTGGGAGCCAACCCTAACAGTATACAAATTATCACCAAAGGCCCAACAAGAGGCATAATCCAGGTCATAACAGGACTTTGAAACCATGTGGAAGGGCGGGTGGTGCCCTACTGACCTTTCCTGGTTTCCTCGGGCATGTTGCAGAGCACTTTAACATTTTATTTAACTACTTTTGACTTATTGATATAGTGTACGTACCTTTTTGTCAGCTGTTAACCGATTTAATGCACAACGGATTTAAATGGTTACCTGTACCAGGGATGTAAGTTGTTGCTGCAAGGAGGTGAGAGGCTTTGAGCTGGAGTTTATGACCAGGTGGAGTTGTTTGTTAAAGTTCTGTGTTTGGAGTATGCTGTGCCCTAATGGGTGAGTGTGCAGACATGGGCATGCGGATGCATGAACATAAATGAGCGAGTTTGTACCAATCAGTGTGAGTGGGCACATGGGTGTGGGAGTATGTGCAAGCATGTGCACAGAATGTAAATGAATGCTGTATGAATAGTGAATATAGGAGTGTGAGAATGTGAGCGTAAGAACAAGTTTTTGTAGTGAATATAGGAGTGGAAGAATGAGCTGGTGTACTAACAGTTATATAATGTTTGTAAACTTTATGTAGAGAAAAGCTATTTGCATCCTGATTTATGAAGTAACAGATGAGCTGTGGTGATGACTTGGGTTTGGCTTTTATAATAACGTGTGTATTCTGTCAGCAGGCTTTGTTCAGGGATTGTTTCCTGATCTGTGAATTGCTACATGTATGCGTCTGAGACTAGGGAGGGATTGGGTGTAACAAAATTGAGTAAGAGGTAGAAGAACTTTTAGTAAAGCATAAGGTGGTAGGGCCTACCATCTGAGTGGTGTAATGGTCATGGTGTGGGTTAGGGGTTAATTTCACACAAGTGAGATGATGCCAATTGGGGTCTTCGAGGACTTTGATTGCTCTGGGAGTTGCCAGGATGACGATGTGCAGTATTGTTTTTTTACTGGGGTTGCAGAGGTCGAGGATGGAGATTCTTCAGCAGAACCGAGTCTTCTGGGTTGATTACAGGTAGGTCAGGTTGTGCGGGATCAGAGGCAGGTAGACATCTGTCCGCGTGTTCTCGGAGAAAAGGCTTTTTGTTGTTGTTTTTTCTCTGCTTTCCCCCCACCCTCCCACCCTTGTCGAGAAAAGTTTTTAAGAGAGAGATATAGAGTAAGTAGTTTGCCAGTGGTGATAGTGTGACTGGTAAGGTATGGTTGATTAAATTAGGCCTTGCATATATTAACTTGACAGGGCTTTCGAAAGAGGGAGAGCGAGGAGTGCTGTGGATTCAAGTTAGGGCTAGTGGAAGCAGGTCTATTTATGACTGGTATAGTTTTAGAGTTAGTTTAGAAAATGACCTTTTATAATTCCATTCATCTTTTTAACTTTTCTAGAGGCCTGAGGCCTGTATGGGATATGTAAGCGCCACTTAATGTCTAGTGTGAATGACACTTGTGTGATTTGAGACACAAAGCACAGGTTGTAGGAGCTGAAGAAGAGCACAGCGCCCTGTAGGCAGGGAATGATGGGCTTGATGGATCAGATCTTCGGCTTGGTTGGCGGGGAGAGCTGCTCACTTACTGTTTATAATGGGGGACACTTCAGTTGTTAGGAGTCTTCTTTAGCTAAGTGGCGTGCTTGAGTGAGAGCAATGAGTTCTGCTTTCTGAGAAGTGGTTCCGTATGGGACACAGCAAAGACAGGACTTGGTGTGAGAGAAGGTTTTGCAGTTTGTGGGTAGATAATGTCTGGATAGGCTCTCTTAGTGTTAGTTTGAGAGCTTCTTTAGTAATGGCGGCAGCCATTTAGTAATGGGGATAGAGCGGACCCCAGGGACTGGGTCAGAATTTGAACTGCTATACCTTGTTTTGTGTCTGTGTAAAGTAAAAAAGGTTTACTAGGGTTTGGTAAATGTAAAGGCGGAGATTGGAGAAGAGCTTGTTAAAAGGTTGCTTTGATTAACTGGGGAGAGTCTAGAGGCTAGCAGGAGTGGCTGGTTTGAATTGGTGACCTTGTCTGCTTTGGGAGTGGCTGGTTTGAATTAGTGACCTTGTCTGCTTTGTTACTTCCCGTGTTCCCGGGGAACTATCAGCTTGATGCCCTTTACATTTTTTTATTAACTAAGTGTCAGCAAAGAATTAAAGGTCTGCTGGGAATTGTTTTGGTTGCAACACATGAAGGCTGCTGCTTGGAGGGAAAGAGAACTTAAGGGAGTGTGTCTGCTTTAGAACTGTTTCAGGAGTGCCTGCCGGTAAAGGCAAATGAATGCTGGCAAGCTGGGTTAAGGGGTATCATTAAAAAAAAGGTGTCATTAAAGGTGGGGTGATGAAAGGCTTTGATGGCCGACCATCAATTCCCATAACTGAGACGGGGAAAGGGAAGTTGGGCCTGAGAAGGGGGGAGGACTGAAAAGACCATGTCTACCAAAAGGAAACTGGCTTACCTGCTGCTCTGATGGCTACCCTGGCATGGCATGGGGGTGGGGGGGTCACTGAGGTTGCTGAGTGAGGGGCTTCTTCGTCAGTTGTCGTCGATGGCCAGGTCAGCAGTGTTAATAGCGGTTCGAGGTTTGGAGGGACTGACCCTCCGTGGCTAGTTGCTGAGGGGCAGTCACTTGTCCTGTGGCTCTGCTGACTGCACGATGGGCAAGGCTTCGTGGGTGGCTGGGGATGTGGGCAATGCTTAGCCCAGTGCCCTTCCTGGCCGCATGTGAAGCAGGGTCCCAGCGGCAGGCAGTTAGAGTGACTGTTGAAGTTGCCGTTTCCTGAAGTCTTCCGACCCCTCCCTCCAGCCAGCTCCAGGGCGGCATTCAAGACTTGGGTTTGCCATTTTGCCCCTGGGCGGGATCAGGATTCATGAGCTGCATCAACCTGTTTCCTTCAGGCATTAAAATCTTAAATGCCATGTTTACCAGGTCACGGATGGGGGTCTTGGGGCCATTCTCAGCTTTTTAGGTTTAAATATTATGTTAAGTGAGGCTGTAAGCCTGAGTAAGGTATTAGAACCTTTTAATAAAGGTGATAGGGTTTTGTGAGAAAACACTTAGTTGCCTTTCTATCTGGGAGAGGTCTGTCAGGGAGAATGGTGTATGGGCCCTGTATTAGTCTGGGTACTTTGGAGAAACAAATTCACAGCAACTCATGTTTAAGAGAGTTTTATGTAAAGAAAGTGTGCATCATGAAAACATCCCAACCCAATGCTGCCCAAACCCACAAGTCCAACATTAACCCATATGTCCAACACCAGTCCACAAAGTCCTCCTCCACCTCACAAAGCAGATGCAATGATGCCGACTGCAGGAGGAAAGCCAAGTCAGTAAACGTGTAACCATCTCAGTGCTGGCAGGGGTCTCCACACTCCTGCTCCAGCACCCAGGGCTGCATCGGGGTAGGTCCATGCGGCTTCTTGGGGATGTCTTGCAGGAAGTCAGCCTTGTAAGCTGAAGCAGGGAACTGCTAAGGCAGCTGCACCCTGGTGTGACCATCACAAAGCAAGAGACCGGAGAACTAGAAAGGGGAGGCTCACCACCCATTAATCCCTCCGCCTTTCAATTAGCCCCACATGTGATTATCGGCCAGGCTGGCACAATTAACTAACTCAGGCCCTGACCAGCTTTTCTTCCCTGGCAACTTTGAGGGAGGGGACAGAAAAGGATATGGTGGAAATGGGTGTGGCTGGCAAAGGGAAACAGGTGATGGCAATTGTGTAGTTTGGGAGGTTGCGGGTGTTGCCTCTGAGGAGGCTGATTAGGGAGGGAGCCTGGAAGAGGGAAGAGAGAGAGAGAGAGAGACTTCAGGGAGTCCACCAGGTCTAGTTGCGGGGAGTGGACGGGGTCAGGGGTGCAGCTGCCTCAGCCCCTGGGAGTTGAGGGGTTAGTGAAGAGAGGTGGTGGTGAGGGTCACCCAGAATATGGAGGAGGCCTTACTGGGGGTGAAGACAAGGAGTTAGGGGTTCAGAGAAAGATGAGGGGGGCCTGATTAAGAGAGTGTTTGGTTAAGAGAACTTGAGCAGGGTGACAGACAGTACATAGAGAGGGACAGGAGTGAAGAAAGAAAAAGGCCTGAACATACGGAACCTCAGACCATTTTTTAATCTGGTGACAAAAATTGTCAAGGTCGCAGAGAATGTTGAAATTGAAGGTCCTGGTCAGTGTGACTCATTGTCCAATTGGGATTGTGGCCAGATTTTGTTACAGAAAAAGACCACGTGCTTAGGGCGAATATCCGGAGCCAGGCCCAGCTCAGTGAGATTGGTCAGGAGGCGTCCCAAGGGACCGTCCCTGGGAGACTTAGAGAGTGAGCTTCCCATGGTGTCTTAAACTGCAAGGGGTACAGTCAGAGAAGGACGTCTCCTGGTCCCCGTTTGCACCCTTCAGTCAGGAAGCGGCCCGGTAACCCTAAGCGGCATCCCGGTCAGAGGTAGGGGCTCAGTGGGAGAGTCCTGGACTCACCAGAACAGGAAGGTTCCTGGGCGCAGGCCTGCAGCTTTAACCGACAGACAGGGACCTTGGGTCAGTGACAGTGAAAGACAAGCAGGAAGCTAGGGGCAGGGAGGGGCCTGGCTTTGTGGATTTTAGATAAGGTCTGAGAGCAGGTACTGCAGAACTGCTAGAGAGAAGGAGGAAGTAGATTTTAGAGTAAATCTGAGAGCAGCACCTCAGAACTGCCAGCACAAAACACACAAACAGGTAGAAAAAGCTCAGACACACTCTGCACTCTAGTCCAGTCAGAAGGTGCAGTGACTGCTAGGTATTCACTTGTAGATGCAGCAGATGGAAGAG
>NW_022103901.1:19892751-19901044 GCF_000313985.2 Echinops telfairi | reverse complement strand
CTTGAGGGGGGAGGGGGGGGAGGAAGGGACTACACAGTCCAGTAGGCTATCTTTCAGGAGAGCTGGGGGAGGCGGTTGCATGGTGCGGACCTGGCCCAAACAGAAGTCAGCACCTCCATTAAGAGCATTGGCCACAACTATGACACAGTAGCAGTTGCGGTTGGAATGGTGACAATATGCTGGATCCAAGTGTCAGGAGTCTTGGTTCAATGGATGGAAGGTCACCCGTCAGGAAGGCAATGCCGGTAGAACCACACTGCTTGAAACTCTGGATTGCATTCTGCCAGCCACTCGCCCAACTGACAAGCCCCTGTGTCTGCTTCTTCAGGATGTCTACAAAATTGATTGTTTCCTCACTGTCCCTGTGGGCAGAGTAGAAACGGGTGTTCTGAAACCTGGCTTGGCGATCACCTTTGCTCTAGTGAACGTTGCCACTGAAGTGAACTCTGTTGAAATACACCATGAAGCTTTGAGTGAAGCTCTGCCTGGGGACAATGTAGGTTTCAATGTCAAGAACATCTCTGTCAAAGATGTTCCCGGGGCAACGTGGCTGGTGATAGCAAAATGACCCGCCAATGGAAGCAGCTGCCTTCACTGCTCAAGTGACTATCTTGACCCATCCACATGGCCAGATCAGTGCTGGATACACACCTGTGTGGGATTGTCACACTGCCCACATTGTTTGCAAGTTTGTTGAGCTCCAGAAGAAGACAGGTTGCTGTTTTGGTAAGAAGCTGGAAGATGGCCCCAAATTCTTGAAGTCTGGTGATGCTGCCATCGTCGACATGGTGCCTGGCAAGCCCATGTGTGTGGAGAACTACCCTGCTCCGAGTCACTCTGCTGTCCGAGACATGAGACCGACAGTTGCTGTAGGTGCCATCAAGGCAGTGGACCAAAAAGGCTGCTGGAGCTGGCAAGGTCACCAAGTCTGCCCAGAGGCTAAATGAATGTTGCTCCTAACACCTGTCACAGCAGTCTTAATCAGTGGTGGAAGAATGGTCTCAGAACTGTTTGTCTCCATTGGCCATTTAAGTGGAATAGTAAAAGTGTGCTTAATAATAATGCATTTGGACCATCCATTTCTTTTTTGTGTGTGGCAATTTAAAGTCACTAGTTTTTAAAATCAGTATTTTTAAAATGGAAAACAACTTGACCAAAAATTTGTCACCCATTTTGAGACTCATTCAAACAAAGCTTAATGAGAAATCTGTATCATCTTTTGGTCATCTAATGCTGATATTTTCTAACACTTGCATGATTAACTGAAACAGATTCTTAACCTGGGAAGCATTTAGAGAGAGGGGCCTTAAAAGGACTTGAGAATCATATGAGAGCGGGGTTGGTCGCAACACTTATATGACGAATTTGTAATACTTATAAGGTGCCTGGAAGGTGATCTGCCTGAGGACTATTACACATAGACTTTAGTTTTGTGTAGTAATAGCGTTGTGAGTAATTTCATCATAATGTATACTCCTAGTTACAATGGATGCAGTAGTTAGAATCTGAACTAATTTGGAGCATCGAGTGTGCTTTAAAGGACTGTATTCAGGAGCTAGGACAAATAAAAATACTGGAAGTGGGAAGAAAACCTGAAAACCTTAATGAAACTGCAACTGTCATCCATTATTGGGGGAATGTCACATGATTCCATCAGTTCCGAAAACAATTTTTCCATTCCTTAAAAGTTACATGTGAACACATCATCAAGCCCACACGTTCACTAGATACATATCCAAGAGAAATGGAGTGCCTGTTCGCCCAAAGACACGCACGCAAATGCTCTGAGCGGCATCATTCACAACAGCCAACATGTAGAAGCGATCCAAATATCCGTCAACTGGTAAAGGATAAACGATAGCTCAATTACTTTTTGACAATAAAAAGGAATGAAATACTGATCGTATGCTACAACATAGTTGATCTTCAAAAATACTCTGTTGAGTGAAATACGTTAGCTACAAAGGACCACATAACCCAAAATGTCTTCCCTTTGATGTGAAAGGCTAGTCTTATTTTTTTCCTCCTTTTTTGTTTATATATAGACTTATTTTTTTTTTTTTGGTTGAAATTTTTTTTTTTTTCTTTTTTTTTTTTTTTTTTACCTTTTATTAGGGGCTCATACAACTGTTATCCCAATCCATACACACATCAATTGTGTAAAGTGCATTTGTACATCGTTTCTCAAAACATTTTCTCTCCATTTAAACCCCCAACATTAGGTCCTCATTTTTCCCCTCCCTCCCTGCTCCCCCCTCCCGCATGAGCCCTTGATAGTTTATAAATGGGTATTTTGTCATATCTTGCCCTGTCCGACGTGTCATATCTTGCCCTGTCCGAGGACAGACTTTATTTTTTAAGATGACATCTATTAGACTGTTTCCTTCAGTTGAGTAATTTAATGATCTTATTGAATTTAGTTAAACTTATCTAATTGTGCAAAAGAATGCAAATTGTTAGGCTCGGTCAGGCATTTTGCCGGACTAGTTTGTCAATCAGTAGTCCACTCTATGATGGGGGTCAAGAGTAAGATCAGCCAATCTTCTTTTGACTTTTAAGGTGAGACCCAGGGGATACCTTATAGAAGTCAATACATAAGACTTTGTCATGGCACTGTTTTCTTATCCAATGTTGACCTTCACAACCAGCCACTGAGAACCCTGCAGGGCACCATTCTGCCCTTCCTCAGAGGAGGTTGCTGGGAGTTGGAAATGGCCCAAAGGAAACAGCTTTGATTGTGTGCACGAGGATCTTTTACTAATGCTACATAATGCATCCATTCTGAAATGTTCCTGAAGGCACTTGGCTTGACTCTTCTGTGATCCTCCCTTTTAATAACAGTGGCCTCATACAATATGTATCCATCTGTGATTGGTTGGCTTCACTCCGCATAATATTCTCCAGGTCCCTCCATGCCGTGAGGTGCGTTTATCAGTGATTTTCAGCAATGCAGAGCATCCCTGTGTGTGTGTATGTACCACAGCACCTTTATCCAGTTTTCTACTGACAAGTATTGAGGTGGTTACTGCAGCAGAGAGGGCAAAGGTGGGAAGATGAGGCAATAGGCTAGAGGAGGATAAGCTGAAGAGTTGACATGTAATAACTTGGGTGGAATAGAACATTGCCATCTTCAAGAGGGAGAAGAGATATCCATGGAAGCCGGAGGTCAAACTATATCGATGTTGGATTGGTAAACTGTTGATGATCTGGAATGCAACCTCCCACCGAATTCACAACAAACATTTGTTTTTAAATGCTGAAAAGCGAAACAATGAGAGGACACGCTCACATGCTACCATGGATATGAAATGCCACCGTTTAGAGAAAGACTGAATGTGGACCGGCGGTCACTTACTTAAGGCAGGTGCTAGGGGCAGGAATAAACGGAGGAAACGTTTTGGAATGTTCAAAAACTGGGTTGTGGTGATGGTTTCTCAATGTACAAGTCCTCTGAACATTCTTGAACTAGACACTTTCAACAAGGACCGTGGTGATTCCGTGGCACAATTCCTGGCTTCCATGCAGGACACTGCATTTGGCTTCTAGTCAATTCACTCCAAGTGCAACTACCACTCGTCTGTCAGTGGGGGCTTGTCCGTTGCTGTGAGGCAGAACAGAGGTTTCAGTGGAGCTTCCAGACTAAGACTAGGATGTACTTCCACAAACCAGCCAGACGACTGTAAGGGTCACAGTGATCTGATCCTGTTGTGCATGAGGTCACCATGAGTCAAGGACTGATTGAATAGCAGTTAATAGCATACCCAAAATAAGTGAATTTTATGGTATACCTCTGATATATTCAGACGCTGGTAAAAATAAAAGTGTTTAGGCACTTGAGAAGTTGGCCTCGAAGAGGATGGCACTAATGGGGGGCCTCTCTCCTGCTGGCACCAGGGTGTTTGTGTTGTTGCTGGTGTTGGTCTCCATCCTCTGGATCCCCGTGGTTCAAGCCAGCCAAGGTGGCCAACTCTTCATTTATATCCAGTCCATCAGCTCTTACCTGCAGCCTCCTGTGGCTGTGGTCTTCATCATGGGATGTTTCTGGAAGCGGACCAATGAAAAGGTACCCTGTGATTAACCCTTAAGACCCAAGTACTCCATCCATGAGAGTTGAGGACAGGAGACCTGAGGATGGGTTTGATCCAGGGGCAGGGGAAGTTCTGTGGAGGACGACACGGGAAGCCTGTTATCCGACCTTTGGAGAAAGGCAAACTTCTAAAAAATTATTATTATTTTTAGGAAATCAGAAAATATAATTTCTAGTAACTCTTTGACTAATTTGTTTTCTGCTAAATCATTTTATTGGGGCTCATACAACGCTTACCACAATCCATCCATCCATCCAGTGTGTGTCAAGCACATTTGTACATTTGTTGCCCTCATCATTCTCAAAACATTTGCTTTCTACTTGGTATCAGCTCCTCATTTCCCCCCTCCCTCCATACAAAATTATTTTCATGTATGTACTCAGTAAACAGGGAAATGAAATTAACAGTGAATGAAACAAAGTACTTGTCAATGATCAAATGTATGTAAAATATATGCAGCTCCAATGTTCCCAGATTACTGACTGTCATAGGGGAAAAGCTTTTGAGATAGCTTTTGGAAGTCCAGGAGATTTCTGTTAGCAGCCGTATCTCCCTTGATGTTCCTAAGATGCTTGTGCTCTGATTTGCAGGGTGCCTTCTCGGGTCTAACGGTGGGACTCCTCATCGGCTTGATTAGGCTTATCCTGGACTTTATTTACGAACAACCTTTGTGTGACCAGCCAGATGAGCGCCCAGCAGTGGTGAAGAATGTCCACTACCTCTACTTTTCCATCATTCTGTCTGTGGTGACCTTTATCACGGCGTCTACTATGAGCTGGCTCACAGAACCACCCCCCAAGGAGATGGTACCTTGGTGTTTGACTGTATTTTTGTGCCAACTCTTAATTGCAATTGACAATATTTTGACTCGAGTGGTTTTAAAAGCTTGATAATCCAGAACTAAACTTTAGGGACAACTTGATTAAGGACAGAGACGTTGGGTGGGACAAGCAGTTAATGTGCTCAGCTGCCTAACGGAAAGGTTTAAGATGACCCCTGGGTGCCTCAGAAGACAAGGCCTGCTGATTCACCTCCAAAAAAGTCAGCCCTTGAAAACCCTATGGTTTAAGGTTATATACTCTTACACACATACTGTGGTCGTGAGTCAGAATCAAGCTGGTTAGACTTAGGTTTGATTTTAGGCCGTGAAGAGTATATCAGAATCCCTCTCTCTTCTGCCCTGTGGCACTCTCTGGAGGCAGTACTTGTAGGGATACATCCCCTCACCTATTCTTAGGAAGCAAGTGCGTACACATGAGCATAAATATTTCCCCCAACACTTCCAGCAAATTTCTTTATTCCCACTGATGAAGTCAGTTTAACACACATGATCAACCCAGTCCAGAGGAATGGATGAGCTGAATGAATGGCTGACCTTCAGATCCCACACTACCCTAGGACTTAGGATAAGCCCTGAGGACTAGAATAAGGGAGTGGTATGCCCGCAAATGAGATCCAGGACTATTAAAGAAAGAGGTAGTATTGGAGAAAGGCCCACCAATTCTAAGAGTTCAGGGAATCAAAGCTTCTTGGAGGATGAGGTGAAAAGGCTAGAAGGAGCAGATCCAGAGGTGAAATTGGCCTTGGGGTTGGGCAGAGGATGGGGAACAAAAGGAGTGGTAACCTGTTTCCCTCACGATTCTCTGCCCTTAGGTCAGTCGCATGACCTGGTTTACTCGCCATGATGCTGTGGTCCAGAAGGAGCAAGTGCCAACTCTATCTCTTACCTGCCCTCAGAATGGAACACGGGAGGGTAGCTGCACCAGCATTCAGCTTGAGACTGATCAAGAAAACATGAACAAAACCCACAGATGTAAGCTGTCTTCTCCTTGGTTATAATCAGAGCCTAAAACTTTATATTTATAAGGGGATTTTTTTTTTGGATTGGAACTTTGATTTTTTTAAAAATCATTTTATTGGGGGTTCTTACAACTCTTGTAACCATCTATACATCAATTGTATCAAGTATATTTGTACATAGTTGCCATCATTATTTTCTAAACATTTATATTCTATTTGGTATCAGCTCCTCTTTTTACCTTCCCTTGCCCCTCCCCACTTTGTGACCCCTTGATAAATTATAAAATATTATTATTTTCTTCCCCCCTCCTCTGCCCACCTTCCCCCTACCTCCTCCTGGTAGCTCTACTCCTCTTTCTGTTCCTGAGGGTTTTATCTGACCTGGATTCCATGTGTCCTGAGCTCTTATCTGTACCTGTGCACATGCCTGCAGTGAAAGGCAGGGTTGGGGAATGGTGGTTGAGGAAGCCTCAAGGAACCAGAAGACTATTGTACTATACAGAGGACATCAGTGCTATACTTCACCCTGGTTGACTCATCCCTTCCTTGTGACCGTTCTGTGAGGGGATGATGTCCCATTGTCTATAGATGGGTTTGGGGTCTCTGCTCTGAACCCCCCCTTGTTCTGAACAATATGTTTTTGTTTGTCTGTTTGTTTGTTTTGGGTCTTCTGATGCCTGTTACCTGATCCCGTCGACACCTCATGATTGCACAGGCTGGTGTGCTTCTTCCACGTGGGCTGGTTGCTTCTCTGTTAGATGACCGCTTGTTTCACTTCAAGCTTTTAAGACCCCAGACACTGTATCTTTCAATAGCCTGGCACCATCAGCTTTTTTTCACCACATTTGCTTGTATACCCATTTTGTCTTCAGCGATTGTGCCAGGAGGGTGAGCATCATAGAATTCCAGGTTGTAAGAATAAAGTGTTCTTGTTTGAGGGAGGGCTTGAGCAGAGGCTCAAAGTCCATCTACTTCCTCAGTGTATTGCTATATATATATATATATGTACCTAGGCTAATACCTGTATTTCTATGAATCAATATATTTACATAAATGCACACCTATGTTTATACATCTATCCATAGCCTTGCTTCCTAGATCTTTCCTGTTTCCATTGACTTTCCTCCTTTCCCACCATCACGCTTGCCCTTCTTCTGCCTCTTAGTAATTCCTCTCAGCTAGATTGCTGCTGCTCCAATAACCCCAGGATCTCTACGTCCTCCTCATTGTTGATTTTAATTCCCTAGTTGTTCCCCTGTCTATGGCGTTGTTTGCTCACCGTTCCTTTCCCCTGCCTCCTCCCCACCGACGTCTCCCTGGAAACTTTGGCCCCGTTGCTTTTTCCTCGGGCTTGCTTCCCATGCCTATTTCTTAATTTTCTGGTCCAGCAACAGGAGTGCTGGGCAGGTGATTCTACCAGGATGCCATCTTGATTCAGACTCAAGGGAAATTTTTATGTCAGATAAAAAGCCACAAATGGGGCTGACTTTGAGTTTGACATCCCCTAGCCCCCAAAGAGAGTCCCCCATCTCCAGCCCCTAAGGGAGGTTCTTTACTGATTTCCAACAGAAGTCTCAGAAGAGCAATAGCAGACAATTGTTGTGTGCTTGCTAAAATACAGCTCATTTTAACCTTCATGCAACCCCATAAGGTAGGTTGGCGCTGCTAGCATCCTTAAGTTGGTGCTTTTAAACTTTCCGCTTACAGATATACTTTGGTCTAGCCCACTTACTGTTTTAATAAAAGATGAGTTAACATTTAAAAATAGGGAGATTTCACATAAAATTCCACATCTACACCTTCATTGGAAAAATGGTAATACTTCACAACACTGGGTAAACATGTCTATGTGGCAAGATCTGTCTAGAGTTTCAAAATCTAAGTCTCTGTCCCCTAGATTTGCGATAGACCTTCTAGGGACCCAAAGTCCCTGCAAGTCCCCATTATCTCTGCATCACATTGAGGCTGCCTTTATTTTTAAATTTCTAATCACTGTAGATATGAACTTAGGTCAACCTGAAGTAGTAAAACTGAAGGACAGACACAGCGTTCGTGTGTTAAAGAAAAATAAAGGAGAACAGGTGTATTTTGTTATTTGGGTAGTGGTGAAGATTATTTTGATATGTTTACAGACACAGCACTGTTTCCCTTGGCAGCACTTGCTGTATTTTGTGGGCTTTTGTGTTGGCAGGCCCAACTCTGAATGGAGGAACATTTCCTCACACATGTTCATTTCTTGTCAGTTGTCTAGAAGGCAATGTTATACAGAGGGAAGAATGACATAAAGCAAGATCCTAAACCTACCGCTGCCGCTGTTTGCCAGCTATGCAGGAAAACATCTTGAGCTAATTAACCCTCTGAGCCTCTCAGGTTCTTCATTGAAAATGGTGAACACAGGCCTGTCT
>NW_022103901.1:19859945-19891215 GCF_000313985.2 Echinops telfairi | reverse complement strand
AAAAAAAAAAAAAGAAAATGGTGAACAATCTCAAAATACTTGTCTTGCAGAATTAGGCAAGAAAGGTATATAAAATAATTATCACAACGCACAGAACACACACCCAATTAGTTCCCTCCACCCTCTCAGGGAGAAATGGCCCCTCGCTAAGAGTTTGCTTGGTTCTTTTTAGGCGATGGGACCCCCAAGAAGTCTAAAGTGATGAAAGCCACCTTGTGGCTCTGTGGATTAGAGAGCCAGGACAAGGAAGAGCCTGCGAGCCAAGTGGAACCTGCCTTGGCTTCCGTGGAGGAACCCCCCTTCGTGAAAACCGCCCTGGACATCAATCTCATTCTCTGCATTAGTGGCGCCATCTTTCTGTGGGGCTACTTTGCTTAGTGTTGGTCAAACCCAGAGATCTGACGTCTCAGTTTATTTTCAGTGCCCTGATTTTTTTTTAATGAAAGATAAAAATAAAGCCTTCGCTTGTTTACCATGAGCCTGCAAATAATGGTTAATCGATACTGTTAAGATGACAGCTTTATCCTTCTTGAAAGAAAATGAAAAAAGTTAGAAGCTGGAAATGGAGCCATGTGCAAAATCTTTCTGCGGGATACAAGAAGATTTCTCCCAAGTTGGCACCCCCAAATATACGCCAAACCCAAGACGCTGCTTGCTACACATGGTAAATGACTGAACACTAGGAGGTCAACGAAAGTAGGTCAGAGGTTATTCTCTCTAAGGGTTATCAGCCATTTAGAGCAATTAGACTGTATAGTCTGACCCACCCTAAGTAGGGTCCATGCCCTTCTGGTAAGGATAGTGATTGTTCCCTTGAAAGAGAGCCCAAAGGCCAAGTCGGGACCACTCAAGGATGACCAAGGTTAAGTTACTATATTCAGTCTAGGGTCTTCCCATCTTGCCTCATATGTACCCTGATTCCCTCCTTTTACTATTGGGTGTATACC
The DNA here is from genome assembly GCF_000313985.2 of Echinops telfairi. Classification (NCBI taxonomy): domain Eukaryota; kingdom Metazoa; phylum Chordata; class Mammalia; order Afrosoricida; family Tenrecidae; genus Echinops; species Echinops telfairi. The sequence continues at coordinate 19,890,268 of NW_022103901.1, read as the reverse complement.
CCTAGGTCATCCCCGTCCTATTGCTTGTATTGCCTATGTTCCAGCCCCTTCCTATGATGAAGGTCGTTATCTGTAATCAGGAGGCTTACATGCTCCCAAAGATATATAAGCTTTGGTTAGAAATAAATCACAGAGCTCTCTCCTGCCCTCTCATCTCCCACCTCCATGTGTACCACCAAAAGGAGCTGAGGTGAGCATGCTACCATGAAATGTGTCTGATTTCTTTATTTTACTCTCTCTCCTATTTCTGCAACTTTGCTATAATCTTTGTATATCATAACTGTACAGTTGTGCCTACCAAACCCATGATAGTTGTGAGGGGCTGGTTACCCCCACATCTTTCTTTCTCAAAAGGCTAGATATTCACTTTCTTATTTATTATGGAACATCAGCAACAAATTCAAAGACCCATGGGATTTCTCTGTGAGAACAGTCACATCTCCTAGGCTGGATTGTTAGCCTTTGAAACTTTCTCCAACTTACCTTTGCAGTGAAAGGAAGGGACCGGCATTTTCTCTCGGCTCCTACTGTTACTGTCTTTGGGTTCAGGAATAGCTGGTTTCCAAAGGTTTTCTCATTGTGACATGTGCACCTGGCTATGATTTCTGAGAAATAGATTCAAGTGAGTACTGAGAAATATCATGCTATAAGAAAACCAGGAAACTGTGTGCTTTTCCAAAATTCCAGGAGCCGTCGTAGGAGGTTATGTTTTGGGCAGCTAACTGTAAGATCAGCAATTTGAATCTACCAGTTGCTCCATAGGAGGAAGATGAAGCTTTCTCCCCCCAGAATATTGTTAGCTTCAGAAACCCAAACAGTTCAATAGCATCAGGATGTGCCTGAATCTACTAGATGGCGGTGAGGTTTTTCCAGTTTTCCCAAATTCCGGCTTAGGAAATATTTTTCTGCTTAATTCCCTCTGATGATGCTTGCTCAAAAACAAAAGAACATCTGTAGCATCAGCAGCCAGGCCAGGGTTTGACTCCCTGTGCCACCAGTGACCAGGCCAGGAAGTGTACCTCTCCAGCCAGCGACCAGGCCCACATACAGACCTCTGCAGTACCAGTGACCAGACTTGGCCATGGCCTCAAGTAGCATCAGAGACCAGGCCTGGAAGCAAATCTGCTCAGCGCTTCATGGGGCCACCAATCAAGCTCAGAAATGGAACTCTGAGTGCCAGTGACCAGGGACCTTCCCAGCTCCCATGGCGTCAGAGACCAGGCTCAGAAATGAACCTCCATAGAGCTCGTGACAAACGTCCAGTGTGGCCCCCTGCATAGCCCAGAGACCAGGACCCAGCGTGGCTCCTCATGGCAACAGGAAGCAGTCTCCAATGTGATTCTAGACACCTCAGGGCACACGTGGCCAACCTGCGACTGCACCAGGCACTCAAAATACTCCACAGTCCTGCGCCATCCTCTCAAGGGACGGGTCTCTCCTGACAATGTGTCCAAAGTATGTCAGATGAAGCCTTGCTGTCTTTGCCTCCAAGGAGCCCTCTGGCCATATTTCTTCCAGTACGGATTGGTTTGTCCTTTTAGCAGTCCATGGTACTTTCTTTTTTCTTTTTCTTAAAATCATTTTATTGGGGGCTCTTACAGCTCTTATATTCCATACACCAATTGTAGCAAGCTTATGTGTACATATGTTGCCATCATCATTTCCAGAACATTTTCTACTTGAGCTCTTGATATAAGCTCCTCTTTTTGCCCCTGGCTCCCCCACCCTCCCACCCAGGTGTATCCCTGATCAATTATATACTGTTATTTCGTTTCTCACACTGTCCATTGTCATCCTTTACCCACATTTCTGTAATTCAGACCCTTCCGTGGGGATGTAGTGTGCTATATATCCAATTCTGTGATGGGTTCCCCCTTTCTCCCCCTTCCCCCTCCCTGATCATCCCCCTACCCTCATGATATTGCTACTTCCATTACTGTTATTGAAGGGTTTATCTTTCCTGAATTCCATGTGTCAAGATCTCTTATTTGTACCTTTGTGTGTTCTCCAGCCTAGCCAAATTTGTGAAGTTAGAACTGTTTCATGGTAGTGGGGGCAAGGAAGTATTTAGGAACTAGAGAAATGATGTGTGATTCTTCGGTGCTATACTACGCATCAGTTGTATCAACCTTTCCTTATCTCACTTCTGCGGTATATATATCCAATTAATTAGATATAACCAATTATCTACAGATGGGCTTTGGGTCTCCACTCTTTTGCATCGATATAATTGTTTGTTCCAGGGTACTTTCAGTAATCTTCTCGAGTATCACAATGCAAATGTTCAATTATTCTACAGTCCTCTGTAGTCAATGTCCAACTTCCACATGTGTGGCAGGTTCCAATAAATGACAGCCACTATAATGGCTTGAAATTTAGAAGAGTCTTTTATTTGGTTTTAACCAGACTGCAAGAATCTAAAAACAACTGCTTGATTGTAGTCCTGAGTGGACATTCCAGTCCATCTTTAAAGGCAGGCAAAAACTCATTTATCATTTGTCTAGGACTTAAGCAGGCATGGACAGAAGCAGAAAGCAAAATTCATGTTATTCTTCTTTAGAGTTACAGCATTGATTAGAACATCCTGGTTAATAAAATAAAAATAGTAGTATCCTGGTTACAACATCAAAAGGAATCATGTTATTAATTGCAATGTTCTGATCTCGAGAACATAAGAGTAGATTCTAAAATCAATCACTAGTGGACTTTCCAAGATGGGAGGAGGAGGGAGGGGGTCATTCAGCAGTCAACAAGATGGTTACATGGCTAGCGCTAGTCTGTCTCACACGCATCTGATGTAATGGAGAATATCATGGCTTGGGTCAGGCATACTTTAGTCCTCAAAGTAACACCCCTGCTCTTTAATACTCTAAAGATGTCTTGTGCAGCAGCTTTACCTGATGCAATACAACTTTTGATCTCGACTGTGACTTTCATGAGCATGGATTGTGGCTCCCTGCAAGACAAAATCCTTGCAACTTCAATCTTTTCTTGGTTTATCATGATGTTACTTATTGGTCCAGTTGGGAAGATTTTGGTCTTCTTACATTGAGTGGCAATCCATACTGAAGGCTGCAATGCTTGATCTTCATCAAGGGTTTCAAGCCTGCCTCACTTTCAGCAAGCAAGGCAGTGTCATCTGCATATGGCCAGTTGTTAATAAGCCTTCCTCCAATCCTGATGCCGCACTCTTCTTCATATAATCGAGCTTTTCTGGTGATTTGCTCAACATACCAATTGAACAAGTACGGTGAGAGAAGACAACCCTGACTCACAACTTTCCTGATTTTAAACCATGCAGTTTTTCCTTGTTCTGTTTGCACAACAGCCTTTTGATCCATGTACAAGTTCAAAATGAGCACAATGAAATGTTCTGGACTTTGCATTGTTCTCAAGGTCATCCAGTTTATTATGGCCCATATCGTTGAATACATAGTCAATGAAACACAAGTAAACATCTTTCTAGTGGTCTTTGCTGTCAGCCAAGATCCGTCTGACATCAGCAATGATATCCCTTGTTCCCCGTCCTTTGGAATCAGACCTGAACTTCTGGCACTTTCTTGTCAATGTACTGCTACAAATGTTGTTGGATGATCTTAAGCAACATTTTATTTGTGTGTAATATCAATATATCATTCTATAGTTTGAGTATTCTGTTGGGTCACCTTTCTTTGGAATGGGCACAACTAGGAATCTTTTCCAGTCCGGTGGTCAGGTAGCTGTCTCCCACATCTCTTGGCATAGACAAGTGAGTGCTTCCAGTGCATAAAATAAGCTACCTCCTGAAATGGTGGATTGTCGATTTGTTCTTTTTGGTACAGTGACTCTGTGTATGTTTTTCCATTTTCTCTTGATGCTTCCTGCATCATTCAATATTTTTTCACATAGAATCTTTCAAAATTGCAATTTTAAGCTTGAATTTTTTTTTAGTTCTTTCAGTTTAATATATGCTGAGCCTGTCTTTCCCTTTGGTTTTCTAATTCTAGATATTTTCACATTTTATTAAGATTTTTGCTTCTTCTTCTCCAGCTTCCCTTCGAAATTTTATATTCAGCTCCTTGACTTCCTCCTTTCTTCCATTTGCTTTAACTACTCGATGATTAGTAGCAATTTTGAGATTCTCTTCTGACATCCATTTTGATCTTTTTTCCCCTTTTCTGTCTTTTTAGTGAACTTTTAATTTCTTCATGAATTGTTTTTTATGTCCTCCCACAGCGTATCAAGTCTTCTGTCATTAGTGTTCAATGCATCAAATCTGTTTTTGAGATGTTCTCAAAATTCATGTGGGATTGACTCATTTGGTCGTCTTTTGGCTCCTGTGCACTTGTTTTCATTTCCTTCAGCTTTATCTTGAACTTACATATGAGCAATTGATGGTCTGTTCCACAATTGGTCCCTGGTCTGGTTTTAGCTGCTGACATTGAGCTTTTCCATTGTGTCCTTCCACAGAGAGAGTCAGTTGATTGCTGTATATTCCGTTTGGAGAAGTCCATGTGTATAGTCACCTTATGTGTTGTTGAAAAATATACTTGCTTTGATCGAGTTGTTGCTTTTTAAAATTTCTATCATGTTATCTCCAGCTTCATTTCTATCACCAATTCCATACTTTTCAACTACGGTTCCCTCCTTTGTTTCCATTCTTTTTATTCCAATCATCAATAACTATCAATGCATCTTGATTGCATGTTTGATCAATTTCTGACTGAAGTCATTGGTAGAATTCTTCAATTTCTTCATCATTAGCTTTTGTGGTTGTTGCATAAAGTTGAATAATAGTTGTTTTTATTGGCTTTTCTTGACGGTGGATAGAAATAATCCATTCACAGATAGCATTGTATTTAGAGATGGTTTTAGCAAGATCCTTTCTGACAAGGAATGCCACGCCATTCTCCTTGAGTTTATTATTTCCAGCATAGTAACTCATATGATTTTCTGATTCATAATGGCCCAAACCAGTCCACTGCAGCTCACTAATGCCTAGGATATCAATTTTTGTGCATTCCAGCTCATTTTTGACCAACTCCAATTTTCCTAAATTCATATTTCACACATTCCCAGTTCCAATCATTACAATATTTTTGCAGCTTTATCTGGAAAGGTCATGAAGATTCAAAAGTCTCCACTCCCACAGGCTTTACCACCATTGTCAACTAACCTCGAGTGCCTGGGACCTGAGTAGCCCATCTGCCTGTGGTGTCTCTAACAATGCTCTATTTCATTTGTTTAGGCTTTCAGTATTTGAAAAAAATTTTGAAGCTATGCATAAGGTTTTCAAAGGCTTCTTTCTCCAAAGTGGGGAGCTGAGTCCGTTTTGGTTATCTGTTCTTAATCTGGAAGCTCTGCTAAAACCTACTTACTTTGGATGACCTTGCTGACATTAGGAATACCAGTGGCATAGCTTCCACATCACAGCAAGACACAAGCCACCACAGTATGACAAACTGACAGACAAGTGGTGGCTCTCATTGATTACAGCAAAAAACAAAAACAAAACCAAAAAAATCCTCTTAGAACAAGGGGGAAATTCAGCAGAAACCATGCAGGCAAGAAGAAAATGGAATGACAAATTAAAGAAAGAAAGAACGAAAGAAAGAAAGAAAACCTGTCACTAAGAATTGTATATTCAGAAAAGCTATCCCTCAAGTGAGATAAATAAATAAATAAGGTTGTTTCCATACAAGGAGAAATTAAAGGAATTTGTAAAAGCAAGACCAGCATTATAAAAAATACTAAAAGTAACACTTTGGAGAGAGATTCAACAACAGCAGACAAACTCAAGAATTAACATATGGGACATCATTACCCAGAAATGAACACACTGGAAACATTCTTCAAAACAACACAGAAACAGGAAGAACAAAGAAATGGATACAACCAAAAAACAAAAATAGAGCATAATAATAGCAACAAACCTTCACATATCAATAATGACATTGAATGTTAATGGACTAAATGCACCAGACAGGAGACAGAGAGTAGCAGAACTAGAAAACAGGAACCATCAATACACTGCTTCTGGGACACATCTGAGACACAAAGACAGAAATAGATAAAACTCAAAAGATGGAGAAAAATTTACTAAGCTAATGGAAACCCAAAAAAGAAAGAGTGGCAATGTTAATCTCTGATAAAATGGGCTTCAAGGCCAAAAAAAATCACGATAGTCAAAAAAGTGTACTGCTTAATGACCAAAGGCTAAATAGACTAGAAGATATAATCAGTGGAAGATTTTCTAGAATAGATCACATGTTAGGTTACACAACAAGCCTTAATAAAATGTAAAATATTGAGATTCTATATACTGTTTTCCCAGACAACAATGCTAGAACAACAATGGAAAGAAATGGAACAAAAAAATGAAATGTGTGGAAACTGGACAACACTCTACTTAAAAACAACTAGGTAACAGATGAAATAAGGGATGAAATTTTTTAATTCCTTGAAGCAAATGAGAACAAAAAGACAATATACCAAATCCTTTAGGACAAAGCAAAAGTAGTTATCAGAGGACAATTTATAGAAATCAATACATAAATGAAAAAATAGGAGAAAATAAAAATCAACACCTTAACCCAGCATCTTCAACAAATAGAACAAGAACAACAAAATAAATATTCAACCGTGAGAAAATAAATAATAAAGAGCGGAAATAAATAAATTGAAAAACAGCAAAATGCTAGGGAAAAAACCTACACAGTTCGAAACCATCAGAAACTCCACAGGAGAAAGACTGGTCTTTCTACTCTATAAACAGTTACAGTCTTGGAAACCCACAGGACTGTCACTGTGAGTCAGCACTGACTCGAGGACAGTGAGGTTGGCTTTTAAACTAATGAAGAGAACTATGAAAAGAAATCAAGAAACCGACACCATTTATAATAGTTACACAAAAGATGAAATACTTATGAATAAGCCTAACCATAGAAACAAACAAACAAACAAAACCATACAAAGAAAACTACAAAGCACTATTACAAGTGACCTTTATACATGGAAGACCACTCCATGTTCATGGATGGAAAGACTTAACACTGTGAGAATATTAATAGTACTGAAAGAAATCTGTAAGTATGACACAATTTGGATCCGGATCTCAACTTCATTCTTTAATGAAATGGGAAAACTAATTACTAGGTTTTTTTTGGAGAGGGAAGAGACCCAGGATAAGAAATCTACTTTTTAAGAACATGAGCAAAGTAGGTGACCTTTCGCTACCTGATCTTAAAACTTATGATGCAGTCACAGTAGTAAAATAGCTTAGCACTGGTACAATAATTGTTGCATAGAACAGAAGAGAAAATGCCGCAACAAATCCATCCACCTACAAACAACTGATTGTCCACAAAGACCAAAAAACTTTAAATAGGAAAGAGTCTCTTCAACAAATTGATTCTCTTGCAGAAGAATGAACAACCCATCCCTCACTCCATGTATAAAAATGAACTCTAAATGGATCAGAGTGTAGCACTTTCAAATACTGAAGAGTAAACAGAGCTGTAAAAATCATCAATAAAAAAATAGGTGCACGATCCCCCAATAAAATGATTTTAAAAAACAGAAAAAGGAAAAATAGTTGAAAATGTAAGGTGCTTATTACAGGGCATAGACATACTAACAAACAGAGCAAAGAAACATACACCGTTAAAGACAAAATTGATGGCCAGGACCTCCTAAAAATAAGATACTTATGTGCATCAAAAGGCTTCATCAACAATAAATAAGTGGACATGTAGCTGAGAAGCAACACATCCTACATAGAAGAAGCACACCAGCCCGTGTGATCATGAGGTGTCCATGGGATCAGGTAAGACCCAGAACACAAAATCATACCAATGTGAATGAGGGGGTGTGCAGAGTGAAGACACAAAGCCCATCTGTAGACAACTGGACTTCCCCTAACGGAAGGGTCACAAGGAAGAGAGGGGCCAGTCAGGGTGCAGTATAGCACCACTGAAACATACAACTTTCCTCTAGTTCTTTATTGCTTCCTCCCCTACTATCATGAACCCAATTCTACCTTACAAATTTGGCTAGAGCAGAGTATGTACATACGCTGGTACAGATAAGAGCTGGAAACACAGGGAATCCAGGACAGATAAACCCCTCAGGACCAATAGTGAGGGTAGCAATACCAGGAGGGGAAGGGGAAGGTCAGGGGGAGAAAGGGGGAACCGACCACAAAGATCTACATATAACCCCCTCCCAGGGGGGTGGACAACAAAAAAGTGGGTGAAGGGAGACAGCGGGTGGTGTAAGACATGAAAAAATTTATAAATTGTCAAGGATTCATGAGGGAGGGAAGGTAGGGGGGAAATGAACTGATACCAAGGGCTCAAGTAGAAAGAAAATGTTTTGAAAATGATGATGGCAACAAATGTACAAATGTGCTTGACACAATGGATGGATGGATGATGGTAAGAGTTGTACGAGCCCCCTGGAAGAGCCCCCAATAAAATGGTTTTTAAAAAACAAAAGCAAAGTCTTCATACTCCAGTCACAGGTGAGTGGAATTTCTCAATGTAAATTTGATAAGTCAGTCCTCTGCTTAGATTTCATCGATGACCTCCTCAAACGTCCATGATGAAGCTCCCATTTCTTGGTGGAAATCACAACTCCCCTGTGGCTCAGCCTCTTTCCAGCGCCCACTCTGATCACTTTCTCTGTAGCTCGTCATATGATTCCTATTCGCTCTCCTCTCTGGGCGTAGCATGGGATGTGGCATTTAGTGGGCACCCGTGAGTATGCTTAAATATTCAATACATAGGTCCTTGTTCCTGCTTCTGCTTCAATAATTCTCCCACTTCCTTTTCCTATTCTAATCTCCACTTAAATGTCACTTGTTGCAGGAAATCTTTCTCAACCCCACTATGAAATGGGCCTTTAAAGCATGCATTAACTTTTTTATTGGTTGCTAAACTATTTTCCTAGATAGAGTGAAAGACCACGTGGATGTTGGTGTCATAGGTAATTCACACCTAGGTGTAGCACAGCGTCTGGTGGAAGAATGAATAAATGACAATCAGAACACAAATGTCATCTGGCTTCTTACCTCATCCCAATACCCCTGTCACCAGTCTGGCTCTTCACCCCTGCCCACGAACATCCCCTATTCCTGCACCAAATTAGGAACCTGAGGTCTGAGCTCGTGACGGTGACCAAGTACTGATCTGTCCCCTGTTCTTTGTCTTTGGGAACTGGGAGACTCAGTCCTCTTTGATCATAAACATGTGTCCTTAGGGCTGCCCTTGTGACCAGTGCTTACCTCTGGGCACGAGTCGAAAGCAATTCCCAAATGCTTCCATTTGCTTCTCTAAGAATGTGTTACTCTATTCACTTCACGCCTTCCCTGTTCTTTTAGTTTAGGTCAGTATCAGCTCTCATCTAAGACATCCCCGATTTCCATCTGGATCCAACCACAGCCCATTTTCTATATTGTAGTTTCTACCCTCCGTAGCTCCCTACTACACTTGTGGCAACATAAACATGAATGATCGGGTTCTTCCTTCTGTCTCCTCTTTACCTCACCAGCCTCATTCCTTGCCCATGGCTCACCTCATTGAGGTTCTTGTTATCTCTTACCTCCCAGCGTTTGCAAAAGCCAGCCCTCTGCAGGAGCCATTTTTGACTAGGACATATGGGCATCCCTTCTCTGCTCTCACATCGCCTCCCTCTCAGGACATCTTTCTGTCTCCTCACTCAAGATCTGTTTGCAAGTCCCTGAGGACTTAGTGGAAGAGTAAGAACTCAACACTCACCTGGAGGATATGAATAAAATTAATCAAAGACCAGGGCTTTAATTTTAGAAGTCCTGTGGGAAACAAAAAGTGCGGAGATTTGATATGCAAATATAGGCTTTTAAAATCATTCAGATCTATTTTGCATAACAAATGAATTCAAATGTACAAAGAGACAGTGACACAGAACCCAGATAAATTTGGTTTGGATTCTTTTAAGTATCAAATATTCTCTCACCTCCTGGTGTTTCTAGTCTTATGAACTTCCTTCCCCTTGAGTATGGGTGGGAATGTGGAACTTGCTTCTAACAGAATATTTCAATAATGGTGGAATATCACTGATGTGATTACATTCCATTATATAAATCTGTCTTGCTATTTGACTCATTGTAGAGACTCATTGCTGAGTTGATTACATGAGAAGTCATACTGGGAAGCCCAACCATCAAAGCACTGCAGGACGCCTCTAGGTACTGAGGGAGGCCCCCAAACAATGACTAGAAGACGCGAGGATACTCTTTCCAGCAACTGGAAGGGAATTATTTCTGACAACATGAAGGAACTTCGTTGTGAATCTTCCCCACTGGAGACTCCAGATCAAACCACAGCACCGGTGAACACATTGATTGCAGCCTTGTGAAGCTCTAAGAAGAGAATCCAGTTAACCATGCTAGCTAGGTCTCCTGACCCACAGAAACTGTGATATGGTAAATGTATGACATTTGCAATCACTACGTTTAAATTAATTTGCTACATAGCAATAAGAACTGACGGTGTGTGTGGTTTATATGTATGTGAGAGTGACAGAGCTAGAGAAAACAAGTGGGGTTGGGAGTGGAGGGTATACATAGAAAAAAGTTCTCTGTAGAGCTTCGTAGAGTCTATAGAGCTATGTTTCTAAGAGTGAGTAAAAGAGAATACGCTCTTTCAGAAATGACACCCTGCTTCCCAGAAAGTAAGACATCCCCCGAAAATAAGACCTACTTAGTTTTGCCTCTTGCTGAAATAGAAGGCATCCCCCCGAAAATAAGACCTCCCCGAAAATAAGGCCCCCCAAAGCTACCATAACTCTGGACTGGCTGAGAAGTGTGGTCATATCATGCCACTATGGCCGTGGGTTGGATTTACAAAATCACCGTGAGCTACAGACACCTCTACATGTGACTTCCAAAAAGAGGTGGCCCAACTCTCCAACTCTGCCCCCAGGTGCGCAATTCTCCCACTCTTTTGTCTCATTCCTCTTACCTGAAAGCCTCATCCTTTGGGTCACATTTGCATTCTGGTTGCCTTGGAGTGAGTGTCTTCAGCAGGACAGACTTGGCCTCTTCCACAAAGCCATCAATGGATCAGAAAAGTGAGAGCCCAAACATCCTTGTTGTGCAGTGATGCTGCAACACTGATCCAAGAACCCTAGACTGAGCCACAGAGAAACTTGGCACCCTGGGAAACCAAGGTGATAGACTAGGATTTGTGGGAAGAGGGTGAAGCCTTTGGAATGTGGTTAAAGAACATCAAGTCACAGTGCAGGTGGGAAAACGGTAGGTATAGACCACAGGTAGAGAAACCAAGGAGTCAAAGGGTGGTACCAAATTTTAAGTGCTCAACTGGTAACTAAAAGGTCGATGGCTCAAGTCCACTCAAATGTGCCTCAGAAGAAAGGCCTGGTAATCTACTTCCAAAAAATCAGCTACTGAAAATCCTCGGGAGCACATGAAGTCACCATGAATGGACTCAATGGTTGTTGACTACTGGTTATGTTAGGTGCTGTCAAGTTGGTTCTGACTCATAGGGGCCCTGTGTACAACAGAACGAAACACAGCCAGCTCCCGCACCATCCTGGCAATTGTTGTGTTGGAGCCCATTGTTGCAGTCGCTGTTATCAATGCATCTCATTGAGGGTCTTTTTCCCCCCACAGACCTTCTACTTTACCAAGTATGATGTTATTTTCCTGATGACATGTCCAAAGTATGTGAAATGAGCTTGCTCCATCCTCTTTTCTAAGGAGTATTCTGGCGTTATTTCTTCCAAGACGGATTGGTTTGTTCTTCTGGAAGTCTGAGGTACTTCCAATACTCTTTGCCAATGCCATAATTAAATGCATCAATTCTTCTCTGGTCTTCCTAATTAATCCCTCTGCTCCAACTTTTATGTGCAGATGAGGCAATTAAAAATACCATGGTATGGGGCAGGTTCACCTTAATTCTCAAAGTGACAAATTTGCTCTTCAACACTTTAAAGAGATCTTGTACACCAGATCTGCCTTGCTAGTCTTGGTTGACTAGAGAAACAAATCCAGAGACACTCATATGTGTGTAAGAGAGAGCTTTATATCAAAAAGCAATTTCAACCGATTACATGGAACTGTGTGTGACCTCCTTCCTGGGGGACAGACAACCGAAAAGTGGGTGAAGGGAGACGTCGGACAGGGCAAGATATGACAAAATACCCATTTATAAACTATCAAGGGCTCATGAGGGAGGGGGGGAGCGGGGAGGGAGGGGGAAAATGAGGACCTAATGTCGGGGGTTTAAGTGGAGAGAAAATGTTTTGAGAAACGATGTACAAATGCGCTTTACACAATTGATGTGTGTTTGAATTGGGATAACAGTTGTATGAGCCCCTAATAAAATGTTAAAAAAAAAAAAAGCAATTTCATATTGAGAAAACATCCCAGCCTATTCCAGATCAAGTCCCTAAGTCCAATATTAGCACGTATGTCCAATACGAGTCTATAAATATCTCTTTAGACTCACATAGCACATGCAATGATGCCAAACGCAGGCCAGTCAGTGGGTGGTCTTGTGGATCCAGTGGCAGTGGAAGCATCTCAATGCTGGCGTGGGTTTCCATCTGGCTCCTTCAGCTCCAGGAATCTGGCTGCCATCAGCATAGTTGCATGTGGTTTGTCATCTGGAATGTGTAGCAGAGTGTACCCCCTCCAGGGAGGAAGACAGGAATTGTCAGAAGGCCATACCCACACAGAGGCCTTATTGGCTATGACCTGATTGACAGGCTAGACTCCACCCCTTCGCTCGTTGACAGATTATGTAACTGCCACACTGCCCAAAACATTTATTTGTCTTGGGTTTTTTTAAATTCATTAAAAAAAATTTTTGTTTCAACCCAGGGCGGATAATCTCTTCAGGACCAGTGGTGTGAGTGGTGATACCGGGAGGGTGGAGGGAGGGTGGGTAGGAAAGAGGGAACCGATTACAAGGATCTACATATAATCTCCTTCGGTGGGGGGGGTGGACAACAGAAAAGTGGGTGAAGGGAGATGTCAGACAGTGCAAGATATGACAAAAAAATACTTTATAAATTATCAAGGGTTCATGAGGGAGAGAGAAGCGAGGAGGGAGGGGAAAAAATGAGGAGCTGATGCCAGGGGCTTAGGTGGAGAGCAAATGTTTTGAGAATGATGAGGGCAATGAATGTACAAATGTGCTTTACACAATTGATGTATGTATGGATTGTGATAAGAGTTGTATGAGCCCCTAATGAAATGATTTAAAAAATTTTGTTTCTTGACTGCTGTTTCCATGAGCATTGATTGTGCATCTAAACAAAATGAAATCCTTGACAAGGTTATTCTTTTCTCCATTTAATATTATTGGTCGGTTATAAGGATTTTGGTTTTCTTTATATTGAGGAGTCCGCACTGAAGGTTGTAGTAGGATTTTCATCAGTTAAGTCCTTCAAATCCTCCTCCCTTTCAGCAAGCAAGGGGGTGTCACCTGCACAGCACAGGTGTTTTGTTTTTTAAACCTCCTCCAATCCTGGTGACATGTTCTCCATTTGGTCGTTTCTTGGAGTGTTTGCTCAGCAGACAGGTGGAATACGTATGGTGAAAGGGTATAAACCTGATGCACACTTTTGTGATGTTAAACTGCTGAGTACTCTTTGGTCTGCTTGAATGATGCTTCTTCGTCCAAGTAAAGGTTCCACATGAGCACAATGAAGTGTTCTGGAATTCCTATTCTTTGCAATGCTATCCATGGTTTGCTATGACTGACACAGTTGAATGCTTAGGTATTTGATAAAACACAAGTAAGCATCTTTTTGGTAGTCTTTGTTTTTAGCCAACATCCATCTGGGATCAGCAATAATATTACTCTGTCCGTGTCCTCTTTTAAATCTAACTTGAATTTCTGGCAGTTCCTGTCAATGTAGTGATACAATCATTTACAATGATCTCCAGCAAAAGTTTACTTGCGTGTGGTATGAATGACATTGTTCATTAATTCCAGTGCCCCAAAGAGAAAACGACCACATTAGGGGGGGGCAGAAATGTGGAGTGATGTAGTTGCAGTCTGAGACTGCCTGGTGCCACCAAAGAGCTGGAAGAGAAAAGAAAACATCTTCCTCTAGACCAGGGGTTCTCAGCCTTCCTAATGCAGCCGCCCTTTCACACAGTGCCTCATGTGGTGGTGACCCCAACCATAACATTATGTTCTTTGCTACTTCATCACTGTCATTTTGCTACTGTTATGAATCGGGTGACCTCTGTGAAAGGGTCCTTTGACCCCCAGTTGAGAACTGCTGCTCTGGAGATGCCAAAGATGGGCTGGCCCTGAGGACTCCCTGAGTTCAAACTCCTAGCCTCCAGAACTGTGAAACAAGCAGTATTTGTGGGACTCACTGGGCTTGAGGTTCCAAAAGAGAATTGGGGTCTGCCCACATAGCTCCCAGGGTGCCAGGGGATTTGATCGCTTTTACTTCATCTGAATAGTTGGTAAACAATCCAGGGAGCTGGTGGTCCGTTCTCACCCATTAGATCCCAAAGTGCTTGGTCAAAAAAATGATCAAGTGCTAAAGTAGAAGAAAGCTCAGGAGGAATGCCACAGAAATGTCTGTAGACAACTAAAGAAGACTATCTGAGGGAGGAGATAGCTGGTAGCATCCTCCTGGAGACCAACACTTCCTGGGAAGGGCACCATGAACTCAGATTACAGAGTTCTCTACCCATGGGAATGAGAAGAGGCTTGGTCCTGTGTAGTGCTAGGGGACCGAGACCCAGGGATGCCACAGCTCCCCTGGCAGGATAACGACCAGTCATAAAGACGAGAAAGTCAATAGATTCAGATGCCACGGCTGGCTCTGTGGCTCAGCCTCATTTTCTTCATACACACAGATGTGATAACTGACTCTTCTACATTGAGCTCCCATGCCCCATCCCTCGGCACACACCACACCACAGCTCACCACATCTGAGAAAAAGATGCTTATTTGGTGCTTATTTTTCTCGTTACACTTTGTTTGAATGGGTCTCAAAATTCTGTGACAAATTTTTGGTCAAGTCGTTTTCCATTTAAAAAATACTGATTTTAAAAACTAGTGACTTAAAATTGCCACACACACAAAAGAAATGGATGGCCCACAAACATTCCTTTACTTATGAACGTTTTACAATGCATTGCTATTATTAACCACTCTTTTCCTATTCCACTGAAATGGCCAATGGAGACAAACAGTTCTGAGACCATTCTTCCCCCACTGATTAAGACTGCTGTGACAGGTGTTAGGGGTAACATTCATTTAGCCTCTGGGCAGACTTGGTGACCTTGCCAGCTCCAGCAGCCTTTTTGGTCCACTGCCTTGATGGCACCTACAGCAACTGTCGGTCTCATGTCTCGGACAGCAGAGTGACTCGGAGCAGGGTAGTTCTCCACACACATGGGCTTGCCAGGCACCATGTCGACGATGGCAGCATCACCAGACATCAAGAATTTGGGGCCATCTTCCAGCTTCTTACCAGAACAGCAACCTGTCTTCTTCTGGAGCTCAACACACTTGCAAGCAATGTGGGCAGTGTGACAATCCCACACAGGTGTGTATCCAGCACTGATCTGGCCATGTGGATGGGTCAAGATAGTTAGTCACCTGAGAAGTGAAGGCAGCTGCTTCCATTGGTGGGTCATTTTGCTATCACCAGCCACGTTGCCCCGGGAACATCTTTGACAGAGATGTTCTTGACATTGAAGCCTACGTTGTCCCCAGGCAGAGCTTCACTCAAAGCTTCATGGTGTATTTCAACAGCTTTCAACTTCAGTGGTAATGATCACTAGAGGAAGGGTGATCAGCAAGCCAGGTTTCAGAGCACCAGTTTCTACTCTGCCCACAGGGACAGTGCCAATACCATTTTGCAGACATCCTGAAGAGGTAGGCACAGGGGTACGTTGGTTGGGTGAGTTGCTGGCAGGATGCAATCCAGAGCTTCAAGCAGTGTGGTACCACTGGCATTGCCTTCCTGACGGGTGACCTTGCATCCCGGAACCAAGGCATCTATGTGAGTCCTCAACTCAAGCATGTTGTCACCATTCCAACCACAAATGCTACTGTCAGGGTTGTAGCCAATATTCTTAATTCAGGTGCAAGCTTCCTTAACAATTTCCTCGTATCTCTTCTGGCTGTAAGGTGGCTCAGTGGAATCCATTTTGGTAACACCAACAATGAGCTGTTTCACAGCCATGGTGGAAGCTAGAAGGACATGCTCATGGGTCCGTCCATTCTGGGCGAGACCAGCTTCAAATTCACTAGCAGCAGCAACAATGAGCACAGCACAGTCAGCCTGCACTGTTCCTGTGATCCTGAATCTCTGTGTCCAGGGGCATCGAGGGTAATCACATAGTACTTGCTGGCCTCAAATTTCCACAGGGGGGACCGTCAATGGCGATGCCACACTCATGTTCAGCTTTCAGCTTATCCCGGACTCAGCCATATTTGAAGGAGACTTCTTCACCTCAGTAGCTTCTTTTGCCAACCCCACCACCTTTGTAGATCAGGTGACCGGTTGTCGGACTTCCCAGAATCGCCGCATCCAATGACGACAATGTTGATATGAGTCCTTTCCTTGTCCATTTGGGGTTAGCGGTCTTTGCGATGGTTTTCACGGACACCTGTATTCTGGCAGCAATCTCCTGTTGTAAAAAAAGCTGGTGCTTATTTTTGACAGACACAATCAAATAATTTTCATTTTTCTGAAGATTGAGATGGATGGGGTTGGGGCTCCAAATGGACAAGCAATCTGTTCGGATATCTCACTTTCTTTCTTAAGGGTGCTCCATAAGGGGTGTTAGAGGAAAATAACTTCGTGGAGATGCTGTATAAGGAGGGGAAGAGAGAACTTTAAGCAAATGTAAGTTTAAAAGATGGGGAAATGGGTTCATAGGCACAGCTATTAAATGTAGTGAGGATGTATAGAGAAGACTGCAGGAGAAAGCACAAGGAAATTTTGAGTTGAGGGGATGGACGGCACTTTTGCAGTCAAACTGAAGTCGGTCCATAGTGGCAGGAAATGCAATGTCTCCAAAGGAAGCGGTTGACAATTGATAAGCCGAGTGAATTGCTGGAGGAAGGGAATGTTTGGGGAAGCCAGTCCTGGGAGTCTGTTCCTCTCTTTACAAGACAGAACGGCTATGCCTGGGCCACCAGGACAGGACCGGCACGGAGAGAAGGGCTCTTTGCTAAAAGGCAGGGGCATCATCAGAGCAGTCACCTAGGCCATCTGTCTCCCTTTGCCGCTAATTCCCCATCGCTTTTCCCATGCACTTCCATCTGGGGGAGAGAGGAATGTTGGAGAGGGCATGAGAGCATTCTGGTGATTAGAAGTGGGCAATACCCATGGAAAGGAATAGCTTCTCACTTATGTATCAGACCAGTCGGGATCACTGCTGTGAAGGAGCAGTTAGGAGTCTGAGCATCTCTAGATGGAAAAGGAAGGGGTATCAGGACTGGTTCGATCAAGGGCAGAGTAGTAAACATGTAACAGTCGCTGAGGCATGGTCAGTGTGGAAGATCTCCAGGGCAAGTGGTGGCTGGTTTCATAGTTTGGCCTCTCCTCTTTTTTCACACACCTACAATGACAATGAGGGCCTCCATGAAGTCACCATCGCAATCCTATTTGGTTAAATGACAGCTCGCATGCAGGTGTACACACACACACACACACACACACACACACACACACACCATTAGCTACCGTTAAGATGGCTCTAACTCATGGTGACCATTTGTAAAATAGAACACAATGCTACCACTTATATGATCATTGGTATGTTTAAGGACACACACGTGCATACATTCCACAGTTCTACCAAGAATCGTGACGTTTTCATATAAACCACAGGTATATTTAATTCAAATGAAACATGAAACTAGAATGATGCTCAGTTCTTATCAAGTAGCAATTACATTTTTTTAAAAAAAGGATGGGACATTTCTTTCTCCAGCTGGCAATCCAACAAAGCACAAGTCATATCCAGTTTGATGAGGTGACGAATCCAGTGGTCCCCACCAATGCTCAGGTCTTGAGGGGGCGAGGAAAATAGACCATACTCAATACAAAAGGACTCTGCAGCACGTCTGGGAGGAGAGGAGCTTCCCGCCTAAGATATAAGAGCGAAAGTCCCAGTAGCAGGAAGGAAGTGACCTGTACAATGAATGGATTTTATTAAATAGATAGTTAACGCATTGCTTTGTATCCTGTCCACATTGTTGTTGGTGCTGCCTGAATTAAGAGCAGTGACAAAAGTTGCCTACACATATCTCGGCAGTAATACTCTTTCCATCCTAGGTATCTTTAATTTTTTTTTTTGGCATGATTTCTTTCCCATTTAAAGAAAGTCAACCTCTTCCAGACACAGGTCATGCAGCTTTCCGGGGCAGCCTCCACTATGTACCCAGGTTGTGAAGAAGGCCAAGCCTAGTGTTGGAAGGCCTTCTTTTGCTCCCACTGAAAGCTTTTCACTGTTGGGTCTGAAGAGATCAACTTCTGTCCGTCTTGGTTCCACTCCCTCCTTCGGGTGGCTGAGATCAAGGTTGGGCTTCCTTCATAGGGCTGTGCTCTCTGTTTCATTG
Organism: Echinops telfairi; assembly: GCF_000313985.2. Lineage (NCBI taxonomy): Eukaryota > Metazoa > Chordata > Mammalia > Afrosoricida > Tenrecidae > Echinops > Echinops telfairi. The sequence goes on along the minus strand of NW_022103901.1, from coordinate 19,871,677 downwards.
TCCATGTCTAGCAAGATGCGGCCGGGCACGTCTTTGCTTGCTGAGTCTGAATGCAGTTCAGAAAAGATGCTGCGAAGTGGTTCGGAAGCCCTAGAATTGGCATCTGGACAAAAACACAAGGAGAGATGGTATCAGTAACACAGGAGGAGCCAGTTGATGGTGGTCTGAGAAGAGAGAGGCTGGCGAGTTTATGGTTCAGCCCATGCACACACACAAGCCCTTACTAGAGGGGCCATCAGGCTGTAAAGTCAGAGTCAAGCCTTGGAGAGCCTGCAGGGAGCTGGCGGGCAGAGCTAGCTACCTTCTGATGGGGGGCTCTCTAACCTTGTATCCCAGAGGTGAGATGCAGACCTTAGAGAACCTTCCTGCTTTCATTGGGGAAAGCTAATCTTACCAATTTCTCTAATGCACCACTTGAAACTTTGAGTATCTGGGCTGCAGGAATAGGAGCTTCATGGGAAGGAATCTCTCAGAGGCTGATGGGTATTCTGCCTGCTACAAATGCCATGCCCTCACTAGTGACATCTTTGTGTGTGTGTGTGTGTGTGTGTGTGCTGACTTGTGCATTACAGGATGCTTAGGAGCATCTCTGAGCTCTATTCACCAGATGTCAATGATACCTCCCTATCGCCAGTGTGACAATTCTCTTTAAAATCTCTCCAGATACTGTCAAATGTATCTAGGGGGCACAATCATCCCTGCTTGACAGACAATTACTGAGGTAGATCACTAAATCTCCTGCTAACATTAATATTCTCTTTCCAATATGTGAACCTCCAATTCCTTTTTCCTGCCTTATTAGGTTGGCTAGAACGTTATGAGCAGGATCACAAATACATCGTCTTGAAGCTATCATTCCTCTTTCCCATACTCACAAAAGACACCTTCAACAACCATAGCCCTTTCCCCAGAAAGGCACACGGGTCTCTGGCCTATTCACTGAACAAACATTTGCAGAGCCCTTCCCACATGCCAGGCATCATTTTACCTGCTGGGGCAATAGACACGACCTGCAAGAAGACCATGGTCATGTGGGGGAGACAGAAGGGTTTCTTTCTTTAGTGGTAGAAGTCGATGAGGGTTCTTAATAGTTTGAGAGCCTTGTCAAATATTTGGGCTTGCTATAAAGAAATGGAGCGGCATCCTGGGAGAGTAGTGGTTACTCTTTGGACTGCTAATTGTTAGATGAGCAGTCGGAAACCACCAACTGCATCTTGGGAGAAAGATGAGGCTTTATACGCCCCATCAAGAGTAATAGTCCTGCAAGCCTACAGGGGCAGCTCTATCCTGTCCGATCAGGCTACTAAGAGTCGTGATTAACTCTATGAATTCGACTTTATAAAGATATGGAGCTGTATTTGCAGTTTTACTACGAGATAGGTTAGTTGTAATTGTATTCTGCCAGGTTATTGGATCCTGAGGAGGATCAGGGTCTGAACTAAAACAGGAATCAAGTGCTTGGGAGTGCCCCCGTTTTGTTTCATGGCTCCCCCCACCCTCCCTTGAGTATCTGCTAATAGGAAGGGCAAATCTGGCAATGGATATGGCCCTGTGATAGCTGTACAACATGACTAATGTAATTGATGCCAATGAGCTATTCGTGTAAAAGAGACTGAATCGGCCAGTTCATAGTTTACCAGGACAAAAAAAGAAGTTAAAAAAAAAAAGAGCTGCTTTTGTATACTTGCTGTGATGCAAAGTTGCTTCTGCATCACTTATACTATGTCCACAGCACACACAGCTAGCAAAAGCCCGGCACTTCTGGGAGGCTCACTGTCCCCATCCCCATCCCCACGCCTGCCAGTTCCGGGCTGTAAGTACTGCTGACCCTGCAAGTGGCTGACATGCCGTAACATCAGGATCTGGGCACTCATCCCCCTAGGCTTGCCCCGCACCATGCCTCAGGTACATTCTGGAAGTGGCTGGCATGTGGGCTGCACCTTCTCCTCGAAACGTCAGAGGTCATCAAGATGAAAAGAAACAAAACTGTGTTTACATTTTCCCAGGTAGTTTAATGGGAATCTGAGCAGTGGGAAAGCTAAATGCTGGGGCTCATCCCTGGGGTGGCAGTTCCATGTCCAGCAAGCAGGACAGCCCGGGCAGTGCCAACGGTGCTCGTCGGAATAGTACCTGGCCTAAGATGAACAGCCCGGCCTAACTGGTGTGGACAGCGGACGTGTCCAGCCAGCTCCTGGATGAAATGCCATCCACATGTGTCTGGATTTGAAAACCAAAGATTCCCTTTCCATAAAAGGATGTATGGTTCATGGTGTGGGTGGGAGAAACAGGATTTCTTGGTGATGAAAAGACCGAAGGAGCTCATTTTGGGAGTGCTCTTACTTAACTTTAATGGGACTGAGAGACTGTAGGAAAAAAAGGGGTGGGGGTGGGAGGGCTGACCAGAGACAATACAGATTTAAGTTCATCTCAATGCTCAGCCGGCCACTGATGTTCGACTCGACTATCCCTTCCTTAGGCTTTCTCCTCCGAATAGGGACCTCCCTTCCCAAACTTGGGGCTAGAATTCTCTGGATGAACCCCCTTCATTCCTTCTGCCCAATCTGACCCCAAAGGGGCCGTGTCACTGTTTTAGCGCTCAGTTAACTTCTTCCCAGCACCTTCCTTCATAAGTGGGCTTGATGCCACCGTCAGGGTCTGATTTTGTAAAGGGGATGGCTGCCTGCACCATGTTTATCTTTCCAATCGTAAGACTTCCTTGGCTGCCAATTTTCTGAAACACATCACTTTCAGATTTACTGGGTGGCACAGTGGTTAAGCGCTCTGCGGCTAACCAAAGGCTGGCCGTATGGGTACAGCAGCTGCTTCGAGGGAAACGATGGGGCAAGCTGCTTCTGCAGAGACTACGGGCCTGAGAACGTCAGGGGGCATTCTACTCTGCCCGATAGGGAGGCTTGTCGATTCAAATGCGACAAGGCTTGAAGGAGTCAAGAAAGAGTTCAGGTGTGGAATGTCATTTCAGACAAGTTGGGCCTTATGGATCTCGTGAAACCAACTGAATTGTACTTTCCAGTGATGCTGTCAGGGGGTTGTGTATGCCCCAAACAGAGGACACGCTGGAATTGTTCTTAGTCAAATGGAAGCTGGAGGAGGACCCGGAGGGCACATGTTTTGCTCACGGTACACCTACTCCCCACTGACCAACTGGCTTGTTATTCAACACTTTGCGTTTAGGACAATGGTTAAATATCTTCAATCTGACAAGTTTGCATATTTAGGATATAGGCCTGGCAGTAAAGAATGCTGAGGTGTGATGTGAAACGGCAGCTTCCTGTGATGACTAACATATGTACAATCTCGGCTGGGCCAAGATGCTCAGGGGATTGGCAGTGAACTGGAAATCCAGGGAATCCAGGGCGGATGATCCCTTCAGGACCAGTGGTGTGAGTGGCGATACTGGGAGGGTAGAGGGAGAGTGGGTAGGAAAGAGGGAACCAATTACAAGGAACTGTATGTGACCTCCTCCCTGGGGGACGGACAACAGAAAAGTAGGTAAAGGGAGATGTCGGACAGGGCAAGATATGACAAAATAATAATTTATAAATTATCAAGGGCTCATGAGGGAGGGGGGAGCGGGGAGGGAGGGGAAAAATGAGGACCTAATGCCGGGGGCTTAAGTGGAGAGGAAATGTTTTGAGAATGAGGGCAATGAATGTACAAATGTGCTTTACACAATTGATGTATGTATGGATTGTGATAAGAGTTGTATGAGCCCCTAATAAAATGATTTAAAAAAAAGATGCAATTTTGACAATGGCGTCATGATATAATTTGACAGTTGCATAATGCTGTACCCATCTTCTGTTTCATTTTCACATAACGGCCTGGACTTTGGACCCTAACCCTGTTGATAAGTGAGGAGTGGGTGCAAATCCTCAGTGTTGAGCAGAATGGCTAGTGAATAGCAGGTGCTCAATATAGTTTGTGGTTGGCTGGTGGAAAAATGAATAAAGAGCCATTCGGGCCAACCATCTCCCAAACCTCCTTTCCTATAGACCTTAGCACCTGTGCCTGTAGGGCAAAGATGGTGCGGGAAGTCCCCTACAGAGTCCCACCCTTTACCTTTATCCTAACCCAACAACACAGAGAATGTGGCCAGTCCAAAAAGTTGATTAGAAACCATGAAACTGACAGAGGAGCCCCTGGGCCGTGCAATGGGTTCAGCACTTGCTTACCCGGAAGATTGGAGGTTTGAGCTCAGTCAGACGGGACTTGGAAGAACAAGGTCTGGTCATCTCTTTGCCAAAGAGCAGCCGTGGAAAACCCTACGGAGGGCAGTTCTGCACTAACGCACCTGGGCTTGCCGGGAGTCAGAACTGAGTGGGCTTGACTGTAAGTGGTATTATGGGATGGACAGGCCCTGCGGCTGGGGCAGAGGGGGCACTGTCCAAGTGAATTCCATGTCTACTTGTATTAATGTCCGTAGAAGACACGGACCTTTCTCAGAGGTCAAACTTGTTGCCTTTCTCTTTTCCTGAAGCATAGCACCAGTGATGTGTGCAGTTGTACTGTCTTGTATTTCTCTAAGGATTTATGATGAGCACGCATTACTTGCATTTAGCAGGGAAAAGGTGTACAGTGGGAACATGCACTGCCTGCTACCTGCCTTGTCTGGAGACAGGGACCATTCCAGGGTGTCCCAGGGGTGTCCCAGGTGGGCAGGGGAACTTCTTTCCTCAGTCCCTCTCTCTCACTCTCACTCTTGTCTGTCCCTGAAGGGCAACGACAACAAGAAGCCACTTCCATCGAGTGAATTCTGACTCCTACTGACTCCCGGTAGACAGGGCAGGACTGCCCCACGGGGTTTCCAAGGCTGCGACTCTTTTTTTTTTGGCTGCGACTCTTTACGGGAGTGACAGCCAAGTCTTTCGCCCACAATGCAGTTGACCTTTGGGCTAGCTGCCAGCACTTAACCACTGTGCCACCAGGGCTCTGTGGTGAGAATTACAGACATGTGTACAAAGCCAACTCCCCGCCCCCAGAAAGAGATGAATCCTGAATCAAATAGACAGTCGGATTGAGCATTTTCTAAATAGTAGCTCCTGCGAAGTGCTTCATACAGACTTGTCACCTGACGGCACTAGTCCACGTCTAGATACAAAGAGAAACGCTTAGGTGACGTGCTTTGCCCTGCAGCGGCCGACAGTGGACAGAAGAAGGCCTGGCACAGGTTTTACAGGTTGGACTTTGGTTCGTAATACCCCCACCCCCACCCCGCCCCTGCCCCAAAGTTTTAGGTCCTTAGGAAAGGTTCTTAAAGAAAAGCCATTTTCTGAGGAGGCGATGGATGGTGTCTGAAACACTCGTTCATTTTGATCAACAGGAGAAACAGGTTATTTTAGAAAGACACTTGCAGGAAGTCTACTTCGTTTTTTTTAAAATGCCTCTAAAACTCTCTGGCTATTAACCTACACACAGCATCATTTTTCATTGTATGTGTTTCAAAAGCGGCTGGTCTTTGAATGGATTGCTTTGAGCTACATTCACACAAGAGGGCTTCAGAAAGTTTGCAGGAAAATTCCGTGATCTTTTCATTTCATTTTAAACAAACTTTTTGAAGGCCCCTCATATTTGAAAGAAAAGGTGTGAGACCCCCCCTCACCTACTGCTAACTAGCCTCAGTTTCTGAGCTATGGCTTCTCCCTGATCAGGGGCTCTGGGAACTATGACCCAGGTTTCTTCCTATACTGAGCATCTTTTTCCAGCATGCAGACCCCTCTGAAAGGGCCCCAAATGGGCATGGCTTTATAATTTGGGTATGGCTCTGGAAGGTGGATTTGCTACTTCAATAATTTTGAACATGTGCTGATGGTTGTAAAGCACCTCTTAAAGTGCAAGGTCACCTCTCGGCACTTTGATGGATCCAAATACATTCTTGAGATGAAATGTTGCAGGTGCAACAGCGGGACAGTAGACTAGGACGAACTAGCTTCCTTCTGCTCCTCGACAGTTCTTAGGGCTGCGGGAAATTTTTATTATTTTAATTAAAAGAGAAATTGGTTTCAAGTTTTACTGCATATTTACGATGACATGATTCTGATGTTTACTTATTAAGAATAAACCGTCACTAAAAAGTAGACATCACTTACGTGTCAGCTATGCGGAATAAAACATCTAGTTTCAGAAAAATGGTTATTAAAAAGTATAGTGTGGCATAGGCGAGTACACATGGTGGAATGTAAAATAAAAATACAGTATTATTATCCGTATATTCCAAATAATGATGACCACGCATACCCTCACCTTCTGGGGAAAACGCAGCACGAAGAAAATACATAGGGAAATATGAATAGTGGACTTCTCCATTTTTTGAATTAAGGTGACTTATTACTTTTATTTCTATGACTTTCTTGGATAGCTATCCTAATTTCTCGATAAATTACTTTCTACAATATTTTAAAAGTTCAACTTTGAAATGAAAACCAGCCCTGTCCAGTTTCTAATGAGGGTCACTGGGTCTATCCATCATGCAGTGGATGAATCATTCATGGGGAATCTCAGGTTCACGACACTAAGAAGTATCTCTTACTCCAGAGAATTTTCTTTGTGATCCATAAACTAACCAGTAGAAGGAAAACAAATGTGGTGCTCTAAGAGAATCACCTACACATCACAGTCACGACAAAGATGCTCTTGGCTGCTCCCCAGACCTCCAGCACCTGATTCTTCTGAGGTGCTGATGTGGGAATCTAATTCAGATCCCTGATTAAGAACAGTTTTTCGAGATCAACATACAGATACACAGCTACTGTCTACAGACCCACTGTCTATTACGAACTGCTGTCGGTGTTCTTGAATCGATCTAATTTAACCTCTCCAACGACTGTCGCAGATGGTTCAACCAGGGTATGCCTTGCTACACCAAGTGCTGTCATTCTCACTCCGGTGTGTCCCCTCTAAAATGTATATGCTTGCTATTACACCTCAGGTCCACCTGGTCTAGAGAAGAAAAGACGTGTAAAGTATTAGTAAGGCCAGCCCTGTGACCTGGCCAGCCCTGTGATCTGGCTAGCCCGGTGAACATGCTTAGTGCTCAGAGTAATTGGCAGCAAGCACAAATGAAGCCAGTCTTCCTTTAGTACATGCACTATTAGTAGGGAGGCAAGCGGGCAAGGTTAGGGTGAACAGTTAGTAACAGGCATTAGTACACAAATATGATCATAAAGTAGCAAAAACACTTCGGCCAATCAGGTGCCTTTTTCCTTACCATTAAATATTCCAATTTCAGTTCTTACTGAATAGGGCAGGTCATACATCTAAATTATTTAATAAAATGTTTAAATTAGCATACTCTTTTCTAAAAGCTACTACTTCAAAACAGTAAGATATCAATTTTTTTTTAAACCAGGGAAGCTAAAACCTTACTGCTTTCTAGAGGAACAATTAAGAACAGGCTCAAAAGAATACCACAAACTCCCCTAAGTTGACAGACCCTGTCAGCCAAAACCTGCTTGGCAGCAGTAATCTCCCCACAGAGCTTGTCTCCATCCCGCAGGCTTTAATTCCACTCAAGCTAATAACTTGCTGGTACAAATGTGTCTATCTAAGAATTCCAAGAAAAAAACAAGCGATAATAAAAAGCCATCTTGTCCAAGGGAGTTGTGTTTTTACTTTTTGCAGTACCCACTAGCTATATCCAAGACTGGCACAGACTCGTACATCCTAAATGCTGGCCTTTTATAGCCTTTCAATGGTAGTCGCAGGAATTTAAAGAAATTATAGGTTAATTTTTGTTATACAAAGGTAAATTGTGGTGACCTGGAATTTCTTGAGTTAGGAGAATTTATAGCGTTGATTAGTTTTTAAAATATTTTCTGAATAGGTTAAGGACGTATTTTTCAAAAGTATAATGTCGCTTGTCTGATCATTTATAAAGCGCAGTCCAGCCCAGTCCAGTGCATTCCAGTGTTGGAGCAGACCCAGAAAATAACCTTCTGGAATAGATATACCCCAAGTGATAATGATATTGAAAAGAGAAAAAAAACAAACAAACAAGCCATGACTCTGGTTCATGGTCTTCTCAAATCTAAATCAATGGCACGATTTGAGAGAATATAATTTTGGTGGGTCACAAGAATTCAAGTGTTGCAAGGCTCAGACGTCCTTAGGTTGTTGGGGCCAGTCATTTCACTGTGTAAATGACCTTCATGCTCACCCCAAGAGGGAGGCAACCAGACTTTGTGGTTAGTCCCTAAGGAGCTAGGGAGTGGAAAAACACGTGTCCTCCTAGAGACGGAACCCTCGTCTCCCCTGGGGGTTTCTATAGAAAGTCTGACTCTGACCAACGTGTGAGAATTTTGGTGGGCTAAGTAGCCCCCACAAAAGGCTTATGGCTCAGATTAGCTGATTGAGAGGACTGTACGCCCTAAGGAAAGCCTTGTGCCGTGAACCTAAAGCCATGACTAAAATGAGCCCCAAAGCACGTTTTAAAAAATCTCATTTAGTTATAGAGAGCAAAATGTAAGCACGCTAGAATGCAAGAGGACGGGGTGTGGGATCCCTGGGAGCATCTGTTTTATGGCTGCTGCTGCTGGTTTGGTCCTACGAAGTTCAAGCATCAAATTAAGAAGCTCCATGCAAGTTACTTGCACTCACGGTAGCAAAAAGGAAAAGCTCCATGAACAAAGGATGCGCTCCTCCGTGGTGACTGCCCCCGAGTTCTCTTTTGCTGGCGGCTGAGGAGCCAATCAACGGCAAGTCAATGATACCGAAAACAGAATGCCCGTGAGAGGCTTACCAACCAAAAAGAGGACGTCCTTAGCATCTTATGCGGAAACTGGACTTTCAATCTACTGACAGCTACTTCTTCAGTCGGGAGCATTGCAGCTCCAAGTGCTTCGGATGAAGACGAAAGCAATGTCTACCTGGCCATGGCCTGGGGTCAAATGGCCGCTCCTGAGCACAGTCAAAGCACATACACAAGACACAGCTAAGCAGGAGCATTGGGGCTGTTGCTACAAGCTGCTTGGGGGTGGTTACAGACCTTAGTCCCGGCAACCTTCCCCACCTGTGAGGGCATTAGGAAGGGCATCTATTAGGAAACAAACAAACAAACAAACCGATGTGGCTTTTGTTTAAAAAAAAAAAGTTGATGTGTCATCAGAAAAAAGTTATTAACCAATCATAACATATTGAAATTATATATAAATGCATTTTATGCCTAGAAGTGGGGGGATGAGGGGGGAGAGCAATCTCATTGTTTCAGGCATCAACTTTGGGTGTTTCAGCACTGGCTTATTTTCAGCTGAGAAGTCAACCCGTATGGGACAGTTGTTGGGTTCGAGTGCCCAGATGTGTATTTCAAAATTGATTTTAAAAAAATCTGGGCCGTAGGAAGTAAGGAGTCTAAAACTCGAAGCACCTTTTTTCTTAGAAGGAAAGTATTTTGATGAAGAATTCACTAAGAAATGAATTTCACTCACATGATATACAACTCTTCCACCTACACTAAAAATCACTATGCTCATTCTACTTAAGAAAATGTAACTAAAGATAACTCTTAAATAACAAAACTGTAAGTCAGGAGTCAGAAAACTTCCTGTAAAAGGCCAGAAATAGTAAATATTTTAGGTTCGGTGGGCCACACGGTCTCTATAAGGGCGTGTCTACGATGCTGTCTTAGCACAAAAGTAGCCAGAGAAATGACTAAATTCAATGAATGGGTTTTGCTGTGTCCCGATAAAACTTTATTCATAAAAAACCGGCTGCTGGCCAGCTTTGGCCCGCAGGCGCAGTTTGCTGATGCCTGTTATCAATCGATGCCTAAAGAGAGTGGGGAGATCAAAAGCCAGGTAGAGGGACAGAAACTGCTGGAAACAACTTCCTACTTACCTGTTACTATTTTGGAGGCTGTGGGTACTGTGCTGGTGAGGCTGCCATCGCCAGCTGAGTGGGCACCAGGAGGATGAGGGGGTGGGGGCACACTGGGCCGGTTTCTTGGCTTTGGTACTGGTCTCGGTCTTGGTAAGGTTCCGGCGTGTGGCTGTGTAGTTTCAGGGTTACTCACCACCTGGGGCTGGGAAGCTAGCAGGCCGGGACTCTGTTTGCCTAGGGGCGGCGTACTGGGGGGCGTTGGAGTCTCCGGAGGGGTATGAGAAGGCTGCTCAAGTCCACGTTCACTGGGCAGTGCCGAGGGGTTAGGCGAGGCCTGGCTACTTGGTTTGGTGTGTGTCAGAGGTGTGGCCTGGGTCGGGGGCTGTGGTGGTGGGTGGCTGGGAGCTTGTATTGGACACAGGCTGCTGGAGTACCTCCGGGGAGCAGAGAGCTGGGGGGTGGCCGAGGGTTGGCCCGAAGCCTGGCCTGTGTGCTGAGTGGGAGGGGAAGGGCTTCTGGTGGGCGGTTTGGGTGAGAGACTGGGGAGGTGCTGAGATGTCCCCGGAGAACTCTGGCCCCCAGGATGGCCAGGAGGTGGGTTTGCTGGTTTCGGGGGTGCCGGCGCAGGTTTTTTAACAGCTGTACAAAGGGGGAAAACAACAAGACACCTTTCAGTAAGCACAGCATTTCCACAACCAGGCCACCAAGATTTACCATGCCGCGATCTAATTCTCTCTGGAAAAATAACACACCTGTTTTTAAAACAAGTACGTTATATACACATATGAATTGAAAGACCTGTCAGTTTAAGTTTGTTTTTTGTTTTTTTAAAGGAAAGCTTTGGCTAACCAACGCAGACTCTGAGAGGCTGCTCCGCTGTCAGACCACCTCTCCGTGCTCTCTGCTCTCTTGTCCTGTGAGCACGGATCACAGAGGACAGTAAGAACGGGTCCGACGAGCAAGCCCCAGGCACACGTGGTCTCCTTATACCGTGGCCCCCTTGCCCTAAGCCATCTTAAATGACTTCTTTTAAGGACAGCGGTGTCAGGCCGCCCCCCACCAAACACGAGCTGAGCTCAGTGTCACAGAGGGCCAGGAGCCTGGCACTGAGAGATGGGCTAAAGCCTAGCAGGGGCTTTCTGACAGGATGGAAAAGCAACGGGTCTGGGAACCCGATTTGAGGCCAGAGCGGAGAGGAAGGCATGGGAGAGGCAGACTCGTATCTTTCAAAGTCTGCTCCGATCCCACCCATCTCCCAGGAAAGAGAGAAGGAAACCAAGGAAAGAAAGGAAAATGGATCATTCACCCGGCATGTCTCTAAACCTAGTGGGGACCTATACATAAATCGTCTCCCTGAAGTTTTCTTAAGCTCCCTGCAAAACGGACATCATAATGCCCACTTCATGTGGGGGAAAAGCTAAGGCTCAACGAGGCATCTGCTTGCTACAAAAGACCCCTTCACAGTGCTAAGAGCCAAGATGTCACTGTGAGGACAAATGTGCACTTGACGGAAGCCCGGGTATTTTTAATTGCCTCATATGCATATGAACAGGTTAAGGTGATACAACATGAATTGATACAACTGAAACATGATGTTGGCAAAGAGTACGGAGAGTACCAGAGGAACAAACCAACCTATCTCGGAAGAAGCCCAGCCAGAAAGTTCCTTAGAACTGAGGCGGGTGAGACTTTGTCCCAGGGACTGGGTGCAGGAGGGCAGAACAGCATACTTGGTCAAGTAGAGGGGAAGCGAGAAACAGGATGGACGGACTCTGGTTGCAAAGACAGCAGCGACTGTGAGGCTGGCAGCACCTGATTCACCGTGTGCTACAGCGGCACCTGATTCACCATGTGCTACAACAGCACCTGATTCACCGTGTGCTACAGCGGCACCTGATTCA
>NW_022103901.1:19846445-19859845 GCF_000313985.2 Echinops telfairi | reverse complement strand
CACCATGTGCTACAACAGCACCTGATTCACCGTGTGCTACAGCGGCACCTGATTCACCATGTGCTACAACAGCACCTGATTCACCGTGTGCTACAACAGCACCTGATTCACCGTGTGCCACAGCGGCACCTGATTCACCATGTGCTACAGCGGCACCTGATTCACCGTGTGCCACAGTGGCAACTCATCAGGCAGGGCTTCACCGTGTGCCACACCGACTGGCTTGCTGTGAGTGGGAACCAGCTGGATGGCACTTAACAACAATAAACCACAGAGAGGTCAATTGTTTTAAAAACAGGCCACCCTCAAAGCTACTATGTGGCAAAAAAGAAGTTCAGAGCCAGGTCAGGTGTCCTCTTGTTTCTCTCTCTTTTTTTAATAAATCATTTTATTGGGGGTTCATACAACTCTCACCACAATCCATCCATCCATCCATTGCGTCAAGCACATTTGTACATTTGCTGCCATCATCATTTTCAAAACATTTTCTTTCTACTTGAGCCCTTGGTATCAGATCTTTTTTCCCCTCACTCCCCTATCCTCCCTCACACTGACCCTCAATAATTTAAGAATTATTACTATTTTTTCATGTCTCACACTGACTGATTTCTCCCTACGGCTCCCTGGTCACAGGGCTCTGAATTCGGGATTGAAACGGGCAAAGCTGGCTTGGCTTGGCTGGCTAGAACTTCTGACATGGGAATTCAGAAAACCTTCTCACACAGAAACCACCGACCAGCCTCCAAGGAAGACATATTTAGACACCTTTGGAACGTTTGCCAAACGCTGGGTGCCACAAGCAATTGCAAAACAAAACCAAAACTCTGGCTGTCTGGTCTAAGCAATACAAATTACAAATATGAATACTGAAGTCCATGATTAAGATTTAATAGAAGAATGTGGGGGTTGGCTGCGGTGGGGTTGAAAGGATCAGGCTCCTCCTGTCAGGCCCTGAGACCTGGGGCTACAGGAGGTCCGAAGCAGAAGGGCCCTCACATGTGTTGCTGAGCAAACTCCTCCATTGGACGACAGGGTCACACCTGGGACGGCGGCCCAGACCACCTAATTTTCTTCAGTTGAGTGGGGGTACAGCTAAAGCTGAAGGTGACCCAGACGGGAAGACAGTCTGACGACGGGTAACATGGGAGTCTATCCCCAAGCGATCCCGGTGCCACCGACACCCAGTCGATTCTGACTCATCGTGACCTCGGTACAGCAGATCGAGACTCTGCCCGGCCCTGCACCGTCCTCACACTTGTTCTGATGTTTGAGTGCGTTGCTGCAGCATCCCTTTCTCTGCCCTTCTCTTTACCACGGCCCAAGTGTGGGCCACGAGGTCTCGCCAGCCGAGCTTCTAAGGAGCATGCTGGCTGCACTTCTTCCAAGGCACAGCGGGTGGTTCTCTTTGCAGTGCCTGGTCCCGTCGATATTCTTCTTCCACACCATCGTTCAAATGCGAGTGTTCTGAGACAGTTAGCCAGGGCCTTAGCAGAGAAAGTGCCAGGACAGAAGAGGGAGTCCTTCCTTCTCCGCCATGACAACGCTCCTGCTCATTCTCCCACCAGACCAGGGTGATTTTGTGAGCTTGGATGGAAAATCACTAGGCATCCACCTTACATTCTGATTTGGACCTAAAGGGAAGGTGACCAGATTTTAACATTGGTAAAGTGGGACACCATTGATAAAACTCATCTCCTGGCGAAATAGCCACACGGCAGCCGAAAACCGTATACCCTAGTTTGTTGTACATTCTTTCCAAAAATCGGGACTTTTTTAAAGCACCGCGGGACGCAGGAAAAAATTGTTAAAAATCGGGACTGGACCGCCAAAAGCGGGATGTCTAGTCACCTTACCTGAAGGGTACCCAGTTTTTTCTTCAGTTTATAAGGTAAAAAAGACTCCATTGATCTGGTTAAAGTCCCATGACTCTCAATTCTTTAAGGATGGCTTGAATCACTGCTTACAAAAGTTTCTTGCCTTCGATGGAGCTCAAATTGAGAAATAGAGCTTATAGTTTAAAATGTTACTTCCATTTTCCCATAGCCCCTCATATTTCCCCAAGGATCTATCATGTGTGTACCCGTAAAGAGGTGGTGGGGGTGGGGATAGGGGTGGTGGTGTCTGGACTCTGACCTCAGATGGAAGCAGTAGGAAAATCAGCACCAGCATCAGCCTTGGGCAGATCCCTGTGAGGCAGAAGTCAGACATGCCTCCGCCCCGCCAACCTTCCTATCTATTCTGACACCAACCATTCCCCCCATGGTACTCGCTACTGAGTTTGAAAATTCACTGCATGGCTACACAGTATTCACAGACAACAGTCGTGATTATGGGGCTTACTAGGGAAGTTAACAGTTTACAATTCAGGATCAGAAATGATCTTTGGTCAGGATTGTCTCTTCTTAGACATGCCTGCAGGCAGGCCTCTCTCTGGTTCATGGCCTCTCAGTCACACAGCCCCTTGGCCTTTGCCCTGCTTGGGCAATGCTACAAAGCTTTTAAAGTGATGCTGATAAGTGCCCAATGGGTACTCCACTGCACTATTACACATCAGCACTAGGTTCTAGCTTCATGGATCTGAAAATCTAGCTTCTCAATTAAGTACCTACACATGCCCTACTCCAGCAGGTGAGCCACCTGCTCGCAGGCACTCAGCTTTGCTTACTCTGAGGGGCAGGGAGTACTGCTACGTCATAGGCTCTTGGCTCTGTTGATGCTGCTCCTCTGATACTTCTTCACCACTTCTCTGATGTCATAGCTTCGGTGCTCAGGGATCTCAGGGTCCAGAGGCTTGACTTGTCTTCCTTCATGGTAGAAGGCTGCCCCCTACCTGTTTCCCATATGGCTAATCTGACACCCTTCAGGATGGCAAAGATGACCACACGCCTTGCTGAATTTCCAGATTTTTACAGTAACAGTTAACCCTGTGAACAACCACTCACAATGGAATCATATAATCCTATCAGTACCCCCAACCCGCCCCCAACCTGCTGTTACCCAGACCTCTCAGGAAAAAGTCATTCAGAGCAAGCTGGAGTCAGAGTGCGGTCAGAGAGCCTGATCACGTAAATCACGGTACCTTAATGTTTTCAACCAACAGGAGGTTTCTCAAGGACAAAATTGCTATTTCTTTGATTTCCTCAGGAGAAGATTGTGAAGCTAATATCGACTCAAACATATATTCACCTGCAGGGTCACTAGGGAGTCCCAACTGACTCGATGACAGTGAGTTTTGAGCAACTGCCTACAGAAGTTTTTGCAACAATCATCTTGCCTTGTTATGACAAACTCACGTTTTCTTGAGTTGCCAAAAATGAAAAGTCACACTGGAGTGAATCTCATCAACATTCTAGACAAATGCCATTGGGAAATAAGACACAGGACACCCTAGCTCCCGTGGGTTATAATCGACTCTAATCTTCATGTAATCGTGTCCAAATAGTGACCGGTTGCGGGGGGCTGTCTTGTACATTCCAGGATGTTTATCAGTGTTGCTAGCCTCTACCCACTAGATGCCAATGATATTCACCAGTCGTGACGACCCAAACTGGCTCTAGACACTGCGCAATATACCCAGGGCTTGGGGTGGGCCAAAGTCACCCAGTGCTGCTCTAGTACTACAAGACACCTGCAGCTCCTAAATCACAAGTACTGAGTGTCCACACCATGTCAGGTAGAGCACAGGGGCCAGGAACACTGGCATGTGTGGGACACGTGGGGTCACAGCTCACTCAGGCCTCGAACACACACACACACACACACACTAAGCTCAAACAAAACAAAACAGAATTTTCGGAATGAGGAACATATTCTGATAGAAAATGACTTTGTGGGGTGGGACGCAGTCCCTAGGTGGTACAGAATGGATTCCTCTGCTAACCGAAAGGTTGTCAGTTCACGTCTAACCACAGGCATTGCCTCGGAAGAGAGGCCTGGATGATACCTACTTCTGAATGAAAAGACAAATCGGTCACTGAAAATCCTGGGAGCACATTTCTACTCCAACACACATGACACGGAGTTGCCATAGGTGGGAATCTTGGTGATTGGTCAGATTACAGATTGGGAAGTCAGGGATGCCTCACGGAGAAAGTGCTCTGACTGGAGACCTGGGTGACGAGAAATCACCACGTGAAGACTAAGGATAGGATGTGCTGGAGGGGCAAAACCAAACCAGAATCAAGCACAGAGGCTCTAAAGGAACACGTGACAACAGAAAAGTGGGTGAAGGGAGACGTCGGACAGTGTAAGACATGACAAAATAATAATACTTTATAAATTATCAAGGGTTCATGAGGGAGGGGAAGCTGGGAGTGGGGGACGGATGAGGAGCTGATACCAAGGGCTCAAGTAGAAAGCAAATGTTTTGAGAATGATGAGGGCAAGAAATATACAAATGTGCCTGACACGATGAATGGATGTTTGGATTGTGATAAGAGTTGTACGAGCCCCCAGTAAGATAATTAAAAAAAAAAGGATTAAGTCTGTGCACCCAAACACAGAGAACAGATCAGTGTGGCCCAAGCGTGGAGCCGGGAGAATGGTCACGTGGGCTGAGAGGCAACGTGGGCCAGAGCACACAGGGCACAGAGACTGTGACGGATCCAAGATCCGGAATGCTCGATTCCTGGAAAAGTAGGCGAGTCTGTGCAGATACGGCTCTTTGTGGGTTAAGTTTTGTGGTCCCTGAGGGAAAACACATCCTTCAATGTATGCGTCCAGACGCCCCCTCCCGCGCCCCCTCCCTGCCAATTTTACAATCCCTCTTTCTAAAGACTGATTTTCCTACTTGCCATTGGTTGAATAGACCCAGAGAGGTGTGTCTCAAATCCCTACCACGGGAATCCTTGTTTTAAGCCGGGAGCCCTGCACATCCACCCCCAAGGGCACCCCCAAAGGCTCCTTACCTCGGCGCAGCGTGTGGGGGCTGGGCCCAGCAGAACTGTGAGCTGGGCTGACTGAAAGCTGGTGGGAGCCTGCAGCCGCTGGAGCCTGGTTTGGGCCAGTGCTTGTCTGACCGCTGTTCCTTCCTGCTGGGGGCGCAGCTGCAGGCACAGCATCCTTGGGTGCTGGAGGACTATCAGGGGAGGAGCGGACATGAAAGCCATGTTAAAATCAGACAGATAAACCCACTGCTGCTGAGTCGATTCGGGTTCATAGGAAGCCAATAGGGCAGAGGAGAGCTGCCCCACAGGGTTTCTTTATGGAAGCAGACCACCCTGCCAACCGGCTGATGGAAATGCAGATGTTTCGGTCAGCAGTCGAGTGCTTAACCACTGTGCCATCAAGGTTGCTTACCGTCCCGTTCGATGTCAGATACTGACAGCCAGAAAGTGCTAGGCAGGCTATAAAGCACAGGGCTCCAACCAGAGTTTTCAGGTTAGCAGGCAAGTAGGTGATCTTAAGTTTTATGTATTCGATAACTCAACTGTACATCCTGTCCTCCTACAAGTCGGGATAGGACCACTTTAGGGGAAGCTAATTGGCTGCTCAAAGCCGCAGAGTTAGGGGTAGAGGTCAGAAGCTGGGCTTCCTACTTCCTGGTTCCGAGCATTTGTATACTAAACTCTGGTTAGAATTTGTTAAGGTCCCCAAAGAATGAATGCCACTCATTTGTGAAGTAAAATGCAGGTAAAGGTACCTAGAAACAATACAAGGCCAACAGCAAATTGATGACTGACATTCCCTTTCTTCCTGTTGTGAGGAGAAATTATTCTTTTAAATCTTAGTCCTGACCACACTAACTGAATGCCTTGAGTAAATGAAAATGCGATTCTGCTGATACTTTTTCTCCTTAAGCAACAATAAAAACGGAATCGAAATCAATATACATGAGACACAGCGGTTAATGACAAGCCAACATCAAGTCTCTGACAAGCCAATGAAGCCTGAAGCCCTATTTTTTTTTAATGTAAAAGTGAACTTTTCCAAAATGTTGGAATAAAACGAAATTTAAGACTCTTCAGCCATGAGGATGGAAACAGACTATTATCTCATTCGTCGCCTCGCCCAGTTCTTGGGAGCCCATCCCCCAGGACATGAGATGAGAGAGCTCTGCTTGAGAGCAGCTTCATCTCTCGGTTTGTACAAAAATTGTAGCATCCCTCTCGACCGGTTCTGAACGGTTTGCGTAACCACCTGAAGTGGCCTCTAGTTGGTCCTGTGTCCAGATAAGCAGGGAAAACAGAATTAATGCCAATTAAATAAAACCCTCAAGTTCCAGGGTAACTCCGAGTGACTTATGAAAAGGTTAAGCAACCCTACGGATCTTTCAAGATCTACTCTCTTTATTGTCTACCTTGTACTCATGTACTAGCTGCCTGAAAAGACTGAAAACTGTTGGGGTCTTTGTCCCCTACTGAACTTCCTCCGTGTGGCACTAGCAGACATGAGCTCTTCAGTCAAATCTGCCAATAACGAGTGCCCAAACTACCATACCTTAATAACCTACTTACTGCTTCCAACGATGAGCTCCTTACTAGTTAGCGTATGGATGACACAAGCAAATGGCACAGAAACATCGACAGTTTACATCGCACAGGTAAAACAAGTTTATAACAACAATGTTAGACAATGACTGGCTTCTGACTTCCACCACCAAAGCGGTAAAAGCATTAAAGTAAAGAATGCAAACAAATGTTGCTTCCTTTTGAAAACAGGAAAGGAAGCAAGCAATTTGCATTGTCTCCCCTCCCCTCCCTTTTGCCTTCCAGAGGAGTGAGGGCAAAGGGGCTCACTTCATGTGGAAGTCATTTCCTCCGGCATGGATGCCACGTTCAATGGCCACACCACTGAGAATGCTGGGGTGGGCGTAGAGCACCCTTGCTAGCAGAAGCCAGCCTCCTTACCTGCCATCGCCCGGGCTCAGCCCCTGCTCCTGTGTGCCTACAGAGGAGGGGGCAGCCCCACCCCCTGTGCTGCTTTCAGCCCTAGAGCTCTGGGGAGAGGGCTCTGGGCCTGCAGGAGCCAAGGCGCTGCCATCTGTGGGCGGGAGAGGTGGCTGGAAAGCTGGGGAAATGTGCTTTCTATTTAGAGTGCCACCCCGCCGGTGGGCTTGGAAGTCCATAAGCTTCACACCAAAGCTACACAGAGAGAAGAAACAGTCAACACACCATGCGCACTGTTGACTAAGACAGAAGCCCATTTGGTCCATGTGCTAAGCCCACACATGGGGACAGCTACCCAAGGTGCCCAGCATGCAGTCAAGTAGCAATACCAACCCGGCTTTAAAACTGAAGGGAGCCCATGGACCTGGTACCGATCAATGTCCTTTACCAATTTGGTTGTAAGTGGCTGAAGGCAAAGGGGCAGACCCCAAGTGCCAACCTGTGTAATGGGCGTGAGAAGCGCCTCTCTAGCTCTCAGTGCAAGGGAAGGGGTGGGTGGGAGTGGGGGTGGGGGTGGTTGTGGTGGTGGTGACACTGTGACATTTCATCACACCCACTGCACAGGTTGGCATGGAAAATCACAAATCATATGTAATTTTGATCACCCTTGGAAAAATCCCACAAGTCACCCATAGAACATACTTCAGGGACCTGCTGATCCTAAGTTCAACATGGCCACGGTTCCCCTTCTGAATGAGAAACGCCTGAGGTTTCTACAGTTGAACATCAGATTCAGTACTTGGTGTCCATTTAGGAGCCAAGTTAGGCCCAAAATCTGTCTCATTAACATGAGGCGACTCGTGGTAGAAGTCAAGTTGGTCACATCTACTTTTCTCACACCCAACTGAGACTCATGGCTGTCAAGTCCATTCCAACTCACAGCAACCCTAGCAGACAGAGCAGAACTGCCCCAGGTGGTTTCCATGGCTGTGATCTCTATGGAAGCAGATTGCCACCTCTTTCTTCTGTGGAGGGGCTGGGGGTCCTGACCTGCTGATCTTTTGGTTGGCAGCCAATCATTCTAATCACTGTGCCAGCAGAGTTTCTTCGATCAAGTAGATGTAGGTGAATGTGAACATGTGTGTATGCTGCTGTTCCACTTGCAAGCATGTGATACAAAAGTTAACTGACAGGCCTCTTATTGACTTCAGGATCAGACTAAGGCTTGGAATAGATGAGAGTCGATTCTATCAGTCATGGATGCATGGCCACTCTCAAATTACAAGTCCACTGAGCCAGTACCAGGTACCAAGGGTTTAGCAATTAGTATACATGATACTCCTGCTGGCTTGAAAATGAACAGCTTGAAACACACCTCTCCTTCTTGACCAAGTCCCCTTCCATCACTGCCATGCTAGCAGGCCGCTTTCTCTCCAGAGTCCCCGAGTCAGAATCATTTCCAGCGTGGGATGAGTGATTGGAATTTGGGATGCTGAGAGGGGCAAATGTTCCTGATACGTTAAACTCGATCTCTGCAGGAAGAAAACAAACAAGTGCTTGAGACATAGAGAAGTCCCTAGGAGATATAAACGGTTTAGTGCCCAACTACTCCCCAAAGACTGGTAGCCTGAACCCACCTGGACGGGTCCAGGAAGACAAGTCTGGAGCTGTTTCCAGAAGGCCCCAGCCTTGAACAAGCACCCCACGGGGTGCAGCTCTACGCTGCCCGCCTGGGGTCACTGTGAGTCACATTGGACTCCATAGCAACTCGCAGCAACAACGTGGCGTTCCGCTTGAGAGTTTTAAAAAGACTACGTTGAAATACAGACCCCATTTATCGGTCTATCACCCCCAAATGATTCCGGCTCACGGTGTCGATCTATCAAATAAAAATAATAATAAACTCACTGCCACTGAGCGGATTCTGACCCATAACGACCCGCCAGGCCAGCGTGGAACTGCCCCTGTGTGTGTCCAAGGCTGTAACTCTTTACAGGAGTAGAAAGCCTCCCCCTTCTCCTGCGGAGCGGCTGGTGGTTTTGAGCTGCGGACCTTGCAGTTCACAGTCCAACGTGTAACCACTACACCACTGGGAGTCCTCAGTGACCCTAGGTCCTCACTATTTCACAGGTGAGGACTCGTTGATCAAGTACTCCCATCTTCTTAAGAGCAGTTTACCAGAACATGAGAAGGGTCATAGGAGAACTAGAGAGATGGGTTACGAATCAGAATATAAGTTTACGTAACTCTCTGCTTTCCCTTCTGTAGAGACCCAACCAACCAAAGGTTGGTGATAGAAGAGGACACCCAGCATCTTTATTATCAAAAAGTGATCAGCTTTATCTAAAAAAGGGCTAAGAAAAAAAATCAACTCTACACTGCCTATCGGTAGGGTCACTATGAGTCGGAATCAATTCGAAGGCGGTGAGTTTCCAGGAACTAACTGCCTCTAGAAGTTGTTTCAAGAGTGATCTCGTCCACAGACGGCTCGGACAGGAGGCCAACAGTCTTTCCTCTCCCACCTCTTGGTGGCGCGACCTCTGTGAGTTGGGCAGGGTTCTTGGTGAGGGGTGGACCATGGTGAAGACAAAGTCAGCCCAGCTCTCGCAGCACAGAGCTGATTCTCCAGTGGGCGAGATAGCAGGGCTCTGGTTTAAGCAGGGGGGGGGGAAGCCCCAACTCCCAAACACTTGTCCGACCAACCAGTGCTCCTAAAAGGCTCCATGGGAATCACGGAGGATCCCAGGATTGCAACACAGTCTGAAAATGGATCGCCTACAGGAAGCGCTAGTTCCCTGAATAGCCCATTCGGATCTTCAGAAATGGGCCTAACCTGCCTTTCAGCTTTATCTCCCGCGTCTGCACACATCTAAGTAACCAGTGGGGACTCTTCCAAGTACGACTTGTGTCCGCTCAACAGCATCTCAGTGCTTTTCTCTAACACCTGACTGGCTGCATCCCTATTTCCCTCCCCTTCTAATTGTCTACGCTGTCATTTATTAGAATGTATCTGTCTATGTGGCCTTTGTCGCTAGTGGCCAAATTCCTCCGTGTCTTCTCGGCAAAACATTTGGTATACAGAGGGCATTCAGGAAATACTCGGTGAGCGGGTGACTTGACTGTTCAGTGCGAGAAAGCGGAATACAAAGTACTATGGTTACCGTTAGTCAAAGGATAAACACTAACAGAACTGGAAAGAAACAAGAGTCACACCGACCATGCAATCGTGAAAAGATTACGGTGTGTTTTCTTCTCAAAAAGACTTACTGAGCTATTACATTGTTGCCTTGGCAGACAAGGAAAACAGAAGAAAATTACCTTCGGGGAAGAACCAGTCAGCGTGCTGAATGATAGGTTCAATGACGGCCACCACATGAACGGATGTAGCTGCTGCCATCTCAGCAAGTGTTCTGCGAAGGAAGTTCATAAAATGAAAACACTTTGCCCAGGCCGGCTCGAACTGCTGCAGGTTGTATCAGAGCAGTGACATGGTATCGAAAGGATAACATTTAAGTATAGATGCAAAAATGAAGTCTGTAAGGTTCTGGTTTATGAATATGGCAGTGATCACCCCCACAAAAAATGACCCCAATTTAGTTATCAATCCTTAATCTACACCAGTGGTTCTCAACTTTCCTAATGCTGTGACCCTTTCATACAGTTCCTCATGTGGGGGTGACCCCCCCCACCCTTAAATTTTTTTTTTTGCTTCTTTCTTACTTTTCTTTTTGTTCTTTTTTTGATTCGGGGACCCCTTTTGAAGGGTTTTTTCGCCCCGGAAGGGGTCGCGACCCACAAGCTGAGAACCGCTGATCTACACTGATTACAGCTAGCATCCATAACACACAGGCAGTCATGAGCAGCTGTCACCAGTATGCAAGTCATATATCAAATCATTGGTTTTGAATCTGTTTGGAACAAAGGTGACATTTCCCTATTTGTACAACTACTTGTGATAGTTACCTTCTGAAGCCCAAGACCACACACAAAAAAAAGTTGCCTGTATTATAAACAAGGACATCCAATGTGCCAAGAAGATTCAGTTCAATGCATCCTAATGTTTATGGTAGCAGAAAACCCATGTCTGAACGTTTACACTTCTGGTTGTTAGGGATGTGCACTGGTCCCAGGGTGAGTGTCTGCTGCCAGGCCTCAGAATCAGTCTCACTCTGTACCCGTAAGGAGTTCCTGTTCCAGTTGTCCATCGGAACATCTGCCAACCAACCTCCCAAGGGCCAACACCCGCTGACTACCATACTCCAGTTCTCTGCTTCCCGGTCTTCACCCTGTTTATCTTTTCAACAACCTGTTATGAGGCTTATTCTACAGATAAGGAGTATGGATCCTCAAGAAACTTGACCCTAGGCCTCACTGTCTCACCTTGCGCTCTTTCTACTATCTCACTCTGGCCTCTTTTCCCACCAGAACAGGTGTTTCCACTCCATTTTCCAAGCAAGCAGGATGTCCGGGTTGCTAGGCAAGCGCGCTCCACGTAGGTTACCTTCCCCACCCGCTTACACCCTGCCATCGGACTCCTGTTACTCATAATGCCTTTTCGTTTTTTCTTTTAGAGGGAAGTTTATTGATTTGCAAGTCTTTGAAAAACAGATGCTGCAGACTGTGGTGGGAACCTTTCCTTGTTTTGGAGTGTCTATGATTTAAAGTGCTTTTTGGCATATAGAAGTTTGTCCCTGTTCCATGAGCTGGCTTTAGCAAGTTTGTGGACAAATTCTATTATGCTTTAATTCCATTTCTCCATGAACTTTCTGCAGCCTTCATGTAGAGTCAGGTCATTCAGTTTTAAATGTATTGTTTACTGAAGTCTTTATGCCTAGAAGAGATTTCTTTATATTGAAAGCTAGCAAATAGATACCAGCAATGTTCATGGCTTCACTTTTTACACCAAACTATTTAGTCTACTGGGATTTTATTTCACAATATAAGATCCTGGGTTTCTATGTCCGTTTATCTTTAATTTTCCTTTATGGCATTGGATTTCATAAGTAATCACATAAATACCCCCTGCAACAAGACTGAGCATACAGGAATGAGTGAAAGGAAGGGTGGTATGAAGTTAAGAAAGGGCAGAAGGAAGGAGAGGAAAGAAGACTGATTCAAAGCATCACTGTGATGGCTACAGGGACTTCAACTGCTTGTGAACTGACAAAGCTGAATAGCAGTAACGGGAGGCCCGGCACAGCCAGCGACACAGACTTTGCAGCCAGCACCTTGGTGTCACCCCTTCCCTGCTGCGCAACACGAAGCAGGTTACTTGACGTCTCCAGGACCCAATGCCATCATCTGCAAGGATGAGGGCAATTGCACTTACATTAACGGGCTCTCTGGGAAGATGAGAGAGAATCGGAGCGCAGCAGCAGAATAAACACTCCAGCAATGTTGGTGATTTCCCAGAAGCTTTCTCACTGAGCTCCTCCCTGACCTCTCTCTATTCGGTCGGCACTTCTCAAGCCTAACACATTTATCTTTCCAAAGTGCAATCTGATGAAATCATTCTTCTCCTTAGAAACTTTGATGGCTCGCTTATGATTCATAAAATAAGTCCTAAACACCTCAGTACTATATTTGAGACCCTTTACAACCTGCTCCTAGTCTACTCGATTGTAGCTTCACAACCCTGCACAATATACAAGAGTAGGTAATGTCCCCTAAAATTCAGACAGGTCCCTTAGCCGGAAGCTCTGAATTCATTAAGGTGCAGCTTAGATACCATTTCCTATCTACTGATTTCGCTGAACTGCTCAGCCTGAATGACATTCCTTCACCTGTTTTCCCATCATACGTTATGATGTCTGTGGTATCCTATGTGTGTGTGTGTATATATACATATCTGTATCTTATGATTGTCCTATAGTGGTTGATCTACCTTACTTACTGCCTAACACTGGGGGTCTTTGAAGACTGGGTCAAGGTCTCAGACATCTCTGCATGCCCATATTGCTCAGCTCACAGTTCTAAGAATATGGCTGAGTGAAAAAAATCAACCTCAGAACATCTTGGGAGTGTATCTTCAACTAGAACGTGGACTTTGGATTATGTTCCTCCTCCTTCTGTCAAACGGAAAGAAGACACTAAAATAAGATGATATGAAGAAAGCTTACTTACCCTTCATTTTTGGCCCATAGCAAGTTAGGGCCTAAGACAATTGCAATATTGCTGGGAGTCATTTTATTAATATCACTGGTCTGAGCAAGCTTTGCAAGGAACTTGATTAAATACCTGTGAGACAAAAGGGAAGGGGAGAAAAATATCCACTCTATAATATTTGCAGAAATATTATTCTTAGTGTCCAGGTGCTCAATCCCAGAGTGCCTAGGGACTAACTGCAGTGTGTTGCTGAATCAGAAAGTGTTTCAGGTTAAATATTTTACAAATTTCTTTTATCTCAACAATTTAGAATCTCTATTTGCTATATATTTCTAATCTACTTTCCTTTATGTCCCATCTATTCTACCCCTATGTAAATGTGTGAATAATAAAGAAGCCATATATATATGTCATTTTATTGGGGGCTCTTACAGCTCTTATCATAATCCATACATACATCCATTGTGT
>NW_022103901.1:19840240-19844780 GCF_000313985.2 Echinops telfairi | reverse complement strand
TTTCCTGTTGTCCGTCCCCCAGGGAGGAGGTCACAAGTCAAAGGAAGAGGATACATTCCAGAAATGGGTTTTAGGGCATACTCTGTTCAGAAAGCAAGTTTTCCATAAAGGGATGTATAACCCTCCTCCCTTGATGATGTTTTGTTGAGTCGGATGACTTTATTCCACTGAAGCAAATTTTATAGCATGGGAGAGAGAGCACCATAGGAAATGCAAGCTATTAATTCATGTTTACTTTACAGATGGAACAATTTAGATTTTAGACCTAACATACTGCTTGGTAGACCAAGCTTTTCGTGGGAATGTTTCCTCTCAATGGCCACAGGGCTAAAATGCTAGTTCAACCCACCCTCTACTGCAAGACCCGCTCCTGATGCTGGAGACACATCATAAAATCTTTCTTTTTTTCCCCCCAGTAACCCCTAGTACACTTCCTAGCCTTGTTCTCATGGGCTACGCAGGCCTGAACGAAAGGACCTCTCAGCTCACTCCACGGCCAGTGTAGCGCTCTAGTGGCTTCATTTGTAGGCTGCCAACCATACATACCTAAAGTTAACAAAATTTGGTGGTGGCAACTTCTGACATGTTCTCCATAAATCTTGAAGTTTTTTATCTTGGTCTTGCACACTGAAGGGGAAAAAAAAAAGGCTTTGTTCACAATGATTTATAGAATCCATGTTAATTAGAAATACCTGTATCAATTAGATGGCCTGGGGGGTGGCATCGTGGGTGAAGGGTTGGACGGCTATCTACAAGGCCAGAGTGGTTCAAATCCACTGGCAACACTAACTCCAGGGGTAAACGACAAGGGTGTCGGCTCTCATGGAGATTTACACGCTCAGAAACCTCAGGGAGCAGTTCTGTTCCACTCTTTGGGATCACCATGAGTCCGATTAGATTCGAGGGCAGTGGGTTTTTTTTGTATTAATGTGCTTCATCAACAGGTAATCCTTTATTATCGGAAAAAGCACAGTTTGGAAAGAGCAGGGATTTTAAAATAAACAGATCTGGAGTACAAACCCAGCTTCACCCCTAGCTCTTTAACTCTGAGCTGTAAGTTCGCCTCATCAAGACTTCTCTCTTGATTTCTAGGATCGTGCTGATGTGCAAAGTTCTCCAGGGGCTTTGGTGCCATATGATGCAAAACCACCTCACTGATGGGGGACACTGAGGGGACACTAAGCATTCGCTCTGGGAAATATGTATTTTTAAAAACTGTGCTGAAAGTGCACAAGGAAAACATACCATCTCAGTAATTTCCATCCATACAGTTCAGAGGAAATGTATTAACACACGGCTCCAGGAAGCACATCGTTTCTTAGCCTAAATGTGGCCAAATTCAGCGGGCCAAATTCACAGGAGCCCACCCAGCCCTCTGCGTCTCCCTTGCTCTAAGTAACACGGAATGGATTATGAATCAATTGCAGGAGCTCTTCTACTACATGATTCCAATCTAGACATTTTCATAGAAACACACCACAAAAGGGAGCTGGCCAGAGGCTGCAGAGCAGACCTGTGCTGCCCAGCAGGAAGCGAGAGTGTTAGAAGTTGCCTGCTATTATACTTCTGTGGACTCAAAACAACCTCTCAGACCGGATACAATCTGGAGAGCTAGTGGGCCGGAGCTACAAGCTTTGTAGTATTTACGCAACGCTAGACCGGGGGACAGCGTGGGAAAGAACACAATCTTGGTCAATAAAGGTCAGGCAGGCCTGAGTCTAAATACCAGCTCTCCCAATTACTTGCTAATGGTCCCGGCCTTGTTCTTTAGTTTCCTGAGCCTCAGTTTCCTCATCTGTAAAATGAGAGTAACACCTGTCTTTAATGATGTTAAGTACGGAGTCCGGGTTAGTATAAACGGCTCACACGCTCTGCTAAATTAAAGGTTGGCAGTTTGAGTTCACACATAGGTACCTAGGGAAAACGTCTTAGTGATCTCAAACTCACCGCCATCGAGTTGGGGATGATTCACAGTGACCCTATAGGACAGGGTACAACTGCCCCATGAGTTTCAAGATTGTAACTGTCTTTCTCCCCGGGAGAAGCTGGTGGTTTTGAACGGCTGACCTTGCAGTCTGCAGCCTGATACGTAACCGCTGCGCCAAGAGCGCTCTACTCCACCCCCCCAAATCAGCCCCTGACACCCCTGTGGAACAGTGTCACGCTGATACACAGTTGCATGGAACCAACTTGCTGGCACCTGGTATGGTTACAGGAGGCAGTGGGGATAGAGATTACGAAGATGAACACCTATGAAGTTCATAAATGCTAACTCTGGCAACTAATAGTAACACCATCATTATACTATTGAACAGCTAGCTGAGTCTGGCTCAATATGGCACTCCCACACAATCACTTGCTATAATCGAATCCTTTAATATGGTTCATCCACGTGAATCTATGCCTTTAAACATATCAATCACTCTAACTTATGACAGAATATACAGGTGCTGACCTCCCTTAAGCTAATCATTATGATAATTAGTGTTTTCACTCTGAACTTAAGTCAGAACTGGGGCACATATTATATAATGAACACGAGGGACCCTTACAGAGCTTGTAGAAAAATGCCATTACCTTCTAATTCGGCTGTTCCATAGACTTTTTAGAAGGCCCGCTCATTGGCTACTCTTATAAGTTTTATAATCCTCAGGGCGCCCAAAACAGGGGCACAATATGATTTCATTTCCTCTCATTTTTAAGACTCAGTGTTCTTTAAACTTACCTTGCAACTTGGGTCCATTCTTCATACAGATTGAAAGTCATCAAGGGTTCAGGCAATTCCCGTAAATAGGACTTTAAAGCACCTGAAATCATTAAACACTCTTCTTGCACATGAAAAGTGATACGGCTAGGAATCTTGGCATATGCTGTTTTGCTAACTGAAATGAGCTCAACTACAGTCTTTCAAGTTTTAGAGAACAAATCATACTCTGGAGCAGTGGGGCTGGGGAGTTATAGAACAAAATGCTCAGAACACAGATGCCTACAAATCCCTTGTAGCATATGGTGAGCTCTCCAGAGAAAATAAAATAACCAATAGCTTCAATGTCTTTCTCTTAAGAGTCGCCGTGTCTCTGGGGAGCCCTGGACTTGGGAGTGTCCCAGGGAAGAAATACACGGCTGGCTTCACATATTTGAACCTCTAGGTACCGTTACCTTTGATGAAACTCAACCGAAAAACAGGCACAAAAAAGACACGCAGCATGCCTGACCGTTAGGGAATTTTATCAGGAGACTATCTGCTTTGTCACTTAAATCCATCCTTAAGGTGGGGCTCTTCTTTTTAGCTGATCAGCTGTCTAAAATGACAATAGTCCATTGCGCTGGGAGTGATTCAAGGTACAACATTCCGTGGAGCTCACCTGCGACCGCATGGGGGTCGGAATAGAACTCATCCAGGTGAGAAGTAGAACAGTCTAAGGCCGCTTTCAGTTTCTTTAACTTGGAGGCCCCAGCCCCAATTCGGAAAAGGCCCTAAAAACAATGAAAAGCCATTACTATCAAGTGCAAGTTGTGAGCCTTCAACTAAGAGTGCAGTGGGGCCTGATGGGAGAGCCTGCCCTCCTGCCTGACTCCCACACTCTGAGAGAGAGCATAGAGCAGCAATATCTCCCGCCTGGCAAGGCTGCTGCCAGGGAGGACGAGGGCCCAGCATGTTCTCTTCACAGAATGGTAGGCAGAGGGCAGTGCATATATGATCAGTGCTAGCTCTTGCTCTGCCACACTGCTAAATGCCAGCCAATGCCCATACAAAAAAACCACAAAAACTATCTAAAAACAGTGCTCTTATCTCTCACAGGGTTTATTTGCTGCAGATTTTCTACATTTAGGAACATTTAAAAAATATTAATATTTTAGCAATAATTGTTAGACCAGGCTGCTAGTCGTGTTCACTACCCTAAATGTTAGGGGAAAGAGAGAAACATGCATGAAGTATTAACCGAGAGAGGCAGTAGAGAATGAACAACAAGTGGTTAGAGAACTTAGTTTTTAGGCAAAGTTAATCTCACTCCTGACAGTCTGAACTAGGAATTTGTTGTTGTAGGACTTGCCCTGTACATTATAGGCTAAGTAGCAGCTTCCCCGGCCCTACCAATAAGATGCCAATAAAAGCTCCCGGATATGAACACCCACAATGTCTCCAGATGTTGGTGAATGTCCCCTGGAGGATCAGATCACCCGAGCTGAGAAGCACTGATGTCGAGTTTTAGAATTCGAGGCTACTTTGTGTGGGGAGTAAGAGCCCTGGTGACATAGTGCGTTATGTCTTGGGTTGCTAACTTCAAGGTCAGCAGTTCAAAACTACCAGCCACCCCCCAGGAGCAAGGTGAGGCTTTTAGTCTCGGAATCCCACAGGGTCAGCTCTACTCTGTCCAGTAGAGTTGCTATGAGTCAGATCAACTCCTTGGCAGTGAGTTTCTGTGTGGAGAGAGGGTAGTGACTGCAGCTACCACACGGGGGTGCCTTTAGGGAGTTTCCTGATCTTGTTATATTGGGGTTGTTGGGTGAGGAAATTCACTTACGACATGTCTGCTTT
>NW_022103901.1:19835691-19840125 GCF_000313985.2 Echinops telfairi | reverse complement strand
GTCTGTACGAGAGGAGCAAGGAGACTTCCCTGCGGGGCTTAGGGCTATCTCCCTGTAAGGCTCACACGGAAGTATGAAACTGTCTCCCCAAAGTTACATCAGGCTTCACACACGTACCAGATTCTTGCTTTAGATGCCTGCCTGCTATTAACTGAGGCTCATGGAAACTCTGGTCTCAGAAGTTCACTTTCATGAATCACCACCAGCATTTCAGGTAAAAGGCTCAAATAAGGAGGCCTGGTGGGGGGGGGGGGGGGTTCACGGCAAGGAGGGAAACTAAGCCTGATAATGTGAAACCTCTGTGTCATTTACAGACAGTTCAATAAGTGTCCAGGGTCTCAAGTCAGTACGTCTCCTTGCAGTGAGTCTCACGATGACAAGAGTTTGCACACGCAAGTCTGCACAGAACAGAGAGTGGCTGGGGGATGGAAGTGGAGGGTGGGGAAAGGGTGCTCTGAGCAGAGGACGGACGGGCCTGGAGACCTAGCACCCGGCACCTCTCACCTCCTCCTTCATGCCTGTCTCCAGCAGCAGCATGACACAGGCTTCGATGGGGACTGCAATCTCATGCCCACTCCGCTTCAGGTGCTCTTCCAACGGAGTCCCAAAGGCTGGCTTCTCTGCCCACTTATCTACAGCAGCAAACCATTTAGTAAGACACCTGGCAATCGCACAGACTTGCAAGCTTACTTTCTTCTAAGCTACCAACGGGGATTTGTTAGCAGACTAGGGGGCGGGGCTTTGGGACAGGAAGAAAATAACTGTTCTTTGTTGTCACTGGACATTTGCAGGAGCAGAAATGGCCAGAGAGGTTACTTGTGGAGCCCAAACCCTGACGCTGCCCATGTGGCACCCGGTAAGAGCTGCTCGGTGGGCGTTCCGATGGCCGTGCCGCACCCACAGTGACATGCACCTGAGGCGTCAGGTGGGCAGCTAACCCTGGGGGTTCATCTGAAAGAGGTTTTGAGCCAAAAGAAGTTCAGTGGAGCCATGCCAAGCAGCATTGGCTTTCTACTCAGAGGACAAGAAACACATTCTTACAACTAGGGGGGGCGGGCGGGAGAATCTCTTCAAATTCCAACTCCAAGCCAAGCATTTGGCGTACAAGCCTGGAGACTGTCAGTGTGAACACCTATCAGATGTCACCTGGCCGTGGCATGCGGGATTTCTGAGGCCACGCCCCCAAAGGGGACCCCAAATCCTCAGCGGTAAAAAAGGCTCGTCAGCCACCCCAAAGCAGCATCCGGAGGTTGTGCAGGCTGCAGGAAAGCAATGTTCTAGGCTACGTTCCGGCCACGGACCCTGCTGCAGCCCACCAAAGACTAGAGGCAGCTTAGCACATAGAGGAGGGGCTTCAAGGAGGCCATGGGAAAATGGAATCAAAAGATAACAGGATCTCCCCCTCGAGCTCTTTGAAGGCCCCTCAGACAAGCGGGAAAGCAGAAAAACCAAAACAGCTTACGAAATCAAAGTATTAAATCCGAAAAAGAAGTGTATGATTGAGATTGATTAGCTTGTCAGTAGGGACATGGAGCTGTGCATAAAAGCAAACAAGTTTGGAAAAATAAACAAAATCAGTGGGTGAAAAGACCCCAGTGTGGGGGAACACTGCATTCCTTCAGGAAGCGTTCACACCCTTCCCTTTGACCACCTGGAAGTAGAACTCTGGATTCAAAGAAGGCGAGGCTTACCGCCGTGTGCCGTCCCACACGCTCCTCTCCGTGAAACGGGCAGTGGACAGGCCCATGGCATGGGCGGCACACAGAGGAAGGGGGGTGGGGGGGAAGAGCAGCATCTGGCAAACGCCGAGACCCAAGACTGTGAAAAGTGTCAAATGGATGGAGAGAACAGGGGCGAGGCAAGAGAGAAGGAATGGACAGAAACAGAGAGCAGGCCGCATGGCCATTCTCAGGAGCTGTCCAGAGCCGGCATCCACTATGACCCAGCGACTGTCCTGTCTGGTGGGATTTCTGGTAGAAAAAACACTGAGCACCAGGCTCATCTCAGCAGGGGGAATTTCTGTGATCTTCCTGCCAGAAGCCAGACCTTACCTTGAGTACTCTGTTCCTTTCCCCTAAAGCAGTGATTCTCAGCACAGGCAGAAGATGGTCACATGACCCTTCTACACTTCAGAATGACCCAGGGGAGCACTCCAAATGCCACCTGACACCACTCCATGGTAGGCACACTCCAAACCACCACCACCCCCCATTGGAACTTTCTAGAAATACTAGTTACTAAGTATTGGTGAAATACGGCTACCCACCTCGGTGTAACACTGGCAGAGGGCAGGCGATGTAAGGAGCACTGACCAGAAGGCAAATGCTTAAGGCAAACGTCACCACCGGTGCTCAGCCCCTCAAACAGCCCTCCCACTGCAGTGAGCACACCAAGTTCAGAGACACCCCTCTCTCTCTGCAACACACACACACACACACTTTTAGGATGAGAGGGCTCTAACCACGAGTAGAAACAATACAGGACACACATGTACACATAAAACAGTGATTAACAAGATAGGGTGTGCTTGCTAAGTCATGGCCGATACATGGTACAGACAAAGAGTCTCCAGCACGAATGTCCACCTTGGTAGCAGGGGCCAGTGCACTGGCTGCTCATGGACACCAAACCAATGTGTGAGAAAAGACACCCAGAATCACCAGATTCTCAGAATTCCACAAGTCGGGAATCAGGGCTGTTGTGTAAAATGGTCAAGTTTTTAAATGATGGCGACACGCTTCGAAAAAGAATGAAATGAGATAGGGCTGTTTGCGATTTCGGGTGTAGACCATGAATGGTAGAGCAGTTCAGGGGAAAGGGTGCTCACAATGGTTTCAGGTGTCACAGAAACTTCTGGAAGGTGGTAAGCTTGAGGGGGTCTGGGAGGACGGACAGGAAATGACGGAGAAGTCAGCAAACAGCTCTCTGAAACGGGACGGGTTGAGAAATGAGGCATTAGAGCCTGGGCATTACCTGGAATCCCACCGCTCGTGTCCCGAGCAATGAGAATACCAAGGGGGGTGGTGACTGGGAACAGGGAGGAGGGAATAGGGTGGAGGGCAGGGGCGGGTGAGGCCCAGCACAGGGAGGAAAAGGGAAGGGCCAAGAGAAGGAAGAGGAGGGCTCTAAAGTTTTAAATATGCATCTTTTGGTAACAAGGGGCCAAGGAGGAAGCAAAGGACAAAATGGGTTGGGGGGAAGAGTCCGCTAACTTTGTGAGCCATGTTACTGAGCGTCGGCTGAGAGCCAGCCATTGAAGGGAGCTGATGCTCATACCCATGAGAGCTGGAGCTTGAGAGGGAGTTTCTAGAGGGAAGGGGATGTGAGAGGGAGGAAAAGTGGGAACGTAGGAGCACAGATTGGACCTCAGAAACACAGACTAGACCTCAGAAAGAGCTTGTTTCTGGGTGAGGACAGAGGGGGAAAAAAACCCAGCCAAATGGGGAAAATTTTCAGTGGGATAGAGAAGACCCCCCCACTGAACGACCAGTTCAAGTTCTGGAATCTGAATGTGAGGGTGGTGCTGTGAGTTAGGGGTGGTGCTGCTAACTTCAAGGCTGGTGGGTCACAGGCACCAGCTGCTCAGGAGAAAGAAGAGGCTGTCTATCTGTCTGCTCCCATAAAGAGTTACAGCCTTAGAAACCCTAGGGAGCTGTTCCACTTTGTCCTATATAAGGTAGAAGCTACTTGATGGGTGGTGGGGTTTGTTTGGTACTTAGATAAAGGAGGCCTGCTGGAGCTGTGGGTGGTGTGGGGCGGCTGACCGCAATGTTGGTGGTTCAAACCCACCAGCTGCTCTGTAGGAGAAAGAGGAGGCTGCTTGCTCCCGTCAAGACCTATCATCTCAGAATTCATGTGCAGTTGGCTCTAAGTCGGAATCTAGTGATGGCAGTGGGCTTGGTTTGACCTTTGAGAATTTGAGCGTTTGGGTTGTGTGATGGTTGTCTGACTGGCAGAGGGACTTGAGAGGAGAGAGCAGACTGCTGACGTTGAACAGCTGGGAAGGTGGAATAAACTGGAGGCTGCAGGTGGAAATGCGCCCTTCAAAGAGACTAGCATAAAAATGAAGAAGGATGCGATTGGAAGAGACCCGGTGTTCAAAAATGGGAGGCACTGACTAAATGTCAGGGAGGCTTGCATATAAACTCAGTCAGTGTGCTAAGAGGCAGTGGGATCGAGTGGCATAGTTATTTGATAGTAAAGAGGTGTTCTGAAAACTGGGCAGAACTGTCGGGAAGGAAGGACTAGACGGATGAAGAGAACAGAGGCAACTATGAAGCCAGGCCGGGGGTTGGATCCTGAGTTCAGGGCAAGGGACAACCTTATTAGAAAGATGGTTGCCACTCGCTTCTCTGGCTGTTTTCCACAACATTAGCTTTCCTTGTTATATCCTAAGGCTCATCCCTGCTTCCTTCTACTCTTGGGTATAAGTGT
>NW_022103901.1:19832143-19834864 GCF_000313985.2 Echinops telfairi | reverse complement strand
AACGCCAAGGGAAAGCTCAGCACAGCCTCCATTTGTGCAACAATGTGCTTGACGCGGACAGCACAGCATCAGTGCTCCTGAGAACAAGAGTCTCGTGGAAGGGCAGAGAAGTGTCTGAAAGAAGGGGTCGCGATCTTATATAATCGCATTGTGGCATGAGGTGATGTGCTCCAAAGCCCTCTTCTGGAAAGTCCACACTCTGGAATTTGTGGTCCAACAAGCCCTACGGAACCAAGAGCTGATGTGGGAAAGGCTACGTAGATGCTAGAAGCTGGTAAGAAACAAAAATATCTTCAAGCCTCCTTCAAAGGCAGAAAAGACAGAGAGGCGCTCCTAAAAGCGGCAGGCTCGCTCTTCAACGGAAAGTTGCAGAAGACCTCCAAATGCTCCATTAGTGTGTTAATTTCGGTTGGGAAGAAATTAGAGAACACAGCGGGGAAAGATGGAATTACGCTGGGAAACAGAATCCTCGTAGATAGCGAGGCTTCCTCCGAGGCAGTGCATGCAAAGGAGTCAGGGTGAAGAAGAACAGGCAGAAGGGGCAGAGGCGAGAAGGAGGCATCAGCCAGCACACAGGTTACATTACCTTGATGGGCTCGCATTTCAGGGAGCGCCTTTTCTAAGACAGCTAATGCTTTTCTATGGTAATCTGCTTGGGCTTCTAATAACTGAGAACAGACCCACATTCAAAAACAAAAGTCACGTTAGCATCGGATGGACACACGTAACAATGACTGAGCAAAACCAAAAATGATTTTTTTTTTTTTTGCTTTTGCAAAAAAGCTACGATTTGTTTTTACAACGCTCTCACGTATTGCCAAAGACAGGGGCTTACCGTAACAAAGAATTTGCCATACTCTCCTTCTTTGGCCATAAAGTTGTACATGTCTGCGGCAAGCTGATCCTGGGGAAGTGGGAGAAAAGAATGTCAGTGGAGAAAAAAAACTGAGAAAGATATTTTTTTTTAAAGAAAAGAAAAGAGGATGAAATCAGCCCCGAATTACATACTCATCACCTAACTGAGCAAACCAGACCACAGAACAGAGAAGGAGGATGCTGACTACGGATCGCCATGAAAACACGTCCATCCTACATGGTAAACATTCCTGTGTAAGGGGCAATAGGCAGAGCACTATTTATAGAGTAGGCTACCATCAGGATAAAAAATATGATTTATTGCCACATGTGTATACAAATACCTCTGGAGGAAAAAACAAGAACTGACAGACGAGGATGACCTGCTCGGAGCAGTGAGAATTCAGCAGAAGGAAGACAAGAATGGGAGAAAGACCTTACTCTAAGCGGTTTCATACTTTGGATATTTACACTAAATTAACTACTTACACAAGTTTAAAAAAAAATTTTTTTAAGTGACAGGTTAGATAAATGTGTGTGTATATGTATAAGCATGTTTGCTTTCAAGGTACACACGTTAATGCAAAGGTTCTCCCATCTTTGAAAATTGAGAAATGCTATTAGAATAACCGAGAAAGTAACGGAGTCAATTCTGAAAACCTAAACTGCGAAAGGCAGACAAGGCAAATTTAAGTGAAAGCCGGAATGGTCAGCATGGGTGGAAGATGGCAACGACCAATGGTGGGTGTGCGCCACGCTTGGTGGCCAAGGCGCTTCCATCAAGCAATTCTGCAGGGACTCCAAACCACGGCCGTTCAATCAGTTCCCACTCACAGCAACCCTGTAGGGCAGGGTTGAACCACCCCTGTGGGTTTCCCAGACTGTAACTCTTTACAGGTGTAGAAAGCCTCGTTTTCCTCCCCTGGAACAGCTGACGGGTTCAAATCGCTGATGACACCAGCGATCCTCATGTAGGAACAGAAGGCAAGAAATGAGGCCTCAGGCCTGCTCAGATAAGGAGCTGGAACTCAGACCAACACACACCTGTCACAGGTGAAGACAGGATCCCTGAGGAACTATATTCTCAATGGAAGAATAGATTCTAAAAGCGTCTGCTTATGAGCACCTGGAAATCATGAGGATGCTTATCTGCGCTAGAACTGGCTCTGAGTCTGGGGCCAAAATTAGAAAGTGCTTCTGAGAGTTCATGAAGTAGGCCTGTTCTCGTGAGGGTTTGAGTCTATTATGTGTGTGCCCAATAACCCCCACACTGAGAGAATTTTGCTAGAAATGGTCCTCGGCTGGGAGTGATCTCTGGGGAGATTCACTCAAACCCCAAGAATTGCACAGATCTAAAACTCTTCTCAAGATGAACTTCAAATAAAAAATTACAAAACACATAACCAAACTTCCACCATTTTTACAGAGAATTTTAGAAAGTAGAATTACCAGACACTATTAAAATGAACCAATAAGATTCTAACAATCAAACAACACATAAAACTCCAACAGAAAAACAAACAACCCAATCATAAAATGGGTGATGGAAAAGAGTCTCACGAAAGTGAACATTCAAATGGCCGTCCAACACATGAAAAGGAGCACAGGGTGATTAGTTATCAGAAATATGGAAATCAACTACTAGGATGGCGATTAAAAAACAAAACAAATAAATGAACAAATATAGGAAAAATGCTCATGAGGCTATGGGGACAACAGAACCTTATTCATTGTTGGTAGGAATGCAAGATGATACAGCCACTAGTGAACTTGAAGATAAATCTCTAAATACTAATCTGTTGGAGGAATAACCTTTTTTAATGAGAAAATTAAAGAAAACACAAAAATTCTGTAAGACACGAGCAA
>NW_022103901.1:19829509-19831879 GCF_000313985.2 Echinops telfairi | reverse complement strand
AAGGAAAAAATCTTCAGAGCAGCTAAGGAAAATAAAAGTTATCTACAAGGGTGAGTAATAAACTTAGCTCTGATTTCTCGACAGAAACCACACGAACAAGAAAATGGGCTGACATATAAAACGCTGAAAGGAAAAAACCGCCAGCCAAGAATCACAGGGTTCCAGAGTTAACCTGTAGGCCTGTTAATCCTGCGTGGTAGCAGACCGATTCTGATCCTAAGTTGTGCCCTAGTGCTTCCTTAGTAAATACATAACTGGGCACAGAGACTGGGTTCTGTGTGGCCACTGCAACAAATTGCCACACGCAGCAGAAGAGCAAGAGCAGACCGTGCCTTGTGAGGCACAGCTGGTGTCAGGGTTAATAAGGAGGCTGCAGAGTGGAGGTGTGTCTCACCTACACTTCATAGAGATCAGCCCTGTACGGATCATCCTGTCCCCCTGAAGTTCAGTTTCTGATGAACTTAACACACACTTTACTCCTAGAACTTGACACACTCAGCATCATTCAAAGTGCTCTGTTGGGAATTATGTCAAACCTCATAAATAATTTGTGATAGCTGATCTTTTCATCCATCAAAAGCAAAGCCTCTCTTCTCTCCCAAAAAGGCTGGTACAAGAACACACGTATGAGGGACACCAGGTACCTTGCACTGCTCGACTTTATTTCCAGCTTCATCCATTTCTTCCTTGAGGGTATCGATTTTTGATGGAAGCCCCTGAAAGTTGGTTCCTGAAGATTTATGCGCTTGGTTCCATCTGCAAAGCAAAGGGATAGACAGTCTCTGAGAATCATATGTACAAATCTATGTGGTCAAAAACCTACAGAGACAGAGTCCATGCCCAACACTAATCCTACTTGAGATAGGTTATAGTATTTATAGCACCCACGATTATCCTAGAATGACCACAAACATGAGCTTCTCAAAATGACCGGGCATTTGGAATAACAGAATCAGCTGCCCGTTTTAAGCATAACCCACCCTAACTAATCTGAAGCAAATCCCACTCCAGGAAATCAATCCACTGAACCTTTTCCTTTAATGCGTAATCCTGGAATTCTTGCCATGAAACATTCCCTTCCACTCCTGCTTGGTCTGGAATATTCCTCGTGCCACCAGGTATCAGTTTCTGCTCTTGAGACCCCCTGAAGACCCCCCTTAACTGCTGTGATGACCTGTAATTACCTTCAGCCTTCAAATAGTAGTAACTAATTTGTAGCTATGAAATCACATTAAGGATAAAACATACTTATAAACATAATTGCAAGAATTAATATTTTATAGATAATATCTACAGAAAATATGAAAAACAATTTGAAATGTTTGCATTCCCTTTATATAACTAGTCATAAGAGCCACAAAAAAAAAAGAGAGAGAGAGATAAACTAAAGCAAAGATAGGGGGTGACATAGGGGGTAATCACAGCAAAATTACTACTTGGTTTTTAAGGGTCTTTTGACCTTCAGCTTGAACGTGGATGCGGCTGCTATTGTGGCAAGTTCTCACACACTTCATAGAAATATCCGGAAGGTGAACCATGAAAACCCATGGCGGTAACCTGTGGAACATCTCAGACTGAGGCGCCTTGAAGTCTTGCCCCGTCTCACATTCCGGATGGGAAGCATGCCTTCGCGGCAAGGCTTCAGAAGGAAGGCTGCCAGGCAAAGCTGGCAACGCTACCCACGGAAACAGACCCACTCAGGCCTCTGCTCAGCTCTACTTTTACCAGGTGTGTGCTTGTGGGCAATGACTTGGCCTCTCTGTGCTGAAGCTGCCTTATCTGGAAAAGTAAGAAAATACTGCCTGCAGAACTGTTAGAAAGATAGAGATGGAGGAGGAAAAAAAATTTAAGTGTGTGTTTGTGCACACGCACGGATAAAACGTCCTGCGCAGAACGGAGTCCTACTTAGGATGCTAGCGATGATCTTCCTCCACGGAGAAGCCATAAAAACAAGTAAAACTACAGAAAAATATTCAATTGTGCCAGCGTGCCCGCTCACTCTCACCCATTAAGTCAACAAGACCAGGAATGTAGGATGCAGAACCAGGGCTGGGAATCTCCTATGGGAGACTTGTTGTTGCAGATCTCATAGTCCCGGCAGATTAACATCTTTAACATCGCTCAACTGGTTCCAGTGAGGAAGAACTCACTGCCTTAAGTCGGCGGGTTCAAGGTCAAGTCATGAATCATTAGAGGAAGCGTCCTTATCTGGGGCAAACTGTGTGCCTCGGGGCTTCTGGGCCTCGGTTCCTTCACAGCGTCCAGCTGACGAGGAGATGGGGGACGTTACACTCGAATCCTAGCTTGTCCACTTATTAATCCACATGGTATGACGCAAGTCATTTGGATAATATATGAAGATTCCTCCCT
>NW_022103901.1:19815317-19828489 GCF_000313985.2 Echinops telfairi | reverse complement strand
TATTAAATCAGTGGTGCATCAGGTACTCAAAAATCACCCTCAAAAAACAAACCAAAACAAAACAAACAAAACCCCATCCCCATCGAGTTGATTCTGACTCACGGCAACCCCGTGTGCTACAGAGAAGAACTGTGCCACGGGGTTTTCTTGGTTACAAACTGCCAGGTCTTCCATCTGGGGGCCTACTGGATCTAAATCACTAACCTCTGGGTTAGCAGTTGAACACAAGCCTAGAGTCCCTCCACAGCATCTTACAAAAGCTCAAACTCACTGCCAGCTAGCTGATTCTGACTCATTCTTGACCCTGCAGGACAGGGTAAAACGGGCCCTGTGAATTTCCAAGATTATTCTCTTTATGGGAGTAGGAAGCCCCATCTTTCTCCCGAGGAGCAGCTGGTGGTTTCAAACTGCTGAACTTCTGGTTAGCAGCAACACGTAACCACTACGTTACCAGGGCTCCTTGATACCACCAGGGTTAGTAGAAACAAGGCAATGCAGCATTCTTACAACCATTTTCTAGAGATTTCGGTAATTTGCAGAGAGAAATGCAGTAACACATTTAAAAGATCTGACCCATAACAAAACCCACTGCCATTGAGTCAATGCAGACTCCCAGTGGCACTACAGGGTTTCTAAGGCTGCAAGTCTTCACAGAAGTAGAGAGGCTCATCTTTCTCCTGCAGAGAGTAGCTGTTGGGTTTGAACCACCAGCCTTGCAGTTAGCAGTGCAACACTTCCCCAGAAGCGCTACCGGGATGGCTTCATCGGACACACAGGAACTGGGAATTCAGTAAATGATAGTTGTACCTCCATAAACACACACACACACACACACACATCCAAAACAAAACAAAACTGATTTCTAGCCCTGTCTTCTGAGGAGCCTCTGGGTGGATCCACTGCCAGCTTTTCAGCTGCTGAAGGATCTGGCCACCCAGAGAATTCTCACAGAACTGCAAAGAGGATTAAATAATCTAACAAACCAGATGTCAGCAAACTACAGCTGCCGGCCCACAGGCCAAACCCACTGTGCGAGCTGTCTCTGTAACGAGCGCTTCCTTGGACCCGGTCCCATCCGTTCGTTCACGTGCTGCCGCGGGCTGCTTTCCAGCCAGAGCTGCAGAGTGGGGCGGTTTCCACCGAGACCATCTGGACTATCCAGGGAAAGGCACTTACTATTGGGCCCTTTACAGAAAGTGTCAGCCCTTGTGATAAAGTCCGAGAATGGATCCAAGTCAGCAAGGGTGGCCTTCCTATTCCCTAATCCCCCCCACACATGAGAAGAACGTCTGCTCTGGGGCCGCATGTTACTGAGAGGCAGTTATTCGAGGTCAGGGCTGAGGCTGCAGACCAGCTGACAACAAGCCACGGGTCAGCAGTCCTGTGGATGTGCTTGCTTAGTTTCATTTAAGTTCCTCCTCCTTGGGTCCAACAGGTCTTCGTGTAGAGTAAGGTGACCGGATTTAAAGCGGGACACCATTGACCGGGAGTGGGGGTGGTGGGGGTGGGGGTGGTTCTTGATTAAAAAGTTGGTCTATATGGACCAACTACACCGTTCCCTAGCTTGTCGTGCATTCTTTCCAAAAATTGGGAATTTTTTAAAACGCCAAAAAAGCAGGACTGTACCGCCAAAAGCGGGATGTCTGGTCACCTTAATTTAGAGGATAAATATGAGTGCTCTGGGTGGGTGGCACAGTGGCAGCCTTAGAAAGTGTAAGGTGACAGATGTTTGTTCCTAAACGCCACTATCCTAACAGTAATGCTATTAAAACCGTCTGTCACTGTCCCCAGGCCCCATCCCTAATTCACACACTTCTTCCGTTGACTTGCTCTGTCTGTTTTCATTGCTGCCTCACTCATAACAGAATGGCACACTTCAAGAACGAGGTCCAAAGAGAGGCGTCAGCAGGTTGCTGACTCAGTCCGTGTGTCACATACATGACTTCTGCCTACTCGGTGTTCTTTCTCTCATCCACGTT
The DNA here is from genome assembly GCF_000313985.2 of Echinops telfairi. Taxonomy (NCBI): domain Eukaryota; kingdom Metazoa; phylum Chordata; class Mammalia; order Afrosoricida; family Tenrecidae; genus Echinops; species Echinops telfairi. Next base: position 19,826,510 of record NW_022103901.1, on the reverse strand, counting down.
GGGGATGGTGATGGCTGGTGGGCATGAGACGTAAGAGGGTGATTTTCACGTAATTGGTTATTTTTATCCTTTGACCTTACCTGGCTCTGACGGAATCCCAGTCTAACACCAATTTAGAGAGCTGTTTCCTCTGCTTCTGGATGTTGGGAATCTCAACCTAAGAACAACATGCCGCATGGGATGAGTTTCAGGCTTCGAGCTTAACATTTTAAAGTTCAATGTTTATTACAATTATGTTTTCCTCTTAGACAATTCACGTGCCTTATTGATATAGACATGTGTACAGGCCAGCCATTGACAACTGTTAAAATTACAGGCGCAGGTGACACGTTCGCCACGTCGTTCGTTCCGACTGCGACTCTCTCGAGCCCCAGAGCAAAGTGCCTACCTCCGCTATGCCATACAGAGGGTCCATGATCTCTTTCTCAACCAAGACTTCATGCTGAGAGAGCTCTAGAGCCAGCTGATTCTCGGCATCCCCACATGTCTCCAGCATCTTCCTTTAAATACAAGACAGGAGAGTTAGTAAGCACATGTTCACTCAGTAAGGCGCACGCATACCAATGCTGAACCACTTTGGTCTCTACATGATAGGAACACATTCGAGGATTATCACAGTAAAGCCCTAGAAATACATAAAATGTGGCCCATAGGTGGATGCTTTAAAATTTAAAAAGGAATATTACTCTCAGGAATGTTATTCTCAAAAGTACCCTGAAAACCATTTAAATGACACCCGAAGTTCGTTACCTGTTGTGTTCTGTTTGTGGAGGGATGTCTCTAAGTGGTGCAAAATGGGAAACATGGTCAGATATAGCCAAAAGGTGAAAGGTTGAAAGCCTATCCAGAGATGCCTCGGGAGAAAAGGCTGGTCATCTATGCCATTAACTATCAGCCACTGCCAACTCCCTGGAACGCACGGGGACTTCCACTTTTCAAAATGAGCCCCACAGCCACTGGCGTGCTTATTTTCGTTGACGTCTGCTAGTGAGTTCAGCCTACAGCAACTGGTTTCCTCCTGTGCAGCCAGTGGGGTGGCCAGCTAACATGAAAATCTTGATTCCTTTTTGCTTTGCTGCGGACAGTGGATTTTACACAACCACAAACACAGATACACTACGCACACTGCCATCCCTGTCCCTCTCTCTCAGACCTTTCTACAACTCTGCGGGTTTTTCTTCTAAGCTGGAAATGCATGTGACACTGGCATTAGGTGGCCCTGTGTTGTTGGCAAGAACTTGCAAGCTCTCTGGTGCCTCTCTGAGCGAGTTCAAATACAGGCTTTACTATCTACCAGGGGTGGGGCCTTCTGAAATATACTCAATTCCCCATTTTCAACGTCCACATCTGTCATGGGTGCTAACAGGTTCTTTTGAGCACTAAATGAGCTCTTACGTGGGAAGCACGTAAAAGCAGTGCCACCAGGTTGCAAGTTCTTTTTGTCACCATTGGGCAATGCTACTCGGAAGCCTACGCATAGAAACAGGCAGGCTGGAAGAACCCAAAGTGCCAGCACGGGGACATGAGTGAGCCTCCTACCAGGGCCCTTCCTCCATTGGGGGAGCACAGAGGAGATAAAGGAAGAGTGAACAGTGGAAAACAACTATTTTCCTTCACCAACTGACGGGAGGGTGATGGGCATACACAGTGGCAGATCTAAGAAACAGGCTGCAAGCCCAAAGCCGTGTCCAGCTGGGGGGCAGGAAACCATGTTACCAGGGGACAACAGAGAGGCTTAAAGGACACCAGCCATGCTGGATGAGAAGGAGGGAAGACAGCTTTCATGATGAGATCTTGGTGGTTGCTATTGTGATTTACACAACACATGCCCATTGTTTAAAAAAAAAAGAAACAGAAAGAAACCCATGACCGAGAGTCAGCCAGCTGTGACATCACCCTCCTTAAAGGAAATGGCCTTTAAGGACCCCAAAGTTTTAAAATCTAGGTCAAAACCTGAACGGTGAAGGGGCTGGATTCGTACACTCAAGCTTTCAAAAAAAACAACCGAACTCACTGTCATCGAGTCTATTCCAACTTATAGAGACCGTTGAGGCCAGACTAGAGCTGCCCTGGTGGGTTTCTGAGAATGTAAATTATTATGGAAGTAATAAGCCCCACCTTTCTCCCAGGTGGGGGGCTGGTGGTTTCAAACTGCTGGCTTTGCAGTGAACAAACCCGCGCCCAAGACACTACCCCGCCAGGTTCCTCATGCGCAAGCTCACAGGAAGCAACGAGGAACTCTCGCCATGAGTTCCATCAGGAACACTTCCTGCTTTCCAATGAGGGCCTTGCTCCTCCTAAAGGAAGATGCACCAGAAACTCAGCAGCCTTGATCCCACTGGCTCCGCAGGGCCTGGAGGATGAGTCTTCCCGGCGGATGCACTACGCCCTCCCGCTCATGTCATGGTCCCTCTGGTCAGACAAGGGACTGCTATGTACACCAACCAGCCCATCCACTTGATGACACTTAGTCCCCGGAAAGCAGTCGACTCTTACCCCAAGAGAGAGTCTTCTAATTGAGCCGAAGCTTCTTGCATATTCTGAGCAAGAGCTGTCAGGGGAAGTTTTTTCTGGAAAGTAGAAAACATTACATTTTTTCATTATTTGATCATCATTTTCAAGGATCTATTCCAGTACCTTTTCCTTCTAGTCAAATTACTTAAGGGAGAGAAAAAAATCCTAAATTCAAATCCTACTCTCACAAGTAAGGCAATCTGCTTGTCTCGGGTTCCTTGTGCCTATAAAACATGGATGAGAATAGTGTCCATGGTTTAGGATATATTCATCACCAAGTACCTAGCACGCCCAGTGGCTAGTACTTAACAATGCTGGCTGCTATCGTCGTTCCCCGCTCAGCTGTCAGTGCGATGTCCTTTGGGGGTTTGCACGTTGCTGAGATGCCGGAAGCTATGCCACCAGTATTTCAAATAGCAGCAGGTCACCCATGGTGAACAGGTTGCAGGGGAGCTTCAGACTGAAAACAGATTACGAAGAAGGACGAGGCTACGTTTCTACAAAACTAGCCACTGAAAAACCTTAGGAGCAATAGCGGAACATGGTGGGAGTGAGTGTTGGATGGTAAGCTCCGCAGGTTGGAAAACACTGAAAGTATAACTGGGAAGAAGAGCTGCCTCTTCCCGGCAGAGGCGGCCACAGTGATGTGGAGGGAACAAAGGGTTCAGGACCTGCGTTTGCTGATGGGAATAACGCAAACTGAGATGCAGAAGCTGCAAATATCCATTAAGAACCAGACCACGGGGTGTATCGGTCTAGGAAAACTGGCAGGCATCCGCAATAAAACAGAACGGATGCCACATTCATCATTAGAAAGAACATGTGGGGTGGGGTGGGGTGGGGTACAGGGGCATGGGTGGGGGTGAAGTGGGGGGTGCTGAGTAAAAGGGAGATGATGTCAAGGAGTCCAGGAAAGAAACGAATGTTTGGAAACTGACTGTGGTAGCAATTGTACAACACCGCCCGATGTGATTGACTATGGAATAATAGATGTATTAACTCCCAATTAAAAAAAGAACGTCAGGGTCTATTTTCAAGTACAATGCCATCTGTGATACGATGAATCTACAAGGAAGACCAGTTTACACAACTCTGGTTGTTGTTGGGGCTCTTCCAGTTGGTTTCGACTCACAGCAAGCCTATGTGTAACAGAACAAACACTGCCTGGTCCTGGGCCATCCTCACAATTATGTTCAGTCCATTGCTGCAGTCACCGTGTCAATCCATCTTGGGAAAGGTCTTCCTGGTTTTCACTACTTCTCCACATTACCAGGCATGATGCCCTTGGCCAGTGACTCATCAGTGAAGTCTTGCCCTCCTGGCTTCTAAGGTGTAGTGTAGCAGTACTTCTTCAAAGACAGATTTGTTTATTCTTCTGGAAGTCCATGGTACTTTCAATGGTCTTTGTCAGCACCATAATCCAAGTGCATCCATTTTTCTCTAATCTTTTCTTACTCGTTGTTCAGATTGCATATGCATAGTAGGCGATTGAAAATACCATGGTTTGGTTCAGGCATACCGTAGGCTTCCAAGTGACATCTTTGTGTTTTCACGCTCATGGACTGACTGCTAAAAGGGCAAACTGATCTGTCTTGAAAGAAGTATGGCCAGAGTGCTCCTTAAAAGCCAGGGTGGTGAGACTCTGGGGCTATATTGTCAGGAGAGACTAGTCCCTGGAGAAGGACATCATGCTTGGTAAAGTGAAAGGGCAGCAAAAAAAAAAAAATGGGGAAGGCCCTCAATGCGTTGGACGGACATAGTAACTGGAACAACGGCGGGGAGGGCACAAGACCAGGCCGTGTCTGCACAGGGTCGCTATGGGTCAGAACAACCCGATGGCACTTAACAACAATAAAGAGGTTTTGTGCAGCAGGTTTACCCAAGGCAATCTCTTGACTGCTGCTTCCACAAGCATTGTAAGGTCCCTGGGCATCAAAAATTACTTGTGCTCAACTACTCGCTTTAAGGTTGGTGGTTCAAACCCACCAACCAGTGCCAAACAAAACAAAACAAAAGCTTAGTGAGCTGCTTCCAAAAGATCAGAGACAAGAGAGCCCCATGGAGTCATTCTACTCTGTAACACACGGGGTCACCACAGCCATTCTGACTCATTGGCACTGGGTTGGGTTTGGTGTGATTTGGGTTGGGCACTAAGTGGGTGGGGAGCAGTGTGAATGAGAGGAAGCTGGAACACAATGAGACTGATAAGGAAAACAGGAGCCAATGATAAAGGGTTGAAGTCATGCTACAGAGCTTGGATATCATCCCAGCAAGGGAAGTCAGCCAATGGTCCTCAAAAGAGGCACAACTGGCATTTTGGGGGCAGCTGCTTGGGTAGAGTGACCCTGCCAGGCACAACAGTTGGTCCCCACTCTCCAAATGATAGTGGTTTTCTCCAGTCCTGAAGGCAATCAGAGATTTCCTTATACATTTCCAAATATCCCCAGGGGTATCATGCTGGTCTTGTGGAGAAGCACTAAGTAAGATTCCACACATGCACAGTAGGAGCGAGACAGAGAATTGATTTGCATTTCAGGACACCAACTCGAGTGACCAGGCCGAAGACAATGTGGAATGGCAGGAGGTGACGAGAAGGAATTGCAGCTCGAGAGGTGATGACAACAGTGCAGGTCAAGGGTAATCAGGTCTTGCACTCATTGTGGAGGAGTGGACATGGGGAATTCGAAAGGCATTAGCAGCGTGAGTCACAAGGCTTGCTGGTCAGGCAGCTCTGGGAGACAAAACTGATTACGCATGCTAAAACAGACGTGTAGGAGAGGAAGTTGTGTGCCTGGTTGAAAATGACTTAGATGTACAAACACACTGGTTAGGAACCATGAGACCAGGGAAGGCGGCCTAGGGAATGAAAGCGCAAGAATACGGAGACCAAGGAGAGACCCTTAGGAAACAATGGTAAAAGGGTAGGCAGAGCAAAAGCCAGGCACGAGAAGCCGACCCAGTCTGGGCTTCAGATTGGGCCTGCTTCTGACACACAGAACTGTGGAACACTAAGAACTGTAAAAGAGAAGAATCGTCTCGACTCTAAGATGCCCTACCAATGGCGGCAGGAACTATTAAAGGAGGATGACACCGACTATTTGCATATGAGCGCTTCCTTCCAGTCTACTGAGTAAACAGTACCACACATCTCACAGTGTGCCGCTGACACTATTATGTTCTATGGGCTTTTAATGATCAGCGTGTGCTCAGGAGGAAGGAAGCTGGACAACCAAGTACAGCACTGTCTAATGAATCGAAGTTACTGTGCTCTATCTGTAATGCGCAGAAACCTGAACACTGTGGCTGAAAGTCTTCTGCAATAGACACTCAGAGGTCTGGCTGCCTATGGTCCCTCTTTTTCCTCTCGATAATAACATCCTCATTTTTCGTAGGGATATCTCCCAGTCCCAGAAAGCCTGAAGGTGGTTGTGGGACCACAGCCCAGGCTCTAGAGTTAGGTCTGATTGGTTAACATAAGCCTATCATCCCATCCCATCTCCTCGCCCAATCTCACCTCCTACCACGGTAACTAGGGTGGAATGGAATGTCCAGAAGTCGAATTGTCTCAACGCATGTAAATGCAATGAGAGGAGATTCCTATCTGGCAGGGGAGTGGATGAAGCGCTCTCGTTACATTAAGAACATTTCTAGGAGAGATGCTCTCTACTCCTACTGGGCATGCACCTGGGCTTGCACCAGTGGCCCTTGGAAACTGCTGGTAACCAGCTTCAGAACCATGACGGGTGTCATCTTGGTGCAGGTCAACAGTGAAAAAGAGAGAGGCAAGAAGGGAAGAAATGGATTTTCTTGTTACCTCGTTGAAGTGTTAGACTGGGTCTTACCTAACGTCCATCCAACCTCTGCACTTTCACTTACCAAGCTAATACGTTACTTTTGCTGTTCAAGTCAGTTTAAGGTAGGCTTCAGCTTTCTGCCATCAAAGGACCCTTAACTGGAGGTGTCCTTTCTCTTACAGTGATAAATGCCCTACAGAATCCTTAAAAGCACCTGGAGGAAGTGCAAACGGTGCAGGGTGTTGAGCCCAGCAATGACCTGAGTATAAAGGAATGATGTGGTCAGGCAGGGGCATTAGAGCAATTTGAGGTGCAAATGTACGATGAAGTCTGCCAATGCTGACTGGAAGAGACAAGTTGATCAAAGGGGTGAAAGTGGGGCAGGGCTGCGGCATCCGATACTCACATGTCTCCTCTCTGCATCGGTACCATGCTGGCCCTGGAAGCAGCCCATGAGGCGCTTGTGGGAATGGTGGCACATCGACCGCACTGTGTCCAGGCGCCGCTCAATCTGGCAAGGGAGAGATAAAGGACCATCTTGGAGCTTGAGGACAAACGAGGCTCCTCCTCACGCGGTAGGAAAGGCATCCCCAAATCTTGTTTAGCCCTTGGCTATAAATAGAAATTGTCCCCCTTCGCTTACACAAGGCTTTCTCACTATGGACACGTTGACTGGATAATTCTGAGTTAAGGGGACTGCCCTGTGCAGCATAGTATGTTTAGCAGCATCTTTGGTTTCTACCTGCTAGCGCCACGAATAGTAATCCCTTCAACCCAGATGTGACAGAACAGAAAGTCTCCAGACATTGTCAAATATCCCTGGGAGGGCAACAACGCTCTTGGCTGAGAACCACTGATCTCCCTTACACGAAGGTGCTTAGATCTCTTCAAGGTTGAATCTGTCTGCACAGAGAGGGGTCAGCTTTAACTAAACCTTGCTCTCAGGCTAAGTGGTGGCAGTCAATTAACACACTACAGCACCAGCAAAGTCTCAGGTCAAAAGTGCGGAACCACAAATGACCCCAGGTGGGAGAGTGGGTTATGCTTTGGGCTGCTAGTCCAAGGCGAGAAGTTCGAACCCACCCGCCACTCTGTGGGAGAAAGATGAGGCTATCTTCTCTCATAAAGACTGGTAGCCTTGGAGACCCTAGGGAGCCACTCTGGGCTGTCCTTCGGGTGGCCATGAGTCAGAATCAATTGGGTGGACAATTTTGGGTTTTTTTTGGCCCAAGTCTATTGCCCAAAAGGGGAAATTTTGCACAAAAACACTTAAAAGCTCTCTGCTGCCTGTCATGGCAATGGACCCTCGGACAGAAGTCGATCAAAAAGAAGACTCAAAATAAATGTTCCACAATAGAATGCACCCAAGGTCAGTGCTTTCCAAATCATTCCCTATGGGATTTGTCTGTCTGTCTGTTTGTTTGTTAACCTCTGGGGCACAATGGACAACCAGCGGTACGAAGCACTGAATTTGGGGACCCACATATCATGATTAGGTTCCCAAAATATTATGCTGGGACAGGGCAGCTGATGGCAAAGCAGGCTGCTTTTACAGGAAGGAATGCTAACAATGTGCACTCTGATGACTCACTGAGAAGGAGAGCAGGCCCATGGGATGCTTGCTCTTTTAAAGAAAAATCAACAAATTCAAAACAGAATACATTTTGACCCCAAAACATTTCACCCCATGAGATGGTTTCATGCTCCTTCTCCAGAGCCCTCACCACACCAACTGCTTCTCCTCGGACCCCAGTTCAATCACCGGGGCTTGGAGAAACGGCTAAGTTCACGTTTAGGAGCAGATGCCAAGTTGCTGTCCCCATATCTTACAAGAATCGGATTTTAAAACATTAGGAAATGAATACAAGGGGGCTTCAAAAAGTTCATGGAAAATAATCGTGTTTTAATTCCGTTTTCCCACAAACTTTCTGAAGCCCGAGGCACATTGTTCATTTGTCTCAAGAAGAGAAGAAAAACATTATTTTTCAATTCCATTTCTATTTCAAGTTTTACTACCATGCGGACGCCACAGAGATAGGGCTTGACCTGCTTTGTTCACTGATTTAGCCGGTATGTCGGAAAGAACTCAAAATAAATGTTCCACCTTTTAAACTCAAGATTGCTGTTTTTAAAAATAGTTCTTTTAGGGTTTGGGTTTAGGTTTTTTTTGTGTGTGTGTGTACATGGGGTGGTGGGGTGGTGGGGGGGGTTGTTGTTTTTTTTTTGCTGGTTTGGAACAGGTCTGGCACCTGAACAACATCTATTCCCATCACAACTGTTGAGAGGACAGTGCACAATGAGTATCTGTGCAAGGTACTAGAGAAACAGCAGTGTGTAAATTGAGGTTCCGGCCCTCCAGGGATTCACTATCTCTTGTACAAAACTCCGTGCAAAAAAATAAACAAACAGACAGGCAGCATTTGCCCCCGCTGCCACAGAGGTCCAAGGAGGGGGAACACTGAGGCAATCGCGGGGAGTTTGACACCACAGACAGAATAACCATTGGCGGTGCCGGTAACAGCAAAGCCCCTCTGGTGCAACGGCTCCCTTCGCAGGGTCTTACAAGTTTAGCTCAGAGTAACTCAATGGGCTGAGTACCCTCACTTTAGGGAAGTAGAAAGTGAGACACCCAGAGGTTCAAGAAGCCCCCAGGGCCACAAAGCTGGCTAGCCCGGGGCTGCTGCTTTGAACCAGACAGGGAACTGCTGTCTGCACTTTTCAACACCACTCTCCTGCTACTTCCTGTTTCAAACAACAAAACTCGGAGGGAATGCAGTTACAGCAGTTATGGCAGATCTAATGTAGATATTTCTTTTATAAAATAATTAACTTACGGATTTTATTATTCATTATAGTCTAATAGTATCTGCTGTTTTTTAATAATAAACAGGAGTCCCTGGGTAGTCTGAGTCCACCAGAGCCCTTGGAAGAAAGGCCTGGCAAACTCCTGCCAAACCACCAGCCACTGAAGACCCCATGGCACACCAGCTCTACTCTGACACACACGGGGTCGCCGCCGTGAGTCAGAATCACCTCGGTGGCAACTGGCTTGCATTTTTAAATAGTAAATAAATATACCGTAAATATGTAATTAAACAATCATAACGTAAGGCGTTCCAGAAACGGACTTCAGATGGCCATGGCCATCTGAACAGAACCCAACACGGGCAGGGGCAAGGCTGCGTCCCAGCAGCACACTAGCTCCTCAAAGGATCTTCCTCAGAGGTCCTCTGGTCCTCATCTCTGTGTCCACGGGTTACATGAGGTCATGCTGATCCCTGACGTGGGGCGTGAAAGGGAAAGCGCTGACATGACAAAGCCTGGTCCAGTTAAGGCTTGCCTGGACCAAACAGTGGTTTTGAAAGTCTGAAATGAATTTGACAAAGAGGATAAGAACCAGGTAAGAAGTGCTATTAGCTATGGCAGAGAGACAGAGAGTCTCCTGGGACCAGAGCTCTGCTCTACAAAGACTCACCGGAGTAGACCGGCTCTAGGTCATGTAAACCAACTTGTGAAGCTGCTCAAAAGAAACTTCTGTGCCAGAAGAGGTTTTGCTCTTCGAGTTGGGTTGCTAACTGCAAGGTCCACAGTTGGAAACCACCAGCTGTTTCTCAGGACAAAGATGTGGCTCTCTGCTCCTGTAAAAAGCTGCCGTCTTGGAAACCCGCAGTGGCAGGTCTAGCCTGTCCTAAAGGGTCAGCTGTGAGTTGGTATTGACGCTATGGCCCCAAACCAAACTCACTGCCAGCCAGTCGATGCAGACTCCTCACAACCCTATATAGCAGTGGGTTATTATTATAACTTTTTTAAGTGTTCGGGTAAGTGTGGGAGAGGGAAATGGAGTGAAGCGATTTGCTGAAGGGGTCCAAGGCCCTTTCTTCCAAAAACTCTCAGTGGCCCCAGGGTCAAAGGAAACTTATTGAGGGATGGACTGGCAAGTTGGGGAAGGCGAGCAGCCAGGTTGCTCTGGCTGAAAACATCCTTACTGTAACTCACTGCTATGGAGCCAATCCTGACTCAGAGACACCCTGCAGGGCACAGTAGACCTGCCCCTGTAAGTTTCCATAACTGTAGCTCTTTACGGGAGTAGAAAGCCTTGTCTTCTCCAGTAGAGCTGGCCGGTGGTTTCGAACTGTTGACCTTGTGGTTAGCAGCCCGACTCATAATCACGAGACGCTACCAGGGCTCCAATGTCCTCCCAGGATGGGCCGAAGAGCCCGAGCTGAAGAATGGAGGTCACCCTAGAGCCTCCGGATAGGTAGTTCTGACCTATGTAGCCAGGGTTACGGGAGCAGCAGCCTGTCAAGACTGAACGCGGCCCAGGGTCCTGGCGTGGAGAACAGCTGCATGAGGAAGTGAGAAACTACAGACCCAGGTCAGAACGTGGGGGGCCCTGGGCTCCAGCTGGCAGGGCTCTGTCCTTCGAGGACATCATCACAGCAGCAGACGACAGTGCCATGCCACACTGCCAGTGGACCGGCTGGGCTGGCCAGGCCCCTGCGCCCCCACCCCCGCACCAAGTTGAAAGCTGGACTAACCCTGTTTGAACAGTACAGCGTGACACGGAAGTTTCAGATCCCTTTTTAAAAAAATCATCAAGCCATTCAATTGCTTTTCTTCCCTGCTCCAAGCCATGCTAGTCAATTTTCATCTGTCTGAGGCAAAAGAACGATACGCGCTCCAATTCTCATCCACGGATTTAGTTTTTCTTTATATTTCTTTTAAAAAGAGCATTTTAAAAGACACTGTGTTACCTGTAACAAGTCTTCATTGAGGACTTCTGTTTTCTCGGCTCTGTGGGGGCAAAAAAAAATCAGAGTTAGAAATTCAGAAGGGAAAAGCAACAAGAATTTTATCTTGGCGTTTTAAACAAAAGAGGCAGAGA
>NW_022103901.1:19799020-19814864 GCF_000313985.2 Echinops telfairi | reverse complement strand
CCCCCTCCCCCGAGTCGGATTCCACTTGACGGCACCGAACAGCAGCAGACACTCAGACGTCAGGGCTTAAAATGTTCGCGTCTGAGGTTCCCAGCCTTCTGGAAGCCAGTTGATGACGACAAAGCCAGAAAACACTACGTAACAGTTCAAGTCTGGGCCCTCACATCATCGGAATTGAGTCAATGAGTATTTCCGCCTTCAGGGTCCTTGGGCAGCGCATATGGTTCACAAGCTTGGCTGCTCATCAAAACGTCGGCGGTTCAGTTCTACCCAGAGGCACCCTGGAAGAACAGTTTGGCAAGTACTCCCCGAAACTGGCTGGAGCATGGCTCTGGGCTGGCACACAGGAGGTTGCTGGGGTCAGAATTGAGTCCACAGCTGGTTTACTCTTTCAAATGTCTCCCCATCTCTGAATAAGAAAAAGTCTTCACTGCTTTCCCCTTTCAATGCTTTAAAACTACCAGGAACAACATCTCCGCGTTCCCAGACACCCACAATGGCTGCCAGCACTCAGCAGAAAAGTGGTATGAACTGTTTGCGTCTCAGTTGCCAGCTACTGATCGATAGTTTAAGATTCTTCTCTGTAGTTCAACAAGCCAGGCACATCATTACAGTGTCATTTAGGCCTTTGGGTTCAAACCCTGATTTGAGTAGAGCCATCTACCTGCCCTACCAAATCCTCCCCCTCCCCCCCAAACAAAGTAATTATTGGAGACAACAATATGTGGGTTTCAGTCCTGAACATAGGAGAGGAATACAACCCACTACCACTGGGTTGATTCTGGCTCACAGCGACCCAGCAGAGCCTTTCTGAGACCGTAAATCTCAGACTGCCTCATCTTTCTCCCTCAGAACAGCTAGTGGGTTTGCACCACTGCCCTTGTGGTAAGCAGCCCAGCGCCCATAGGGCGCCTTAAGGGGAAGAAAGGAGCAACAATTAACCAGGCTTTCTGAAGTCTTTTAATAAGATGTAGCACAGAACAGATCGTGCCAGGAACCAAGGCAAGAAAAGGAAAAGCCTGTTTGGCCAGAAAGCAGATGGGACACCCCACGAAATGACCTCAGTGCCAGCTGTGGGCAAGGGCAAAGAGATGTGGGGCACACCTCCAGCCTACACTCGGGCGATACCATACTAAGTGAAGCAAGAAGATTCCAATGCCAGGCGTCACAGGCGTCACAGCAGTGGCTCACTCACTGGTTCCTACAGGAAATGGGAACTCTGACCTGGCTCCAGTACCACCTCCTTCCAGCAGAGACGCGGCCAAGGCTCATGCTCTCTCCGTGGAGCAAGCAGCAGGCCAAAATATGTCATCCCGTCTTTTCTTGGCACATGTGTTGCCGGGCACTGCTGAAACCCCAAACACAAGTAGTCAGGCCAGTTACAGAGTCATGCCAGTTAGAGAGACGGAGTTGGGCTCCAGCGGACTCTGAGGTCAGGCCACTGTGTCCTCAAAAAGAAACCTGACAGCGAGCCCAGAGGCCTGCCCTACTGTCATGAGACTGTCACAGGCCGCTCAGCAGTAGCCTCACCTCTCCTCTTGCAAAATCCCGCCACTAGGCTGTGTAGCTTTCTCCGTTTCTTCTCAATTCAGGACCAAATATGTGGACAGGGACCTGTGGGTTATTTCTGATAACCCACTAGCATAGAATTAATCTCGACTCGTGGTGACTTTCTAGAGAAGGGCAGAACTGCTTCTTTGGATTCCCCACGTTGCAAAGCTTCACAAGATCAAATAGGCTCGTCTTTCTCTTGCAGAGTAGCTGTGGGTTCAAAGTGCGGATCCTGCGATTGGCAGCCCAGCGTGTAACCACAATACCACCAGAGCACCGTCTCTAGATTTGAAACAAAAGGAAAAAGCACCTCACTGCCTTTGAGTCGATTCTGACTCATAGCGACCCTATAGTAGAACTCCTATAGGTGTCGGAGACCCCACAGAACAGAGTAGAACTCCTATAAGGGCCTGTGACCCTATAGAACAGAGTAGAGCTCTTATAGGGGTCTGTGACCCTGTAGAACAGAGTAGAACTCCTATAGGTGTCTAAGGCTGTAAATCTTTATGGGAGCAGAAAGCCTCATCTTTCTCCTGTGGAGTAGCAAGTGGGTTTAACCACCGGCCGTGCAGTTAGCAGCCCAGCGTGTACCTCCCTACACCACCAGGCCTGCAATCTTTACAGATGGAGATCTCCATCTGTATGGATGAGTAGACGGAGAAAAATCCCAGGGCCTACTAAATATTCAGGGTTTCCAAAGAAGTGATGTAACCCGAGAATCCGAATACATATGTCCTCTAATGCAGCAATGTCGGGTGTATCTTTCCCCAGCTCCTTGTTCAATGACCTCATCTTGGGTAACTTGAAATCAAAAATAAAATACAACATAAATACAAACAATACAATTAGGGTATCTATCCATCCATCCATCCATCCATCCATCCATATCTCTATTACGTATTTTCGAGGGCCAATCATTAAAAATTTACCAGTACAGTCACACAGAAAATAAAGCAAACGAAAAAGTAAAGCAAGCTTTTTAACTTCAGGAATCACAAAAGTCTGTCAAAAAGATAAACATAGTGTATTCCATGCTCAGCTGCAAATAATTACATGGCTACATTAATGTATCAAATAAAAATGCAACCAAATTTTGTTATAAGTGAAGGAATGGCATGGAAGCCACATCCCACGTTTTCTGACTTCAGGAGGGAGCAGAATCCAACTCCATACCAAACCCACACCGATTCCCACGGGGCAGAAACTAGACATGCCTCTACCCAACTTCCTCTACCCTATTCTGACACCAACTCTTTCTTCCATGGCGCTCCATTGGCCCGCTGGGATCGATCTTCTGTTGTGAGGGCGACACAGAACCCAGACGATACTCATGACTATGGGGTTTAGGATGCCGTTCTTTTGTCCACGGCATGTCTTCTCAGTCACGGAGACAGGCAATGTCTCTCTCGGGTCCTTGGCCTCTCTGCCATGCAGTCCCTTGGCCTCTGCCCAGCTTGGGCAATGTGATAAAGGTCCTCTACAACTGATACATGCCCATATCAAGTAACTTCACTTTACGCCAATAACTGCACTGGGGAAATGGGGCTGGCGGTAAGTGGGGGGTGGGGGTGGGCAGAAGCAAAGGTTTTTATAAGCCTGAACCCTTGCTCATTACAGTAGGAAGTCAAAAGATAATAACTAAAATTGATGACCCAATGGATAGCGGCTTATCCATGTTATCTATAAATAGAGATCTAAATTCATGGCATAATAAATAGTTAAACATTGAAAGTAGTTGCCTCTGGGGAAGAATCTCCAGGAGATGGGCGAGAGAACCCCGGCACTTTGTGATTTTTTTAAAACACTAATATTTGACTTTTTAAACTGTAGGTATATGTAGTTTAAAATTCTTTTAAAAAGTGTGCTAGTGGCATATTTCAGTCACATGCTTGCTATATTTTTAGGTGAAGGACCTCTATAATAAAGTCAACCATTCAACTGTCAATCTGCACAAAAAGGGCAGCAGCCTACATATCTCAGAGTATTCAAAATACATTTATTTATTGTTCCTTTTGTCCAAATTAACAACAGGGCCATTTGGCTTAAATTCAGAAGTACTTGGAAAAAGGTCTCTAGAGGCTGAAAATACATTGAGCCCATGTGAGACCATAGCACTACACTGTTTAAAAATAAATTTATCCTATGCCTCCCACCTTCGTGGACACTGCAGTCCATGGATAAAACTGATCTTTGAAAATCTACCTTGCTAACCAGATTTTAGGGCTATTGAAAATTTTTTAAAGAAGGTAAAAGGAACTGTAAGCACACGATTTCTTCCAAGTGACAAATCATGGTGGTGAAATTATAATACAGTACGCAAAGTGGGTGGTTCCCTCACTCTGTTTCTCTCACTAGTCTATGCTAGCTCTACCTTCACGGTGGGGAACCACTGCGACCCCCCTCCCCAGTGCAGAACTGTTTGGGTGTAATCATCTTTACCAAGTCTTGGCGTTCTTAGCTTATCGAAAGACCAGCAAGGATCCAGAATACCTGGCTAGCAATTGGTAATTATATCAGCCATGAAAAGCTGCTTCTCTTTCCTGAGATGTGTTATCTTAGACCCGTTTGTTTCACTCTTTTAATTAGTGAAGTAATGCGAAGGCGATTACAGATTCAATTTGATAAGGACAAAAAAAAACAAAAACGCAAAGTGGTGAGCAAAGTGAAACAATAATAAAAGTAACACTCTGTGTTGCTAAACCTTCTTGCTAGGCATTTAGCCGCCCAGACCTCGGCTATGCACCGCGAGTTTTGTTTGTTTGTGGGTTTTCCTGCTTTGTCAGTATTCTGGGTCCAGTATTCTACGCTCCAAAACACACTCGAACGTTTCCTGTCTGGAGCTGGCACACAATAGAAAGCAGGAAGGAACTGTCCGCGCACCGTGTCACGCTGGGCTTGTTTTTTCCTATGCAAGCCGCCCTGCAGCTCCACTACGCCTCACGGGAGGCTTGCAGGAGGCAGGTTTTGGATTTGGTCACCTTTTTTAATTTAATCATTTTATTGGGGGCTCGGACAGCTCTTATCGCAATGCATCCATCCACCCACTGTGTCAAGCACATTTGTCGCCCTCATCATTCTCAAAACATTTTCTACTTGAGCCCTGGGTATCAGCTCCTCATTGTTTTCCCTTCCTCCCTCATGAACCCTTACTGATTTATAATTATTATTTCCTCATGTCTTACACTGAGCGATGTCTCCCTTCACCCACTTTTCTGTTGCCTGTTCCCCTGGGAAGGGGTTATATGTAGATCACTGTGATCAGTTCCTCCTTTCTCCTCCCACCTTCCCCTTCCCCTCCTGGTATGGCTACTCTCATTATTGGTTCTGAGCAGTTTATTTGTCCTGGATTCCCTGTGTTTCCAGCTCTGATCCGTACCAGTGTACATGCTCTGGTTTAGCCAGATTTGTAAGGTAGAATTGGGATCATGATAGTGGTGGCGGCAGGAAGCATTAAAGAACTAGAGGAAAGTTGCACATTTCATCGGTGCTATCCTGCACCCTGGCTTGTCTCTTCCTTGTGACCCTTCTGTAAGGGGGTGTCCAATTGTCTACCAATGGGCTTTGGGTTTCCACTCCGCCCTCCCCCTCATTCACATTTATATGATTTTTTGTTCTGGGTCTTTGATAACTGATACCTGATCCCATTGTCAGTTCATGATCACACAGGCTGGTGTGCTTCTTCCATGTGGACTTTGTTGCTTCTCAGCTAGATGGCCGTTTGTTTATCTTCAAGCCTTTAAGGAATTTGGTCACTTTTTGGTAAAATGCAAGATTGTCTCCTTGGAATTCCCAAAGCCCAAAAGCAGGAGTGCTGTGTATGTTTTGATATAATCAACTTTCCTCCAAACTGTACATTACCATAGAGTTGCTTCAAGCACCCAGTGATCCTATAAGAAGAGGAGGAACTGCTTCATGGGGTCTCTGAAACTCTTTCTCTTTCTGGAAGCAGACAGCATCAGCTTCCTCCTTCAGTGCAAACTGATGGGTTTGAACCACTGATCTTGTGGTGGGCGGCCCCAAGCTAGTCTCCAACATTTTAGTCCTGGTCAGCAGGATGTTCTGCTCAGCGCATTTAGCAGGAGAGGGAAAAACAGAAATGTTCCCAAATGAAAGCGGTGTATTTTACCAGTGCTAACAAATGCTCCAACTAGGGGTCAATGTCAAAGTTTCCAACTGACTTCACAATTTCCATCTCTGCTCATGGACTGATTGCTAGAGGAGTAATTGGCACCCTCCTCTCAAAACGCCACTACTGTGAAACACCATTTTGGATATTGGCAACTGCAATTCTGAGCCTGCACGTCTTCATAAAACAAGTGGGAGCCACCAGCTCCAGGGCAGAGGGAATAAATGCCCGTCACAAATATCAATGCGTGCCAAGCTCTTTTGGAGCACCACACATCTGACCGGATGACGGGTTCCATGGGTGTAAGGGATACTTCTACCTGGGTCATCACTCCCCCCATCCCACCCCAAATCACGTTTAGCACCTCCCGGTGACACAGAAGGTTCACAATAAATATACATAGAATGGACACAAAATAAGTGGCTGTAGTGATGGCTAGCACAGCAAAATCCACAGGGATCAAATAAAAAATGGAATACTGACTTTTTGTAAATGTTTTTTAAGAAGCAAGAACACCTGTAGTAGCAGAACTGTAAACTATTTTCTATTGGGGCGAGAGGGAAAGCCATCCCTCTAAATCAGAGGTAACCCATGACCAATTTTGTACGAACCGTATATACTCGTGTATAAGCCGTTTTTTCAGCACATTTTTAATACAGTTTTGTGGTAACATTAGGTCCCTTGGCTGATATTTGGGTTTACTTATACTCGAGTATATATGGTATGCTTCCCAATTTCTCTTCTTAACTTGAACCAATGGTTCTTCTCAACCACAGTGGATGTTGTCCCGAAAGGACATCTGGAAACGTCTAGAGACATTTTTGGGCGTCACCATAGGGGGTTGCTTACAGCTCATAGTGGGTGCACACCGGGGATGCTGGGGAAGTTCTTAAACACACGGGAGAGCATCTAGCACCCCTAAGGAAGGAATGTCTCTGCTCTGTTAGTTGCCTGCTGCTGCCTTAGCACAGCCACACACACTTGGTGGCTTAAACAACACACGTGTTATGTTGGAATCTAGAGGTTACATGTCCAAAACGGATCTCAATGGGCTCCAATCAGGGCAGCATTTCTTTCTGGAGGTTCCAGGGAGATCTGTTCCCTTGCCATTTCTAGAAAGCGTTTAAAGGCCTTCCACATTTTTTGGCCCCCTCGCTAGATCTCCAGGGATAGCAGCGTGCCTATCTCTGTGCCTTTCTTCCTTACCCATAGCTGCCTCTGGCTGATTC
The DNA here is from genome assembly GCF_000313985.2 of Echinops telfairi. Classification (NCBI taxonomy): domain Eukaryota; kingdom Metazoa; phylum Chordata; class Mammalia; order Afrosoricida; family Tenrecidae; genus Echinops; species Echinops telfairi. The sequence goes on along the minus strand of NW_022103901.1, from coordinate 19,807,958 downwards.
TCTCCAATCTCCCTCTTCCACGTTTAAGGATTCTGAGAGGCGGCGGCTCAGAGCTCACCCAGCCAGTCTCTCATGTGGACAAGGTGTCGTCCCTCTTGAACAAGACGTGTTGAGTTCAGACTGTGCGCCTCCAGCTGTGGGCTCTCCCCACTCTCCAGGGTGCCCCTTCCACTGCAGGGCAGCTCCAGCTGTTAGTCTTGTCCTCCTGGAAGCTTCTGTCTGGGCAATGGGACAGGCATTGCCTGCAGCCCAGTCTTGGGAACAAGAGAGGTGGCTAGGTGGGGAATGGGTGGGAAGAGCGGTCAGTTATGCTCCAGAAAGGGCAGAGACATAGCAGGGTGGGCCGGGCGCATTCCAGTAGGCTGGGCTGTTAAGGCCTCTGGCAGGTTCCTCAAGCTGGACATTGTAGGGAGAGGTGGCTCCCTCAGGGGGTGGACATCTGAATAATCTCACTATAGAGGTGACCGTCCTGGCCACCCCGGGGGAAGGGGGCACACTGGAGGGTGGTGCTAGGGGTCCCTGGTGCTGCAGTGGATAGTCCTGCTCTGATTTTCTGCCCAGTCCTCAGGCCACAGGCTGACAGGAAGTTCAGGACCATCGGGAAGCTGATGCTGTTGGAGCTGGCCAGGAGAAGGAGCAGCAAGGAGGGTGGGAGACACGGGACCCTTGAATACACTTCCTCATGTTGTGGTGACCCCCCCAATCATAAAATTAATTTCATTGCTACTTCATCACTATCATGTTGCTCCTGTTATGAATTGGAACCGCTCTAGCGGTTCTTAAATAGTGCAGAATGCTGGCGGTCCTGGCTTGGACCCACCACCACTGTTCCTACTGCAAAGTCTGAGTGCCGGGCTGCTGCCAAGGCCTACTCCGGGCAAGACAGGCAGGACCGAATCATATTTGTGACCAAAGAAGACCACGAAACCCCAAGCAGGGCAGAGCTGGTGGGTGATGGCCCCACGCTCCTGCCGAGGAGCACGGATTGATTCTGCCCAATGGAGGCATGGACTGGAACTGCCCGGGTCTTGGAGGGCCGGCCAGTGGCCCTGTGGGCAGCGGTTCAATGTCGGCCTTTCCCTGCTTCCTCTACAGCACAGAGGATGTCAAAGGGTCAGACCGTGTAGACCAGTTCCGGGCCATGCAGGTGTGCAGGTGGAAAGACCCAGTCTTCTGTCCCAAGATGCTGCTGCCCCCGCCGAGGAAGAAAAAGAGAAGCCAGAAGGCTCAGAGAAGTAGTTGCCACGGTGGTTACTGCAACCCAAAAGGAGGGGAGCTCGAGCTAAGAAAGGCAGACCACCGCCCTTCCGTTTTGCCCGAATACAGACCCTTTCCAGATGCCTGTCAGTTGCTCGCAGAACAAAAGCATCTTTCCCTCTTTCGTTCTGCGCACTATCGTGTACAAAGTAACTTACCCTGTGCACCAATAATCCTGGCCCTTAACAGATCCACTGGGGGAAAAAATCCAAAAAACCCACAGCGCGTCCCCATGTAAACCTATCAGCGAAGGTAACGGCCACCTGGTTTGAATCCCCCTTCATATTGCCCTGACTCTCATCGCTTGGAAATAACGTGCTGAGTACTCTCGGCAACCAAAAGTCTCGGTCCGGGAGCATTTCTTGTGAACAAGCAGGTTTACTGGAATCCACTGTCTTTAGCACACTTCAGACCCCTTTGGGAAATGAAATCGAAACAATATTACTGGCATGGGGCCACTCCTAATAGACGAGGCCAGCTCATCGGACACTTATTTCTCAAACCTCATCGCAGTCTCAAGTAGACCAGACAGTATTCGGAGTCTGTTACGTACTGCATTCCTGATCCGTTTCGGGTTTCATGTTTTGCATTGAGCTGCAGGGTTTCTGGGTTTGGAAGGAGGAGACCTGGACGTTCAAGTCACAATCCCTTTGTCAACGAAGGGGAGGGATGCTATCACTGCTCCCTTGTTCCCTTCCCCAGAAGCCTGGGTTTGGGGCCTGTGTTAACATGGGTCCTGCGCAGCCAGGGAAGGTGCTGTGTTCTTGAGAGTTGAGGACCTAATTATCACCAGAGTAAAGGCCTAGAGGCCTGAGTGTGAATTCAAATGAAAACAAAGAGATTCTCACCTAATTGTGAATGTGTCCTTGTTTTGACTAAAAGTATTGTTGATGTAAGGAAATATGATGTATAAAGGTTTTCATTTCCTCCCTTAAAGATACTGTTTGCTTTAAAAAAAATAATGCTCAAGACAGACATTCTTTATGAATTAAAATTAAGTACTATTTAATTAAAGGCCCTCCAGTGTCATGGTGGGTTAAGCACTGAGCTGCTAAACTCACGGTCAGCAGTTTAAATCTACCAGCTGCTCCAAGGGGGAGAGATGAGACTTTCTGCTCCCGATAAAGGTGTACAGCCTTGGACACCCATGGGGACAGCTTGACCCTGGCAGAAGGGACTCAATGGCAACGCGTAGGTATTGCTTGCTTAAGGACGCATGGTGGCATAGTTCGTTAAATGTTGGACTGCTAACCCAAAGATCAGCTGTTCAAATCCACCAGTCATTCCACAAGCGAAAATTGAGGTTCTCTGCTCCCCTAAAGATTTATAGTCTTAAAAAAAAATTATAGTCTCAGAGACCCCACAGTTCTACTCTATGATTCAAAGTTACTAGGAATTGGAGTTGACTTGATGGCAGTAGGTTATTGTTTGGTTTAAAGACAATTTGGGGGCTATCTTTTTGGTTACCCGTTTAATGATTACTTTGGGTAAGAGTCTGGATTCCCCTAGTCTTCATGTCTACACAAAGTCTAGATTCTCTGAGAATTTGAAATTCTGATCAGTATCCAGCTTCCCCAACTTTTGATGAGGATTCTTCTACAGAACCTTTGATGGACCAGTTCAGTAACAGTAAGCAGGCACCAAGCATGCTCTTCTGATCTCATGACAAAGGAGGCGATTAGCCACGCAATTCCATTTCTTCCACCTATTCCTCATTATTCATCTTCTTCCAGGTAAACAGAAATCAACTGTTGTACCTTGGATGGCCACCGGGGTAAGCTTTCAAGACTCCTGACGCTACCCAGCAAAGCAGGAGGTGGAACAGACGCACTGAGCAGCATGAATTAGGCGAATTAATTGGGATGTCCCAAGAAACCAGGGCTGTAACCTCCAAACCAAGAAACCAAACCCAATAAGGTGTCTGCTTACACACAGGCAGCCTTAACAACGGTTCCGTTGCTACGGTAAATAGTTCACACTATAGCTGTCAATTCCACTTTTGAAAGTTGTACCACTTACCAAAAACAACTACATTAATCAGTCATACAACCATTACCCTTAATCAATGCAATTTCTTATCCTGAATACCATAAAGGTTTCTTTTGAAGCATAGCTTTGTATACTTGTTTATGTATTTTTTTTTTTTTATGGCTTCTACAGGTTAATCATGGCAGAAGCCAAAATCTGGCCCTTTAGAAAAAGGCTGCTGATTCCTACCAGTGACTCTCATGGGGCGTGTGTGGTGCACACCTCCCTTAGCAGACTTCAGAATCACTTTGAAGACTGGCATGTGAGGCTGGTCTGGAGGTATAAGTTCTCTCCGTAGACGTTCAGCCCCCTTGGCCATGAATGTCAAAATGAGTGGAGGCAGCTTCCCATCCCTGTCAAAATGTGGAGTCACAACCCAGTGCTGGTGACAGAAGTCAGACAGAATGTCTCTCTTCTACCCATTTCCCATAAAACCTGGAAAATGTTTGACGATTATTTTTCGGTTTTGTTTATTTCCCCCCACTCCCTCTCTGATTTCCACTGACACATTGCAGGCAAAGTCTAAATAAACCCAATCCTTTCTATCAGGGATTGGCAAACTTTCTTCCTGAAAAGAGTCGAATAATACTTTAGGCTCAAAGGATACACAGTGCCTGCTGAAATGACTCCACGGTGCTATTGTCAGTGGACAGCAGCCGATGCACAAAAGCACCACACACAATGCCTACATGAATGAGCTGGGATATGTGCTCACGAAACTTTATTTATAGATGCAGAAATTTGAACCCCACACAGTTTTCCTGTATCACAAAGCATTATTCAACTTTGCAGTTTTTATCCCATCCACCATTTACAATGTGAGAAAGCATTCTGAGTGGGAATCTTGGAGTTGGCCAATCTCTGCAATATATACTAGTTAAGTGCATTTTCCCACGAAACTCTAATCCTTCCTAATCACTTTCAAAACCCCGACTCTTAAGACTTGGAGTGATTCCTGCACTCCTCTAACTGGCACCTTGCGAGACTTTGCTGCCGGCTCCTTGGCAATGCTTTCCGCCATTCTGAGGCCTTAAGAGTAGAAGTTAATCTTGCTGCCACCCAGGACACTCACCGGGGATGACAACTATGTGACCTGTGTGGTGAGAAGGTGAAGCACTGGACTATTAACAAAAGATTAGAGGTCTGGACCCACCAATCTACTTCCCAAAGTCACAGAGCCGTGCTCTACTCTACAAGGATGGGGTCTCCCTGAGTGGGAACCGACTAAGTAGCCATGCATTTGCTGTTCTGTTTATTTCAAAGTATTTTTGCTACTTGGCAACACTAACATCAGACCTCAATGGTTCCCTATTGCACCCAAGATTACAGTGCTGTTGCTTTTTGACTTACAAATTCATACTGAAGACCATATTTTGTGTGTGTGTTTTATTTTCAAGTTCACTTTGATATGGCCATTAAAATGAAAAGAAGAAGAAGAAGCGGGAGCGTGGAGAGAGTTTTTGGTAAAAATTGGTCTTACATTCTAGTTACCTGCAAACATGTAAAAGCACCTTTGCAGACTAAGCGAAACCATGAGTAATCTGCTGGGGAGCTGGGGCATCCTACACAGGGCTACAGCATAAACAGTTACTGCATGCAGTGTCATTTGTATTCACAGTGTAACTGCAGCAGCCAGACCACAGTGAAGGAGCGTATTTCATTCCGCTGGGATTCAGATTGCATGCAACATTGTCATCTCCTGTTACAACAAGTGTTTACAAACTCCACTGAGTCTCTTCATTGAGCTTGGACCTAATTAGGTCAGACTGAAGCACGGGACTACTGAGTCAATTTTCATTGTTTTATTTGAAATGATTAGCTGTCTTGTTCAATTTCTGGGGGCACATGAGGGTGCTGGTGGTGGTGACTATGAATATGATCTGAAATCCATTCATTTATTTAAAAACCATAAAATGTCCCTGGTGGAATCACCAAGACTCTGGCCCGCATAGAGTACCATTCAGGCCTAGAAGGCCTGAATGTTCAGCCCACTGACAGGCCACAAGATGAACAATAGCCACAAGTCAGCACGCACTCCTTAGAACAGTCAACCACATGAGATCACAAGGCAGTATTTGCCCAGGGAGAGCGCTCAGCAGGGAAGACGGATAAGAATGAAGGGCAAATGGAAACCATAAACGCAAAGGGGAAGTGGGGGGAGTGCTGTTACATTAGGGGGACTAGGAATGAATTCTTGAATGGAAAACCAATTCGCTCTGTAAAATTTGACCTAAATCACGGTAAGTTTTTAAAAAGAAGAAAGATTGGAGAAAGAAAGAAAGTACCCGTTGACACTTTATAAAGGAAGCAATTTGTTACACAGTTCAAAAAATAGTTATAAAAGTCTTTAAAGAGGACTTATAAAAAACATTTCAGAGGATTGGTATGGGGCAGGGGGAAAAAGACGCATGCATAATGCATACACTAAAAACAAAATGATCAAAAAGAAATTATTTTGGTCACAGTATAGAAAAATGCCTACAGTAGTTCTCTATGCTAAATTATTCCTGTAACTATAATAGGACTTTGCCCATAGTCACAGTTTCCCTAATATTGATAACATTTATTTTTTAATTTAAACAGTAATAATAATAAACCCTTATCCATCTTAACTTACTCTCCATATTATCTGAACGCCAATCAACGGATATAATGAACGATAACATTTTCTGAATAATTGAGTTGGCTTTCTCATTTTCCTGTAAATGAATTTGTTTTATCAAATAATTAAATTTACATTATCACTTTCCTAGACTTGTAAGCTTAGGTGTGCAGCTTTCTGTTTGGGTGGTAAGCCCATGAATGGAATCTGTTTACTATCCTTGCTCTAACAACGTGCCCTCGGTCTAACAGCTCGGTGAGCGAGTCTGGTCATGGCAAGGTTGGCTGGAACCTCACCACCTCACACTACCCTCCACCCCCAGCCCGTGTGGATGTTCAGGTGTTGCACAGCTTGTGGATGGATGAGACTGAGGGGAACCTGGCTCTAAGTGTCATTTTGAGTAAAAGATAGGGATGCCGTTATAGAGTAGGAGGTAAAAGATAGAGCTCTGGAGTCAGAGTTGTACCTTAGTCACTGCGACCGGAAGTCTGTTTCTTCAACTGAATAGTAGGGATATTTATAACTATGAGACAGAAATAATAATAGCTCTACTGTAGTACTAACGGTTAAGGTGCTCACTGCTGACTGAAAGATTGGTGGGTTTTACCCAGAGTTACCTCAGAAGAAAATTCTAGCAGCCTACCTCCCCAAATAATCAGCCATTGAAAACCCGACGGAACAAAGTTTGACTCTGACACAATTAGGTTACTAGGAGTCAGAAATGACTCCACGATAGCTGGTTTTAATGGTTGTTTAAAACCATTATCGTATTTAGTCCATTAAACACAGGCGCTGGCACCTAGTAAGGATGGATGGAATAGCAGTGTGCTGAGAATCACACGAGCCACTGTGCAGACCCATCACAACAACTTTACATCAGCTCCAAGCAGCAGGTCTTAGCTAGGAATGGCCTGTCTACCGCTGTCAAGCTCTTTCAGCTACTCCTCAGAAGAAGTTACTGTTGGGCCCAGAGACAAAACACAAACTTACAGCAGGAGCGGGGTAGGTGGTTCAGTGAAAACCAAGAGTTGATTATGAAAATGTTACAAGGGATGCAAGCCACCAAAGAGGCTCATAGGCACACAGCAGAAAAGCTGAGAGGCAAAAGAGGTCGTAAAGTCAGCAGAACCTTCCAGCAAAGGATCAGTAGTGTCTTAGGGGACTATGCCTCACACTGTTGGCAACGAGGTTGTAAAAATGTCCGTGCCAGCAGGTCCTGAGTAGGTGTTCCGAGAGGGGCTGAAACAATTCATTAACTAGAAGCCACCATAGCACGTACTTGCCACACGTTCTTTAGATCTGCCTTCAACACCCAGTAGGTATGGGGGGGAAAATATCCAACCCACTCTCAGTCATTCAATGCTGACTCACATCGGCCCGATAAAGGGTTTCCGAGGCTGTAAACCTTTATGGAAGCAGACAGTCTCAACTTTCTCCTGCAGATCAGCTGGTAGATTTGAACCACTGACCTTGAGGTTAGCAGTCCAATGCTTATCCAAGAGCACCACTAGGGCACTCACTAAATGTCAAGAACTCAATAAATGTCAAGAGCTGTTAAGGGTGGGGGTGGGGGGAGAGAGAGAAATGAGACATAGTCTCCATCCTTGTGGAAGAGACAGAAAAGTCAATACGATGCCTGGTCCAGAGTTAGGGAAACACAGAACGGCATGGTCAGGCCAGGCTTCTCTAGCTGACAGCGCACTTGGGCAGCAGCCTAGGCTGGCCTCAGTGAAGACAGGATAAACGCAAAGCATGGCAAGAGGGGATTTGGCTGGGGGCAGGGGAGGGCGAGGGGGGCAGGTTGCACTGACTAAGGCACGGACTGAGGGGCTAGCCCTTGCCTGCAACGGGGGTCATTGAGGGATCCTTAACAATCAAGGGCCTTCTGATTTAGGCTTTTAGACTGCAATGCGTAGAAGAGATAGGGCAGAGCTAGGAAGGCTTGGAAGGCCTTGGCAGTTCCTCAGCTGAGAAGCAAGGCCACAGACCAGAAGCCCTGTCAGTGCAGCCCTGGGTCGCTAACACGCAGCTATTTCAAGAGCAGTAGGATGGCAGCATCGTGCCTCGGTTCTCCCAGCTTGAGGAATGGCTGCGCATGCTCTGCCGTTCTGGTTTTCTAACTTTAGGTCTTGATGTGTGTAGTTTGGACATGCTATCGGGAGAGAGCCTGGAAAAGGACACCTGGCTTGGTAAAATAGACACACACAAAAAGAGGTGGCCCAATGGCTGGAACAGTGGGTCCTGTGTGACTGACACAGGACTGCATGGGGTCACAACGCATTGGCAGTGACTTGATGTAGCTGACAACAGGAGGGCAGGACCACTGGATAGAAACTAAGCGCTCCCAAAAATATATGTGATACAAATCTATAACATGTATAGCTGTTTCTGGTCAGGAACAAATGAAAACCAGAACTTGGATGCATGGGCCACGAACATACTTACTGATCGGCGAGCTCGGCAGTTCCAATCACCAGCTACTCTGAGGGAGAAAGACGGGGTTTTCTACTCCTGCAGAGGGTTACAGTCTTGGAAATGCACAGGGGCAGTTCGACCCTGTCCTATACGGTCACTGTGCATCAGAACTGTCTTGATGGCACTGAATTATTTTTTTAATCGTTGTAGCATGAGATTTCAGTACTAAAATGACAGGGAAAATCATAATGCATTCATTTGTATATATATTTTAATCAGTATGTTCACATATACTATTATATTATGCATCCTCTTCTACGGAGAATTTCACTCTTCTACAACCGACAGAATTAGACATAATAGTTCTATTTTATGGGTGTGAAAATGAGGCGGAAGCCCATTAAATGAATTACAATGTGTGAATCTGAGGTGTCGAGCCCTGAGAAAGAAAGCAATCCTTGACCAAAACTGAGTTCTTCTTAATGCTAAGCTAGAGTCTGGTCTCTACCACAAATGATTTAAAAATAGATGCTTACAACCCAGTTTATTTATGTTTGCCCCAACAATCTCATACAATTTCGTAGGAAACGATGATAAAACAAGAAATGAGAGAACATTTTGAAGCACTTAGAACTG
>NW_022103901.1:19796036-19798360 GCF_000313985.2 Echinops telfairi | reverse complement strand
GCTCCCCCCACCATCCTAACTTCTAAGGAGCATTCTGACTGTCCTTCTACAAGGAATTAGTGCTGACAATTCGTGCCTGTCCTCTAGATTTCTGAAGAACTATTACAGAACCCAAATGCACCCCCCAAGTTCCATGATAGCATTTTACATGAAACACAGGAGGGATAAGAGATTTCGGCAGAGATATGAAAATCAAATTACCCAACATAAGATGCAAAAAGAAGAGATTTTTTAAAAAATTAGATAGAGAGTCCAAGATCTGGGAAAGTATCAGTCTATCAGGCATGTAATTGGAGTTCCAAAGAGAAAGAGAAAAGGGTAGCAAAATACTTAAAAACACAATGGCTGAGAATTTTCCAAAAGTTATGAATGCTATCAATCCACAGATCCAAGAAGCTAAGAAAACAATGCCAAAGAGAACAAACACAGCAAAACACATCTAGAAAGTTCAGAGTCAAACTAGCGGAAACTGAAGATAAGGAGAAAATCCTGAATAATGATAAAGAAAGGCATTTAAAAAAAATCATTTTATTGGGGGCTCGTACAATTCTCATCACAATCCATACATACATCCATTGTGTTGAGCACATATGCGCATTTGTTGCCCTCATCATTCTCAAAACATTTGCCTCCCACTCTAGCCTCTAATATCAGTTGCTCATTTTCCCCCTCCCTCCCCACTCCCTCCTCCCTCGTGAACCCTTCATAGATCACAAATTATTATAGTTTTGTCATAAGTTACCCTGTCCGATGTTTCCCTCCGCCCTCTTCTCTGCTGTCCATCCCCCAGGGAGGAGCAAGACGTAGATTCTTGTCATTGGTTCCCCGAAAGGCACTTTATATGCAGGAGAGCAAAAATCAAATAGATGGCTGATGTCCTCGAACCAAGATCACATGGTACGGGAATCACATCTTTAAAGTGCTGAAAGAATACCCTGCCGACCAATGATTCTACATCCAGCAACATTATTCCTCAAAAATGATGGGGAAGTCGGGAGAGAAGGTTATTTTGATTAAGGGGTACTGAGCTTCTGTTTGGGAAGATGAACAGCTTTTGGAAACCGACTTCATAATATGGTGAATATAATTAAACTCATTTACCTGGGTTGTGTATATATGTTTTTCTTTTTTAAATGAAGGCAAAATAAAGACAGCTCAGAGAAACAAAGGCTGGAATGACTTCTGCACTACACTCTGCTGGTGGGAGCGGAAGAAGAGATGGAGCGGATGGCATCTATACTAAACAACTTTGGGGGGTGGAAGCCTCTTAGAACAGCAAGCAGCTTTGACCTCCCATGCCAATTCTGGTGAAGGCCCTGGTCAAAGAGGGTTGCATTGAGACTGACTCCCAGGGAAAGAAGACCAGAAAGATTGACAGCACAAGAGAATATCAGAAACATGTTTCAATCAGCCTAATGAAGGATATTTTTGCGCCAAGCGAAGTGTCCTTCTCGATGTCACAACTTAAATTTCCCTGTGCATGCAGATCAGGCACAACCCACTAGGAAATGTTACAGATTGACTCAGAGCGACTCCCTAAAAGGGTAGAAGCGCCCCTGTGGGCTTTCAAGACTGTAACTCTTTATGGGTTTGTCTACCTCCTCTAGAGCAGCTGGTGGTTTCAAACTGCTGACCTTATAGTTAGCAACCCTGTGCATAACCCACTATGCCACCAAGGCTCCTTGATAAGTTGAACCTAAAGAAATTGCCAATTTCTCCCTGCCCCCCCTTTACTTACCTCTTTAACTCAGAAATAAAATTTAATAGCTTTTAATTATGTTTCTTAGTATAGATTAAGTTGATAATCCTATAATTTAATGTACTTCTGAATAATCCTACAAATGTTCTATTTTTAGTAGGAGCTAAGAAATGTTTGATGTTATAGATTTATTTATTTTTAATCATTTTATTGGGGCTCATACAACTCTTATCACAATCCATACAAACATCAATTGCATAAAGCACATTTGCACATTCATTGCCCTCATCATTCCCAAAGCGTTTGCTCTCCACTTAAGCCCCTGGCATCAGGTCCTCATTTTTCCCCTCCCTCCACTCTCCCCCCTCCCCCCTCCCTCATGAACCCTTGATAATTTATAAATTAATATTTTGTCATTATCTTGCCCTGTCCGACGTCTCCCTGCACCCTTTTCTGTTGTCCATCCCCTAGGGAGGAGGTCACATGAAGATCCTTGTAATCGGTTCCCCCTTTCCAACCCACCCTCCCTCTACCCTCTCAGTATCGCCACTCACACCACTGGTCGTGAAGGGATCATCTGCCCTGGATTCCCTGCATTTCCAGTTCCTATCTGTACCAGTGTACA
>NW_022103901.1:19792690-19795144 GCF_000313985.2 Echinops telfairi | reverse complement strand
TGAAATATTTCTTTCACCAGTTTGTCTGGATTTATCCTGTCTTGAAATGCTAGTTCAGGGTTTCTTTCCAGTACACTGGATACAATCATTAGTAATTCCACTACGGATCTGTCCGTGCTTTCAATGGATGAGATTTTCCCATATGTCTTCAACAAAGAAATAAACTAATCTCACAGATGGTCATATCTAACAGGGTTGGCTGGTGTGGCAAATACTTCCCATCTACAATGATATCAATGAATGTGTGTTCCAGGAGGTGCCAATCGGTCACAGAACCCAGTGGAAGCTCTATTCCAAGTCCCATTGAGCTGTTCAGCCAACATCTTCTATTCTGTTGAGGCTGATGAATATCCAATAAAGTCATTTAACTTCACTAGGTTTGTCTGTGGCTGGTTTGTCTTCACCATGGATCTGCAGCTGGTATTACACAGCATGGTTGATCCACCCAATTTGTATTTTCAGAATGCTACTGAAATAGACTGGAGACGATCCAGCCAATATGGATGACTGATTCTTGCCGATGACTGCTTCTCTCTCATCAAAGGGGTTACACTTATAACAGATAAAGTTGCTCTTGGAGACGAAGGGATTGGAGATAACCTCTTCTTCATGCCCAAAGGCACCCAGAATTACCTATTTGCCCTGTACTAAACACAATGAGTGGCATTGACGTCATGGCAGTAAGACATTAGTAATGGATGGGGCCAAGCTGTCCACTGCTTCACTTAAAAGACTTGCTGCCCGGTGCCCAACCGACCACGCTTTCTGCTTCCAGCTCTTCTACAGACCCTCCTCATGTACTCGGACAACAATGCCTTCCTGTGTGATGCCGGGAGGGCCTTCTCTTTGGAGCGGTATCCCCAGCAGGCTGGTTGAAGACTGCCAATTTTCAACTTTCAGTCTTTAACTTCTTGCAGTCTCTGAGGGATGAGGAAACACTGTGGCTACCAGTTGTTAGTGGTTTTAGGGTTTCCTATTTCGGAGCCTTGGCACTGTGGGTCTTTTGGTCCAGATAGTTCTGTGGGAACTGTGCTCAGCTCGCAGAATATGTAAAAGCGTAAGTGGCTTCTCATTAGTAGATACTGGTGGCACGTCCCTCCGGGCCCCCAGCAGGGACAGCCATAACTGTCAACAGATGTTGCCAAAGATTCCACCTCCAACCCCGGGAGAAGAGGTACAACACTGTCCGTAGTTGAGAACCAAAGAGTTAACAGAAAGCATCATTGTGACTGTCCGGCGGCTTGAAAGGATGGATCTCTTGATAAGAGGAGGCAGGCAGGTGGCAGTTTTTGTGTGAAACGCATTATCATTATTCACATTAGTACAGGAGGAGAGCTTGGAGGAAGAGGATGAACTTTCTCCTGACTTTGCAGTGACCTAGTGAAAGGCTGTTCTTTATCTTATTAGTGCCATTTCTCATAAATGTAGTGTATTATGATGGCCTGGAAAAGGAGGGAGTACACACTTGCTTTAGTTCATTTCTACAGACTCTCCTTTTTTCAATCTCCTGAGATTTTTTATTTTTTTCAGAGTGGGTTACAATTGTTTTTAATATCTAACAACCCTGCATCTTATTCCTATAGATGCTTAAAAAAAAATCAATGTAATATCCCATCTGTGGGTAAATATACTTGTCCATTTTTCTTACATGTTATTGCCCTATCTTTTTATTTTTAAGATTAGTTTATTGGTGTCTCTTACAGCTCTAATAACAATTCATACATCAATTGTATCAAGCATATTTGTACATATGTTGCCATCATTATTTTCTAAACATTTACTTTCTATTTGAGTCCTTGATATCAGCTCATTATTGTCCTATCTTGAACCATAAATGAACAAAGAAAATTAAACTTTTTTAGTCATCTAATTTCTTAATTATTCATCTGGCAATTGGCATGAATTGCTTTTGGTATCGTATTTTTTAATTTCTAAGGATTAAAACTACTGTCCGTAGTTGAGAACACTTGAGTGGATTTTAATGAGGGAGAAGACATATCTCATGCGTTTAAGCAGCCATCTTGACATAAGATGCCTCCTATAGTGCCTTAAAGGTTTCTCTTCTCATTAGATTACTTTCTTAATTGGGATAATTTCAGGAACCTGTTGGTGGAGACCACAATTTAATGCTATGCTAAAACATGCTATTATGATAGATGCTACAACGTAAGAGCTAAAATTTATCAAACATAAAAGTATAAAACTAGTTGATTCACTTGCAGGGGGATGAAGCATTAAACGGGTAAGCAAAAAGGTGATCTTGCTGCTAGATAAATCTGGTATTTAATTATATCTGGATGTTGTCTAAACACAATGTTGGCCTTCCTTTTCTTAGAATCGCCACATGCATTGGTGAGAATATCTTTGGCGCCCACAAACTGCAGAATAAGAAAATCACTCAGAAAAGTGTGAGATCAGAAAATAGCCCCACTCTCTCCCGGGGGTGGGTGAAAT
>NW_022103901.1:19787848-19791092 GCF_000313985.2 Echinops telfairi | reverse complement strand
TTGAGAATGATGTACAAATGCGCTTTACACAATTGATGTGTGTATGGATTGCGATAACAGTTGTATGAGCCCCTAATAAAATGTTTTAAAAAAAAGAGAGAGAGAGATGACACCTGCGAAGTGCTAATTTATAGTCAGGGTTCTCGCTCACAAATCCTGCTCACTGTATCAACTCTATCAAACTACTCCCGGGAGGCGGGGATCATCCGCTTCTGATGCCAAACGTGCTGGATAATAAATCCCAATGCATACGCCAACTAAGAAATCTCAGCATCCCTGCCCTGGTCAATTCTGACCCGAGCTGCTCCTCATAGCCCTTTCTCTCACATCCCTGCTCCCCCAGGGCTAGGTCAGCAGGTATCAGCTCCTTTATTACTTAGCCATTGGAACAACTCACAAACAACACGGAAAGGGTTATCAAGTTAGCAGAAACAGGGATACGAACACATAGGGCCGGGGTCGCAGTGCAATCTTTCATGCCTCAGGAGACACATTTACCCTCCAGAAAAATCGTTCCACCCAAGAAGCTCTAGTCAATCCATCTTCTAAGACCTTTCATGGGTTTCACTAAGTGGCTGTGACAGATTATATCACGTTTCCGGGAGGCTCCTGGATCTTCCCTCTTCGGCCTGGCCAGCCCTACTTCCTGGCCTGAGGTACTGTGCAGCTCTCAGAAACCAGCACCAAAGGCCAGACTGCTTCCTGCCGGGGTATCGCACTGTACACACAGAAAACTCAAAAGGTCCTTTCTCTTTCCACAAAGGTAGTGATGAACAGAGACTTACTAACTCTTCCACCTCAGGCTCCTTGACCATCTCTCTGCATCTCTGTCTTCTCACCTGTACAAGGGGAATAAAAACCCAATCGACATCCTAGACATTCGCTATATTTTGCAGCCTTTATTGACCCTTGATGGCTCCAGGCATAACTGAATGAAAAACTGCCAGGTTCTACACCAGCTCCATGATCAGTTCGCACCATTTTCATCCCTGGGGTTTTCCCTGGTTTATTTCCAGGCCTTTCGTTCTAATCCCTCTTAGTCTCGAAGCTCTCCCGAACGCTGTTGAGCATCACAAGCAATACGCAAGCTTCACTGACAGAAGCTGCCAGCAGACACACTGGTTGGTGTGGCAAGGGCACTTTCTTTCGCTTTGGAGAAGAGAAGAGTAGACCGCTGTGGCAGGAACAGTAGGAGTCAGAATAGGGCAAAGGAGGATGGAGGTTGGGAGCATGTGGGAACCCTGCTTCCCGGCAGGCAGTAAAACTTGGACTGGTGACGTGCTGGATTCGCCTTCTCCCTTGAACAGCCCAAAGGAGGTCACCGAGGGTCCCAAGCCGTTCCCAGTCAGGAAGCCACCTGGCATCTCCCTCAAGGAATTCTACCACTGAACCAAAATGAGTCAATATGTGCTGAGCACTTGGAAATCCAAATCCCATCGTATCTGACAACAGAATTCACTTCCCATAAACCTTCGCTGCTCTGATGACAATGATCTTTTAGAAGGGTTTTTCTTGTTAGCAGTGTGGCAGATGTAGAAGAAAAGAAATATCAAGAGCAGGAAACCCAAGGAGAGAGTCTTAAGAGAACCAACAAGTTGAGATCCACGTGGGAAAGGCTGAGGACCCACGCTAAAGCCGTGGATAGAAGGAAGACGTAGGGGAGCTGGTACCACTGGGGCTTTAGCAAGTGCGAAGGAAGAGCCTTTAAGTTTCTGTCTTGCGTGAGTGATACATTTTTTCTCAACTAGAGAGAAACGTTTAGCGGTGTTTGAAGGAACGGTGGAACATTCAGGTAGAGCTGTGCAGTACGGTTTCTGCCAGACAGTGCTGAAGCACACAGAGGAGGCTGTAAGGAAATCTACATCGTGCTTTCATTATTAGCGGCAAAAAGGGCCTAGGAGAATTCAGTCAGGGCAAGTCCGGCAAGATGAAGGACAGAAGCCTGAGGATTTAAAAGGATGGGTAAGAGAAGAGCCAAAGAAGAGAACAAAGAAGGAATTCGCAGAGGGGGCAAGGAAGTAACAGGCACATCAGTGTCAATGAAGCCAGGACCTGCAACCTGCTAAAAACAGTGGCTAAGAAATCAGGAAGATTAGAGACAAAAAAGAAAGTGGGGGGAAAGTGGATACTAGAAGGCAGGACTCGGGGCACTGGTGACGAGAGAGCGAGAAGGAAGGAAAAGCCAAGAAAAACCTCAACACGCGTAGCAGCTGAGAAACAACAAAAATCAACGGAGAGGGTGAAAGACAGTGCACAACAGAAGGGACCGTCGATGGTGCTAAGGGAGTCCTTGGGAACCGGCCCAGGTGGATGGACTAGCCTTAGACAGAGGTTTATCTTACTACTATATTCTATGCAGAAGGCAAACAGAAAACAAGAAGGGCTCGGAAGCGTATAAATCTGAGGTTCTAAACTTAAAGCCGAACTCACTGCCTGTGTCGATTCTGATTCACAGTGGTGCTACAGCACTGCGCAGAAGCACCCCTGTCGATTTCGGAGGCCCCATACCTTTACGGGAGCAGAAACCCTCCTGTTTCTTCTATGGAGCGACTGGTGGATTCCAAGTGCTGGCTTTGTAGTTAGCAGCCCAATGCTTAACACATTGTGCCAGCATAAGGATCTGAGGCTCAAGGAGTGGGAGATGTTGGCAGTATCCAATTTCCTCTGGATATTAGGAGGCAAGTCATCGGGGGCGAATGGATGGGTCTGGGATGGGGTGGAGTAGGTTGGAGAAAAGTGAAAAAAATCTGGCAGCACCACTTAGAGGGATGAGAAATTCCGCCAAGGATTGGAAAGCCGTGTTAAAAGCCCAGCTGAGCATGGAGATCATAAAATCTTGGCAGCCCTAACCTGCCCAATTGGATGCTCTTTCCCAGGCCACACCCGAGTTCCATGTGCAGGAGTGAAGCAGCCAACGGGGTAAATGAGTCAGGCGGTTACTGCACAGAACAGGTGAAAGAAAGAGGCCGGAGGAGTAATGTCAAGAGCGTTCCGTTTAGGCTGGAGAGGAAGGGGAGACGGAACAAAGGAAGATCGAATCAGGAAAGACAAGAAACTGGTCGGATGGATTGGGGCTCAGATTTTAGAAGTGGTTCGTTCATGAAGCACAGCGGTAAACTTCTTTCAGGAAAAGTATGCCAGTTTTCGATCCTGCCAGCAATGTATGCCAGGCCCTTTCCCACTGCTCCTTCAAAATCAACACGACTTGGTGCCTGGACATCTGTATTTCATCTGCTCACTTTCT
>NW_022103901.1:19785952-19786942 GCF_000313985.2 Echinops telfairi | reverse complement strand
TGGGCTTGGGCAGCATTGGGTTGGGATGTTTTCGTGATGCACATTTTCTTTACATAAAACTCTGTCTTATACATGAGTCGCTGTGAATTTGTTTCTCCAAAGTACCCAGACTAATACAGTCAAGCACACTGTACATAGGTTGCCATCATCACTTTCAAAACATTTTCTTTCTACTTGAGCCCTTGGTATCGGCTCCTCATTTTTCTCTCTCCCCCAACCTCCCTCCCTCATGAACCCTTGATAATTTATTTTTACCCCATGTCTTACACTGACCTCTGTCTCCCTTCACCCACTTTTCTGTTGTCCATCCCCCTAGGAGGGGGCTATATGTAGATCACTGTGATCAGTTTCCCCTCAGAAAGAAATTTTTTCCAATCAGTCAGTTGTTATCATTTTAATCACAACATATGGCAAAGGTTTAATTATTTTGGAGTTAAATCCCTAGGCTTTTAAAAAAAACATTCTTCTTTCTCTGTGCTCACATGCTAAAGCATGAACTACTTTTCACAACCAGCTCTATTTTCTACTATTTATTGTTTTGTTTTTTAATATGAAACTCTTAAGCCATTTGGAAATTTTTTTTTTGGCACAGAGTGGTGAAATGAAATCTAACCTATTTTCCCCAATACTAACTTGTTGTATTTTCCCCAATACTAACCTGATATTTTCCCCCAATACTAACCTGTTGTTTCCTGCTCTTCCTCACTGATTTGTCTTCTGCCTATTTCTTCAATATACCAGGGATTGTTTCTGGATTATAAATGTGCAGTCTCAGAAGCTCTATCTAACAAGTACGAAACCATAAAATTAAATCCTTGACAACTTCAGTCTTTTCTGTTTCTCATGATGTTGCTTATTTGTAAATTCTGAGGATTTTTCTTTTCTTTACGTTGAGGTGTAATCTATTCTGAAGGCTATTGTAGTCTTTGATCTTCATCAATAAGGACTTCAAGTCCGCTTCACTCTCCTCAGGCACGGTTTTTTCATCTG
>NW_022103901.1:19782680-19785852 GCF_000313985.2 Echinops telfairi | reverse complement strand
CGCTTCACTCTCCTCAGGCACGGTTTTTTCATCTGCATATCCCAAGTTGTTAATGAGTCTCCCTTCAATACTGGTAAGTTCTTGTCCAAATGGTCCAGGTTCTCAGGATACAGAATGAACAAATATGGTGAAAAGATATAACCCTGACACTTACCTTTCCTAATTTTAAACCAGTATTCCTTTGTTCCACTCAAAAGACTGTCTCTTAATCTATGCACAGGTTACGCATGAGCACAATTAAGTGTTCTGGAATTCCCACCTTTGCAATATGATCCATAATTTAGGAGCCACACTGTCAAATACCTTTGCACAGTAAACAAAACACAAATCAATATTTTTCTGGGCTTCTCTGCTTTCAGCCAAGATATCCACTTGACAGTGTGGTGATGCCCTTCCCCCCCGCCCCGCCCCTGCATCCTGTTCCAAAGTGGGCTTGAGGTTCTAGAGAAGATAATTTGATGGAAACGCCCCGTCTCATCATGGAAAGGACCACATTCTTACTTGATGGGGGAAGTCTCTCACTTAGAACTGATAGTTGTCATCAAATCTAATCTACTCCTATGTGTAGCACGGTAAGACTGTGCTCCACGGGGCTTCACTGGCTGGTTTTCTAAAATAAATCGCCAGGCTTTTATTTCTTGAAGTGCTTCTGGGTAGATTCGAACTTCCATCCTTTTGGTTAGCAGCTGAGCATGTGAACCACTGAGGGCCAAGTAATTGGGGGGAGATTAGGGTGGAGTGCAGCCCCTTAACTCAAGCCACAGCTCTGATGATGTTGTCTTGAGGATGTGGCCAACTTCATATATGTACGTAGATGGTATGGGGAACATCCTCACTTCTTGCTGGTCCGGATCTGATTCATTGATCTTCTACCATATTGTCTGCTAACGTTGGAAGCCATCAGGGCCTACCATCGGACTTGCTGCCCTAGGATTCATCTGCCTCTGTATCCACCAGGCACGTCTTCCTGCTTCACCTGCCTACATCCTGGTTCTTTAGCCCTAACAGCTACACGAGTGAGAAAAAGCCTCCAGTTCTATGGATTGTTATAAGAGCTGTAAGAGCCCCCAGTAAAATGATTTTTTTTTTTAAAGAAAAGAGATGGGGATAAAAGCCTCCACTTTGACATCTGACCCATGGTTTTGAACCAGACTGAATGTATCCACTCATACAACTCTGTGAGCCACGTTCTTGACACAAACCGGGGGGTACATGTAATCTCACATGTATTTTTTTTCTTCTCCAGAGAAGGTTTTGTTTCTCTACAGAACCCAGCCTTGCAGGAGACTATAGATAGCCTTGCGAAGAATGGGAAATCCAGAACATTACTTCACTGAGGTCATCGGAACCTGGACGTGGGTCGAGGCCACTGTGAGAACAGAACGAGGGATACCGCATGGCTTACACTCAAGAAAGGTGGGGCTCCGGGCTGCATCCTTCCACCAAACGTATTTAATTGGTGTGCTGAGCAAATCATCGGAGAGGCTGGATTACATGAGGACGAACATGGCATCGAGGTTGGGAGAAGGCTTATTAACAACCTGTGATATGCAGATGACACCACTTTGTGGGCTGAAAGTGAGGAGAACTGGAAGTCCTTGCTGATGAGGATCAAGACTTGCAGGTTTCAGTACGGATTACAATTCAATGTAAAGAAAATTAAAACCCTCACAACTGAACCAGTAGGTGACAACAATAAATGGAGAAAAGATGGAGCTTGTCAAGGATTTTGTCTTGCTTGGATCAACAAGAAATGTTCATGGAAGCATTAAGTATGAAGAAATCCCATGACCTGCTGCATGTGTCAGTCTGTTGCACAATACCTTGTTAAAGTACTGAAAAGCAAGGTATCACTTTAAGGACTAAGGTGCGCCTGACCCAAGTCACGGTATTTTCAACCAGTCTCATATGCGTGTGAAAGGTAGACAAGGAATAAAGAAGCCTGAGGAAAAACCAATGCATTTGAATGATGGTGCTGGAGAAGAATATTTACGGTACCACGGATTGCCAAAAGAACAAACAAATCTATCTTGAGAGAAGTACAGCCAGAATGCTCCTTAGAGGCAAGCATGGTAAGACGTCGTCACACATACTTGGAGCACATTATCAGGAAAGACCAGTGCCCAGAAAGGGGTATCCTGCTGGGAAAAGTGGAGGGCCAGTGAAGAAGAGGAGGGCCTTCGGAGACGGGCTGAGACAGTGGCTGCATCCATGGGCTCAAACATAACAACATTTGTGAAACTGGACCAGGACTGGGCAGTGTTCTCTTCTGTTGCACACAGGGTGACCATGACCCGACCGAACATCAGCAGAGGGCCCAGCCTATTACAGGTTCCTATTTAGAACTTTCCCGGTTGCTCCTGTAAGTTACTGTGGAGTCCAATTCGTGGCAACCCCCGGTGTGCGGAGCACACCTGCTTCAACTCGTGTACCAGGCTGATTCCCAAGCCTTTCAACACACCTCTGGGTAGGTTTGGACCTCCATCCTTTCAGCCGATAGTTAAGCATTTAACCGTTTGTGCCACCCAGGGCCCCCTCCCATTGAAACTACAGTGGTGTGTTTTGCTTCCAAAGGAGGCGGGTGAGATGCACATCTGTAAAGAGCTTTTCTCTAGAGACCATGCCACAGGAAGGGCAGCTGAGCACCTCTTGATTGCTGGTAGGTTCTCGAGGCTGCCAAATATAGATCGGTTTTATTTTAATTTGTTTTATTTTCATCAACTCAGTGACCTTGTGTTAGATTTCTGTTTTTAATGTTTCTGGAATGCCGAATCAGAGTGGAATCCTAAAGCAACATGCAGCTAAACAATTTTTTTAGCCCTATATGGAGAATCTACCAATTAAATCAAGAATGACAAAATAAGAGAAATAGGAACATAACACAGATCATATTATATACACAGAAAAACCAAGGAACTAATAGTTATCACGTATAACATTAGTTCAGTACAAAAATAAAGTTAAAGGATGGAAATTTCAGGTTGATAGGTTTCCACTAGAAATTTTTTTCCTTCTTGGAACACTCTGTGGTCTGGTTATCACTATCTGCCTGTAACTCAGACTGCTCCAGTGTCGCATGTCCAAAGAAGCTTCCTTCAGCCCTGAGGCCTAGCTCAGTGGCAGCCTGCTTCTGCCCCAGCTCCTTCTCTGGAGCACTCGCCTTATCTAGCCC
>NW_022103901.1:19768803-19782580 GCF_000313985.2 Echinops telfairi | reverse complement strand
GCTTCCTTCAGCCCTGAGGCCTAGCTCAGTGGCAGCCTGCTTCTGCCCCAGCTCCTTCTCTGGAGCACTCGCCTTATCTAGCCCAGGAGAAATAGCTTTGTATCCACCTACAGAGAAATACTTCCGTGTCGTTTCCCAAGACACAGCTGGGCCTGGTCTCAGGTAGCCAACCCAGCAACTGCATCTGCAGGTATCCGATGCTCGTGTGAAATTCAAGCTGGTAGATTTATAAATATTCACACTGACAGTGACAGGCAGCTAGTGTCTGGTTGGAAGCATTTCTAGGTATTTCTGCGCATTTATTTATTTGTATTCACTAGAATACTTTAGTCTAAAACTCTTTACAAACTAGAAGCCTGCCTGTAGAATATGGATGAACTCTGAGAAGCTAGAGGAGAAAGGCTACTGAGACACTGAAGGAGCACTCAGAGTGGAGACCAAAGTCGTCTCCGGGAAAATAAATATAGACTTCATAAAAGACGATTGCCCCTGACCCTTCAGCTCAACGTCACCACGAGGACGGCACTTCCCCAAGGACCAAGATCATAGACCAGGAAAGAAGAAGGACTAGATACAAGACACACAAGGAGCAAGTCGGATAAGCGACAGCACTGAGGGGATGCAATGGATGAGGTGAATCACAGGAGGTACAAACTGTTGAATGCAATACCGATCCGATCTGTAGACTTTCACCCGATTGGCAAAAAGTTCTTTATAACTAAAGAATTGTGGGAAAAGGAAGGAAGCAAGATCTTTGCACTAATAAAAAGTAGCCTAAGCAAATAATCAACACACTATAATTAATATGAAATGTCATAACATGGGAAACAAAACAAACCTTATGACCTGAAGGTCTGAGATGAACTAAATACTGTGTTCATATTAAACATGGTTATCATTTCATTTCATTCATACAAACAGTCTCTACTTATGCAAAGGGAAAAGACATCATTTTACTGGATCCACAATTAACACTTGGAATCAAAGGATGCATTACATCAGGCACATTTACGTTTACCACAAAAGACCTCTTTAAAGTATTAAAAGCAGGGCACTCAATGTCACCAGGATGGTGACAAGTTTCAGCAGTTTACAAGCTACCTTTCTTATATCATCCAAAAGCTTTGATTTTTTGCTGGATTCTGCTTTATCTTCTGCTTCTATGTCAGACTTCTAGATGAAAAAGAAAGTGACTGGCTAAAAATTAAGACAGTTCTAAAATAAAGTGACTATCATCTTTTAATATTTTATTTTTATTATGAAAAATATATAGCATGAGGCATAATGAATGTTGACAAAACAAATGCACCCACACCCAACTCGAGAAGTAGTTCATTACCAGTACGGCTATCCACTTTTCCTAACAGAAGAATGAGTCTCTAGAGACCAAAAGCACGTAGCAAAGGGCCAGAGAGAGTTTAGAGGTGTGTTTCCCTTGGCTGCAAAGGCAAGGAAATCACAATGGACCTCCGCCAGTTACAGAAGGAAGAAGGAGAATACAAACCTGAATCTGCCCAAGGATAAATCCTCTAAGGCAGAGGTCAGACAAACCTCCACCCTCGAACCTTCTCCACTTTATTTGGATACCAACTCTACTTCTCCACTGGGTTCAAGAATCAGTTGCCATGGTCACACAGAACTCACTGATAGTACTCGCCATTGTGAGGTTTATTTTAAAAGTTCACCGGTTACAAAACATTAAAGATATCGTTCTTTTTCCCATGGCAACCTCTTCTCAGCCATCCTGGCAAAGCCTGTCTCTCTTCTGGTCCTGGGCCTATTAGGCGTGAGCCCCCTGGGCCTCTGCTCTGCTCAGGCAAATGTTACCAAGTTCCTTTAGGGCTCATCAATG
Organism: Echinops telfairi; assembly: GCF_000313985.2. Classification (NCBI taxonomy): domain Eukaryota; kingdom Metazoa; phylum Chordata; class Mammalia; order Afrosoricida; family Tenrecidae; genus Echinops; species Echinops telfairi. Next base: position 19,780,728 of record NW_022103901.1, on the reverse strand, counting down.
GCCAAAGGGGATCCCACTCCGCAAGCCAGGCTCTGCCCAAGGCGCTCGGCTTGCCTCAGTCAGTGGGCCCATGACTCTGCCTTCTCAGGGTCTCAGCACCGCTCCTCTACCACCTCTCCACAGCGACCTTGGACACATTTCACGCTGACTTCTTCTCTCCCATGCTGGTTGTGGGAGTCTGAAATGGCTCGAGTTACACTCAGTGGAATGGCAAAACTGGCTGAATCCCAACGATTAGCCTTTCACACACCCAGCTCCCATGGTCCCACCCAATCATTTGGTGGGAGTTACAAAGCCGGTGGATAGACGTCATAGCAAGTAATTTCATTTTGAGGCATTGCCCTGGACAGTGTTGCTGGTTTGTCTGTTTCCTAGCTGCCTAGATTCCTAAATATCAAAACGTTTCACAAGGAAATCAGCATTTTGAAGTGTTTTTAAAATGAGAAGACACATTAATCATGGCAACAAGTGGCAGGAGTTGAAGAGTAACCCCTTTAAATGAGTATATACTCAGTCTTTTACCACACAGCTCACCATGCACTCCCTATGACGGGCACACATATAGACACACACACACACACCCCGCTTTACTCGTTTGGTTTACGTTTCTTGGCACTTGAGTTTGTGTCTTTCACTTAAACATTGTAATTGTTGTTTTTAACCCTTTGGAATGTGAAGCACATTAAGTATAATCAAACGTACAGAAAACCTGTAGCCTCTCTCAATGGAAATATCACTGGCAAAGTTCCAAAATCACTCATCCACCATTTTTAAATCTAAAACATTCTAAAAATCAGAGACATATTTGTCACTCAACTTAAAACAAAACTTGATGAGAATGAACATGAAGTTATAAAGTCTTTGAATAGCTTTCATTTAAGGTAATTCCTATTTTTTCACTACAGAAATAGTAACATGTTTGATTATAGGGTGCTACTCAGATTCCTGTGCATATAAAACATGCATATATGATGATTTTTCTTTTTTTTTTTAACATTTTATTAGGGGCTCATACAACTGTTATCGCAATCCATACACACACCAATTGTGTAAAGCGCATTGGTACATCATTCTCAAAACATTTTCTCTCCACCTAAACACCGACATTAGGTCCTCATTTTTCCCCTCCCTCCCCGCTTCCCCCTAACCTCATGAGCCCCTGATAGTTTATAAATTGGCATTTTGTCATATCTTGCCCTTTTCGACGTCTCCCTTCACCCACCTTTCGGTTGTCTGTCCCCCAGGGAGGAGGTCACATATAGCTCCTGTGATGATTTTTCTATAATCTGACAAATCCTGAATACTGAAACTCATCTGGCCCGAAGAGTAAGGAAGTGTGGAAGTATTTTTCATATCTATGTTTAAGAGAATTTTTCTGCCCACTTCAAAAAGAGCAGGGAGAAATGTAGTCTTATTTTTAAGCAGGGTTGTCCTTGATTGAGTATCATGGCATCTGCCTACATTTGAGAAACAGAAATCCAATGATATGTTTTAAACGTCTTATGGTCTGACCATGTTGTTCTGGGACTATTTTTTCTCCAGTCAAGAATGGGCTTTCCACTGGGACTACAGCTTGGGGAGAGGGGCGTGTCAGATTAGAGCACACGGGAGAAACACAAAGGGGTGGAGAGGGAGGAGATGACATCCTGGCCCACCAAGCCCCAAGGACAATGTTCCTGCTCGGAGCAGACAACGTAGGACTGCAGGGCTGGCCCCACTATGGGACATGGTGTCCCTCACTGATCGATGGCACTGCAGGGGATAGTACTGGAGACACAGTGCAGGAATAGTGCACGGTCTGGCCCCATCACGCTGGGGCGAGGCACTGAGAGCATGCAGCAGAGCAGCAGGGGGAGCAGACTGATGAAACCCCCGGGGAATCCCAAAAATAGACTTGGGAGACAGTGTGGCACCCCATCAGACTCCACTGGAAAACACTCTTAAAGGTCAACAAAGAGACCTTGAACTATCTATAGACTTTTCCATTTTTGTCAGTGCCTTTCTTTTTGTTGTTGTTATTTTGTGTTTGTTTATTGCTGTTGTTGTTATTGTTTTGTTGGTTCTGACTTCTTTTGTTGTATTATTTGGCTTTGCCTGGTTTTTGCACTTATTAATGCATCTGCATGTCTTATCTAGATATGACAGGCAGGATAAATAATTTGGAGATGAAAAGAATGGGACCAATGGTTCTGGGGGGATACGGGAGAAGGGAGGGTGGGAGAAAGGAAGGGGAGCGGGACCAACCCAGGGACAAGGGAACAACAAGTGAACTAAAATCAATGGAAGGAAGGTCGGAGGATGTCTAGTGGGGGTCAATCAAGGGAAATGTATCAGTTAGGAATTACTAAACCCGAATGAAAGTCGAACATGATGGTGGGACAAGAGGGAAGTAAAAAGGAAATAGAGGGAATAACCAGAAGGCAAAGGACATTTATAGAGGCCTAAATACAGACATGTACATATGTAAATATATATATAATGAGAGGGCAATAGAACTATGTACTCATATCTATATGTTAAGAATTAAGGTTGTAGATGGATATTGGGCCTTGGCTCAAGTACTCCCTTAACACAAGAACACTTTGTTCTAATAATCTGGCATTCTGTGATGTTCACCTTCATGACATGATCACTGAAGACAAAGCAGGCGCATAAGCAAATGTGGTGAGGAAAGCTGATGGTGCCTGGCTATCAAAAGATATAGCGTCTGGGGTCTTAGAGGCTTGAAGATTAACAAGCGGCCATCTAACTGAGAAGCAACAAAGCCCACATGGAAGAAGCACACCAGCCTGTGTTATCATGAGGTGTTCATGGGATTAGGTGTCAGGCATCTAACACCCAGAATAAAACCATACCCAAGGTGAATGGGGTGGGCGTGGGGGGGCATGGAGTGGAGATCCTATGACCATCTGTAGCCAACTGGACATTCCCTCAAAGTGAGGTCACAGGGAAGAGATGAGTCAGCCAGTCAGGATGCAGTATAACATTGATGAAACACACAATTTTCCTCTAGTTCTTTGGTGCTTCTTTCCCCCCACTATCATGACCTCAATTCTACCTTAAAAATCGGATTAGAACAGAACATGCACGCTGTTACAGATAAGAGTCCAAAACACAGGGAATCCAGGATAGATAAATCCCTCAGGGCCATCAAGGAAAGTAGAGATACCAGGAGGATTAGGGGAGGGGAGGGAGAGAAAGGGGGAACCAATCACAAGGATCAACCTAGAAACCCCTCACAGAGGGACGAATAACAGAAATGTGGGTGAGGGGCAACAGAGGATGATGTAAGATATAGAAAAAATCATCTATAACTTATCAAGGGTTCATAAGGAAGGGTGGGTTGTGGAGGGAGGGGGAAGAAATGGGAAGCTGATATCAGAGGCTCAAGTGGGAAGAGAATGCTTTGAAAATGATGGCGGCATATGTTCAAATGTGCTTGACACACTGGAGGAATGTATGGATTGTGATAAGAGATGTAAGAGCCCCCGATAAAAGTATTTTTTTAAGAAAGGGCTTTCACTCAGCTATAAACACTCTATTTCACATTCTAAGTTTTCACACTGTAAGCAGCACTAAAAACTTCACAACAGTCCTGTAAATTACATAGCAAAGCCAGAGAACTTCAAATTCCAATGAAGGTGCAAAGATACCAGACCCCTTCCCTCCTCCAATGCCAAGTTTGGATGGAACCTACTCTGATCGAAGCAAACCACAGCAACCTGCTCTTTCTCAGAAACTGCTCAGCGCTAAAAAAAAAAAAAGGAAGAAAACCGAGCAAGTAAAAGAAAATAGCAAAGTCAATAGGGTCATGCAGACTGTTACTCCTGGCAAGGTAATAAGATTTGGAATTCTTAGATAAGAGCTGGAGGAGAGAAGAGATTTATTGAATTGGCACCAGATTATTGAGTTGAGATGCATTTTGAGTCAGGGTGAGAATATGACCTGCGCTACACATCATGAACTCACAGAGACCCTATAGTGCGGGATAGAACGGCCCCGTGGGTTTCCGAGGTTGTAAATCTTGACAAGAGCAGAGAACTTCATCCTTCTTTCTCAAGAGCAGCTGGTGGATTCGAACTGCATATAACCAACTATACCACAAGGGCTCGAAATCCACCCGTGATGAGCAGTGAATTTCGTTCTAAGGAATAGAAGGAGGCCTGGTGGCATAGCATTGAGCTGCTAGCTGCAAGGTCAGCAGGTTGAATCTACCCGTTGCTCTGCAGGGGAAAGATGAGGTTTTCTGCTCCCATAAAGATTTACAACCTCAGACACCCTTAGGGCAATTCTCCTCTGCTCTATGGAAGTGAGTGGGGTGGGTAAGTGGATGGATGGGTTGGTGGGTGGTGTTGTCTATGGGATCACCAGTCAGGATGCAGTATAGCAGCATTGAACATACAACTTTCCTTTAGTTCTTAAATGCTTCCTCCCCCCACTCCACCCCCACTATCATGATCCCAATTCTACCTTACAAATCTGGCTAGACCAGAAGATGTACACTGGTACAGATTAAGAATTGGAAACACAGGGAATCCAGGACAGATAAACCCCTCAGGACTAATAATGAGAGTAGCGATACCAGGAGGATAAGATGAAGGTGGGGAGAGAAAGGGGGAACCAATCACAAGGATCTACATATAACCCCCTCCCAGGGGGATGGAAAACAGAAAAGTGGGTGATGGGAGCCGTCAGACAGTATAAGACATGACAAAATAATAATTTATAAATTATCAAGGGTTTATGAGGGAGGGAGTCATGGGGAGGGAGGGGAAAAATGAGGAGCTGATACCAAAGACTCAAGTAGAAAGAAAATGTTTTGAGAATGATGATGGCAACGAATGTACAAATGTGCTTGACACAATGGATAGATGTACAGATTGTGGTAAGAGTTGTACGAGCCCCCAGTAAAATGATTTTTAAAAAAGGAAAGAAATGGGCTAACTCAGGAAGTCATGTTTGAAGATTAAAATGGCCTGGCTCAAGTCATGGTATTGTTAATTGCCTCATTTGCATATGGAAACTGGACACTGAATAAGGATGAAGAATTCATTTATTTGAATTAGGGTATAGGGGAAGACTATTGAATGACTTCAATATTCTGCCAGAAGAATAAACAAATCTATCTTGGAGGAAGCACAGCCAAAAACACTCCTTAGAACTGAGGATGGTGAGACTTTGTCTCAAGTAATTTAGACAGGCGAGATCTGTCCTGAGGGAAACCCAGCAGGCTTGGTAGAGTAGAGGGCGAGGGAAAGAGAGGAAGACGCTCAAGGGCACGGATTGGTACCAGGGCTGCAACAATTGGGTCAAACACATCAATAATCGTGAGGATGGCGGAGGACTGGACAGGGTTTTCTTCTAGTGTACACGAGGTCGCTCGTATAACGCCATCTCGTGAGGTAGTAAGTCATCCACTCCTAGAGAGAATCATTCAGTGTCTCTGATTGGGGGAAAAGGGTCAGGCAAAACTGTAAAGATCTAACACAAGCAAACCATAAACGAGGGTTGGTTGGCAGAGTGGATGGGAAGCCCAAATGCATCAGTTCTCTTTACTCATCCTAAATGGAAAAGGCCGAGGGTGCCAGATTTTCTAAAATTCTAAAAGAAGCCGGGCATCGACATTTTCATGGGGAAGAAAACAAAGAAAGGAAACTCTGAATTTTGACATGGAGGCCAGCGACCGTAAACAAACAAACAGGCAGATAAGAAAGACAACTACAAACATACCGAGGAGGGCAAATAGAACAAAACCATGGCCAAGAAGGAACTCCCTTGGAACTCATTCCCAGGGCCTCGGTGTTACTGATATTTGTCTTGCCACAGAATACTTCTCTGTGTGGGGCCTGTGGACTATAGGATCTTTTACAATACCCTAGCATCTACCCACCCAATGGCCACAGCAATCCTGCCCTGTACCCGCCAAGCCATGCCAATTGCAAACATCTCTAAAGAGTGTCAACATCACCCAGGTACAGAGCCAATGGATAAGAGCAACATCCAACTTCAGCCTCTGGGGTGGAACGAAAGTAGTACCAACTCAAAGAGGCTTTTCACACAGGGATAAAAAAGGAAACCCCCCTGCCAGCAAGCTCTTTCTAACTCACAGGGACCCTACAAACGCAGACCGTGTGATGTATGGATTTCTCTCTGTTTGGGAATCAGAAACCTACGTTTAGAGCGACAGCTCTGTCATGTACCAGCTCAGCATCCTCTCGGGATGCTGGCTTCCTCATCATCTCAGGAATAAACACTATCGTCCCTTGAGTGTTACCCTGAGAGTGCAATGAGATCATCGGTGCAATGCACCTGACTCAGAAGCAATAATAAGTATCAAATCACAAACCGAACTCACTGCCAGCAAGGTGAATCTGACTCACAGCTTATGGGATACGCTAGAACTGCCCCTGAAGGTTTCAAGACAGTAAAGCTTTAGGGAAGCAGAAAAAGCTCCCCTTGCTCCAGGTGGAGCAACTGCTGGGTCTGAACCACTCACTGACTGGGCGGTTAACCAGCAGTCCCACACATAACTCACTTCGCCTTCAGAGCCCCTTAGAATAAGCACAGGAGGCATCTTCACACCATCCTTGCTGCTGTTGCCAGTTGACTCCACCTCCTAGGAAGTTGATAGGGGAGAGGAGAATTGCCCAAGGCTCTGCATCATCATGAAAGCGGGCTTTTTAGTTAGCTGCCAACTGCTGGAACCACTTAGCCACTCAAAGACGTCACTACCCAAGAGTCAATTCTGACTCAACATGGGTCTCGGAGCCTGTAAAATTCGATGGGAGTAGAAAGCAGCCCAAGGCAAAATCCACTGAGTCACTCGGGCTCCTTCGATAACATTAACAGAACACCAATCCTTCCTTGTGAAAAGGAAGTCAGCAGTTTGAATCCCCCAGCCGCTCTGCAGAAGAAAGACTTGCAACTCCCATAAAGAGTTACAGTCTCAGAAATGCACAGGGGCAGTTCCCCTCTGTCCTACAGGGTCACTATGAGGCAATGTTGACTCCATGGAGGTGTATGCTTTTTTGGAGCATGATGAAAAAGTATGAAATATTGTAACAATGACCACAATGTGACACAGAAACACAAGGTATATATACATATATGTGTGTGTGTATCAATCAATTAACCCCCCCTGTGTTTATTGGCCAGTTTTGGAGGATAAGCTAACAAGCTAAGTGAGCAAACCTTGCTGTGAAACACAAAAAGAAAGATAGATACACACACACACACACACACACACACTGTTGGGGATAAAGCGTCGGCAGACTTGCCTGATGCAGGGTAGCCACGACCCTTCCACCTGCCCAAACGCTGTATCTGTGAAGTGCAATAAGGTGAGGCACAGTGAAGCCAGGTGTGCCTGTAAATGTTCCCCAAGCTTGCCATTCCAGCGTCCACTCGCCTCCGAGTCCGGACCTCCCCTCCCCAAGGGTACCATCTGTGGCCACTGAGTTACTTGCACTTGCCTGGGTGGTGCAGTGGTTTAAGCACTAGGGGCTAAGCAAAAAGGGGTTTCGAACCCACCAGCTGCTTGCTCTCTCCGCGGAAGAAAGATGTGACAGCCCAATCGTGTGATGATTGACAGCCTTGGAAACCCTTGGAGGACAGTTCTGCCCTGCTCTGGAAGGTTCCTATGAGCTGGAACAGAATCAACAGCAATCAATTTGCTTTTTGTTTAAGTCTTGTATGAAAAGAAGAAAAAATTACCCCTTTTTTAGCATGACAACTAAAAAAATGGGGTGGGGGGGAGTATGTATTTTCCCACTGTTCCCTGGTATAGATAGCACTCCAGTTTATCTTTGGGTATCAGTGCCCCCTAACTCTCATTCTCAGGCCAGGTGGTTTGAGGGGGGCAGAGGTGCTGACCCCAATCCTGTCTCTAGACGCATTTAAGCCAATCCTGAGACTTTGCCCTCCATGACAGAGTGACACATTCTTTATTTCCCGCAAGGACTTAAACCGAGTACAGTGGAAGAGAGCGGCCCGTCAGGGGAAGCTGAAGTGACCCTGCTCTTCTCTGCTGGCCCCACCTTTACTTAAGGCCATTTGCATTGGTTTTCTTGCTACTTTTAGCCAAAAGAAACCTAATACAAGAGAAAATGAGAAAAATGCTTGGGGACAGAAGGAGCAGAAGACTCTGTAAATTTTTTCTCCTCTGAGAAGCTTGTGGTATCTCCTTTGATCCAGGAACGGCTAGATTTTGCTCAGTGCCTCAGTCCTATCTCTCTCAGCATTTATCTCTGGGTGTATAATTAATTTTTGCTTGCCTGTCTCCTCCACATGCCTTTTGAGCTCCTTCAGGGCAGAAAATGTGTCTCACTTAACACTCTGCCAAGTGGCACACAGTGTGGACTCAACAAGTACCTGTTGAATCGATGAATAAGGAACTAATTTTCCTTGACCCATATCATGAGACCACCTGGGATTCAAAGACCATCTCAAAAATATACTTATCCACCCATGGTAAACAAATTGCATCATGAGAACTCACTCCTCCCAGCATTACTAATTCTCCTACATGTCTGATCTACGGAGCCCCACCCCGGAGGCAGAACACCTATAAGACACCTGTAAGTCACTGTAAGGCACCACTTAGAATTCTATGGATCAAGGGTCTTCAAACTACAGCCGCAGGCCACATGCGGCCCGCCGAGGACATTTATCCAGCCCGCTGGGTGCTTTCCCCCCTTTTGTTTTTTTATTTCAAAATAAGATATGTGCAGTGTGCATAGGAATTTGTTCACAGTTTTTTTTTAAACTATAGTCTGGCCCTCCGAGTCTGGGGGACAGTGAACTGGCCCCCTGTTTAAGAAGTTTGAGGACCCCTGCTATGGATTGATAAACCAACACACACCACAGCATTCACTGACATAACTGCCTTCTCTGCCTCGATCATTCAGTCAAAAAGAAAAACAAACCTTTGCTTAACCCATATACACCCGAAATTCTGATTCTGGTAAACACAGACAATCAACCTCTGGGTAAAAAAACCAACTCTACAGCCCAGGCGTCCCCCTCAAGAGCAGTGACTTTGAGTTGTGTTTGTTTAACCCTCTATAACTCTAAACTCACTGTCATCGAGTCAGTACTGACTTAAAGTGACCCGAGACGACAAGGTAGAACTGCCCCTGTGAGTTTATGTGACTGTAAACGTTTACCGACCCATCTTTCTCCCTCGGAGCAAGCAGCTGGTGGTTTTGAACTGCCGACCTTAAGGACTGCAGCCCAATGCATAACCACTATGCCAACAGGGTTCCTTAGTGACCCAATAGGGCAAAGTTAATTGCTGTGAGTTTCCGAGACTATAACTCTTTATGGAACTAGAAAGCCTCATCCCATCCCCCCCCCCAGCAGCTGGTGGTTTTGAACTTGTGGTTAGCAGCCCAACACATAACTACTATGCCACCAGGGCTCCTCATAACTAATTGCATACACACACATATAGAAGTGTGTGTCTATATATATGAAATCAACAGGAAGAAAGCAACCAGTTCCCTCGTAAAAACTGACATTCTGACTTGGTGCATAATCGCCACACCCTTAATAACTCTCTAAGAGCTCCAGTTTCCAGTGGCATCCAGCAATAAAGATTTTCAAAGAGTCAAAGGTCAGATGCAGAATTACAGCCCTCAGATGAATCACCACTTCCCCTTATCCAGTTCACATTGTCCCATGAGTGTCCACACCACCAAGAGATTTACTAAGGACCAGAAGCCTGGCACTGACAATATTCATTGACCATGCACCCTGTGAGAGGCCCCACAACAGGCCCTAAGAGTCAAAGGAGAAGCCAAGCCAAGCAAACCCTCAAGGGCTTTCAGCTGCTAGAGAACAGACAAGAGGCAGGAGCTAGGTGGCATTACAAACACGCCTGATGGAGGCTTTGAAAAGCTCATCCCATTTTCCCAAGAACTTTGTGAAGCCCCCGGATAACCGGGGCACAGGGGAAGTCCTTCCAAAGGACTTCACGGGGATTGCTGATGGATGAGTAGGAAGGAGGTGACTATAGGAGACGGTGAAAGAAGCTCTTGAGAGTTCCGGTAGAAGAACTCCTGGCCTTTACAAGTGCACTGAAAGTAGGCACAAGGGGCTGGCAATGCAAATGTGTCAAGAGAAGTGCCTACACAGAATGCAAGAGGTCCGAGGGGCCCAGAAGGTGATGTCGCTTGAAGAGTCTCCGAATGCTACAGAGATAAACAAACGTCCTTGTGGGTTACAAATGCTGTGAAAATGGGTCAAAATGACGTCACACATGTATCTTGATACGCACTAAATACAGAACTCAAAATGTATGCAACTGAGAACCAGTTCCACTCCACCGCCACCCCTGCCAAAAGAAAAAATGACAAATCAACCACATAGGGGATCCATTCTGCCTCCTTGCGACCCTATGGAACAGAGTAGACATGCCCCGTGGTGTTCCCAAGGCTGGACTCTACAGGCACACACTGCCACATCTTTCTCTGATGGAGCAGCGAGTGCGTTTTGAACTTGCAACTTTGGGGTTAGGAGCTGAGCACAAAACCACTATCACTTTAGGGCTCCAACAAGAACACAGGGGGGGGAAAAACTCAAACTCCCTGACATCAGGTCGATGCCGACCCACAGTGACCTGAGAAGATAGGGTAGAACTGCCACTGCGGTTTCTGCGGCTGTCAATCTTCACAAGAGCAGAAAGCCCCATCTTTCTCCCACAGAGCAGCTGGTGGTTTTGAGCAACTGACCTTGTGCTTAGCTAGCAGGCCAGCGTGCAACCCTAAGCCACCAGGGCCTGGAAAGTACCGAACGGGTACGAAATTCACAAGAAATTAGAATTTGCTTGCAGACCTTATTTGAGACATCGGCACCCACGATCACCCGTGCCTGACTGCCTTTCAGCCTCATTTCTCTAATTTTATCCTGACAAGCAGAAAAGTGGGCATGTTTAGGTTTCAGGGAACTGCAAGCAACTCTAGAAGTCGGAGAAAGGCACAACAAGTAGCAGGGTGGGGACCCCACAGAAATGAAAACAACAAAAGCAAGCAAAAGCGTGCGGGAAACGAAACAGCAAAAAGTAAATTTAGAAAACTCAAGAGGAAGTAAAAGTATTTTCAAACACACACACAGAAACTGCCCCATAGGCCCCAAACTCCCCCTTTGACTAAACTGGGGAGGAGGGGTGAAAGCAGCGTAGAATCACATTTTCTTATCTCTTCATGGACTAAGCGTACAGTACAGCTGGCTGCCCTGGCGAACAGTGAAATAAGTGTACGTCCCACGCAGTACAGGACAGGACCATTACTTCGAACCAGATGCCCTCAAAACCATAAATCCATCTGTTACTTAAAAGTCCATACTTCTGGTCGGGCCCCAAATAATGAGAAGTGTGTTCCCAGTTGCAAGATGAGAAAGCGAGACAGATTCCCAAGTTGGTGCAAGATGGCTCCATAGTCGCTTTCTTCCGATTACAAATGTCTAGATGTGCACCTGGCGCATCGGTCAAGTTAGCACCCAATAGCCCTGCCTTTGAGTCGGCTCAAGGGTCCCTCTAAGGCGGGCGAGACTCGACGGCAGTGAGTTTCGTTTGCGTTTCTCTCTCAACTCCCTCAACGTGGGCTGTGCGCTGTGAGTTTCACTAAGCAAATGGGGTGATGGTCATCGTGGGAAGGTTTGCAAAAGGGGGTCAAGCCCTGAAAGGCGGGGAACGCGGCCCCCAAAAGTTACAGCGCTTGGTGCAACAGGATGCACCGAAGTTCCCGGGCTCTCCGCCCCAAGCAGGGACTGCAATGGCCAGATCCCTGGGGAAGGAAGGAGCCAGGTCGGTAACCGAAGTCCAGTCCCCCGCAGGGGGCGATGCTCCACGGGTCAAGGACAATGGGCAGTGGGGACCCCGAGGCGTGAGGCAGCGGCCCGCCCCAGCGGATCCCCGGGAACCAGGCG
>NW_022103901.1:19764130-19768436 GCF_000313985.2 Echinops telfairi | reverse complement strand
CCGGAGCCTGGGGCCCAGGTCGCTGCTAGGCCCGGCCACCCCCGGGCCGCGCGCGTGCTCCCGGGCCGCCGCGGGGAGCGGGTACTCGCAGGACAGGGTGGAACCGCCTCTGTAAGCTTCCGAGACTGCTAGTGGGAGTAGAAAGTCAGGTCTCCCGCAGAGCGGCTCCGGGTCTCGAACTGGGGAGCTTGCAGATCGCAGCCCAAGGCATAACCCCGCTACACCACCGGGGCTTCTGGAGGTCAGGGCACTCGGCTAAAATTAATGAAACTCCTCTGCAGGAGCCTGGTGGGGCAAGGGGAGCTCCAGTGGCTTAGCTGTCACCAGGCTTGCAGGGGGAGAAAGAGGAGGCTTTCTACTCCCTGTGAACAATTGCAGTGTCAGAAACCGACAGAGGCAGGCTACTCTGGGCTACAAGGCTGCTGCGAAACTGAATGCGCTGGATGGCAGGGAGTACTCCCTGAGCCTTGGTGGTCCCTTGGCTGAGGTTTGGACTACTCAGGCTCAGAGACTCAACCCCAGCAGCGCTTCTCGAGGACGAGGCTGTGTGCTTGTCAAGATTGACAGCCTCAAAAACCCTACATAGGATCACTAGGAATTGGGATCAATTTATGACGTGGGTGTGTTTTTTAATCACTGTAAAGTTAGCTGAATGTGAGTCCACCCCGAAGCAACTGTGAAGAAAAGCCTGGTGAGCTACTACATCGGAAAGATGAGCCATTAAAAGCCTTGTGGGTCATAGTTCGACCCTCATGTGCATGGGTGCCCGGGATCAAGGGACTCCCACCGAAGGTGGTTTGAATCCACGAGCACTTTTGCATACTTTCGCTAATCGATCGATTTATTAATATTTCAATGTAACTTCTACAGCTAGAGCTCCAAAGCCTGCAGAAGGAAGCCAGACAAGCGTGCTTTTGTTTTGATACCATGTATACGATGTTCAGAGCGGGCAGCACTCGCATGGGGACCGATAAATAGAACAGAAGATAAGAGGGAACCGATTACAAGGAACTATATGTGACCTCCTCCCTGGGGGACGGACAACAGAAAAGTGGGTGAAGGGAGACGTCTGACAGGGCAAGATATGACAAAATACCAATTTATAGATTATCAAGGGCTCATGAGGGAGGGGGGAGCAGAGAGGGAGGGGAAAAACGAGGACCTAATGCCGGGGGCTTAGTGGAGAAGAAATGTTTTGAGAATGATGAGGGCAATGAATGTACAAATGCGCTTTACACAATTGATGTATGTATGGATTGTGATAAGAGTTGTATGAGCCCCTAATAAAATGATTTTAAAAAGTAGAACAGAAGATGTTGGGCCAGGAGGCAACAGGCCGAGTGGGAAAGGGCTCAAGAGGATTATTTGGATAATAAAATGTTCACTATCTTCACGGGAGTAGTGCTTACTCGCTGTTGTATACCTTTGTGAAACCATACCAGTTTGCACTCTTAAGGTATATATTTTTCAATATGTAAATTTTGAATTCAATTTTTTAGTTACTTTAAAAACACGATGCCGAACACTATATACAGTATATTACATTTGGGGGGGGGGATTAAAAGGCGGAGGACGTCTGGCAAGGCGACAAACAAGACAAAACACCCTATACAAACCCTCTACATTGTAGAGGGTTTTAGAGTCTAAAGATACCAGAGACCAACGAAAATATATTCAGATGATAATCTTAGAACCCTGAATCTCAGAGGAAGGATAGAGAATTGGTTTAAATACCAACTAGGAGTCATGGTGGCTACACATTGGGCAGTTAACTATTGCAAAGTCAGCAGTTTGAAACCACCAGCAGCTCTGAGGGAGAAAGATGAGGCTTTCTACTCCTAATAAGATTTAGTCTCAGAAAATTATCTTATAGGGTTGCCAGAATTGATTTGATTGTCAGTCAGTTTGGAGTTTGAAGGAGCTGAACAGAAGCAGAGAGGAGACCAAACCCAAAACTTGCTACATAGAGTCTAATCCAGAGACCACCTTTCTCCCTTGGAGCGGCTGGTGGTTTCAAACTGCTGACCTTACAGTTAGCAGACCAACACTTAACTTCTACACCACCAGGGCTCCTGAGAGCAAACAGACAGGCAAATTGTATACTAGTCTGGTATGGCGAGGCCATCTTAAACTTTCTAAGCAGAGTATCATCCCGTAGTAGCCTGGCACATCAGTGAGAGAGGTGGGCTCCTCCTTTGAGCCCCATATCCACCTGGGGACCAAAAGCATGTCCAGCCCCCATTCTCATCCACCCAGGGACCGGTGACCTGCCACCCCCTGCTCTTCCACCATCACTTGTCTGTCAGTTTGTCATACTGTGTGTGTGTGTTGCTCTGATACTAGAGGCTGTCATTGGTATTTTAAATGCCAGCAGGGTCACCCAGCGCAAACAGGTTTCAGCAGAGCTTCCAGACTAAGAACAGACAATGCAGAAGCCTTCATCTCCCCACTTCAGAGGAAGGAGCCACTGAAAACCCTATGCCCAGCTTGCAAACATTGTCAGATACTGAAGGGATAATGAATGGTAGTAGAACATTGGCAGAGACAGTGCCAGAGGATGAGCCTCTCAGGTTAGAGGACACTCGAAACGCGACTGAAGAGGAGCTGATTTCTCAGGGTGGAATCGACCATGGTGACTGAACCCTGTGGGAGTGAGGCCTTCAGGATCTTCATTGCTGATGGGGCATGACTCAGGGTCAAGAGGAGCAGCTGCAAAGATGTGCTAATGATTGGAACTTACAATGTGCAAAGTATGAATCTAGGAAAATTTGAAGTGGTAGAAAATGAAACAGAACACCTAAAAATTGAGACCTTAAGGCATTAGTGAGCTGAAATAGATTTATATTGGCCATTTTGAATCAGAAAATCATATGATTTACTATGTTGGGAATAACACAGTTATGAGGCTTGGTGTTGCACTCATTGTCAAAAAAGATGCTGAAAAGACAGTCTTGAAGTACAATACTATCTATGATAGGATTACATCTATCTGCCTTCAAGGAAATCCAATAAATACAATTAGTAATTCAAATGTATGCCAACCACAAAAGCTAGTGATGAAGAAATCGGAGACTTCAGCAAACAACTTCAATTGGATATTGATCAAAAGTACAATCAAGATGCATTGACAATTATTGGCGATTGGAATGCAAAAGTTAGAAACAAAGAGGCAAAGAAGAGTAGTTGGAAAATATAATCTTGGTGATAGAAATGAAGCTGGAGATCGCACGATAGAAATTTGCGAGCTAGATGAATTCTTCATTGCAGATACATTATTTTCAACAACACAGAAGGTGACTGTACACCAGGACTTTTCCAGATGGAATACACAAAAATGTGGAAAAAGACCACGGAGAAGCTCAATATCAGCGGCTAAAACCAGACCAGAGGCTGACTGTAGAAAAGACCATCAATTACTCGTATGTAAGTTCAGGTTAAAACTAAAGAAAATTAAAACAAGCCCATAAGAGCCAAAATATGACCTTGAGTCTTTCCCACTTGAATTTTTAAAACATTTTAAGAACAGATTGCATGCATTGAAGCTAACGCCAGAAGACTAGATTACCTGTGGGAAGAAATCAAGAACATCATTCATGAAGAAAGCAAAAGGTCATTAAAAGGACAGGTAAGAAAGAAACTATTAAAGTGGATGTCAGAAAAGACTCTGAAACAAGCTCTTAATCGTAGAGTAGCTAAAGAAAATAGAAAGACTGATGAGGTCAAAGACTATGAATAGAAGATTTAAAGGGCAGCTCGAGAAGACAAAATCAAATTTTATAATGAAATGTGCAGACAGAGATACAGTTAGAAAACCAAAATGGAATCCGCCCGATCTGATCCCACCACACCGAAGCAAAACACTAAGGGCATGGAACAGAACAGCAAGGGGAACAGAGCAAGGAAGTCCCCAGGGAATACCAAAAATAGACTTTGGGGCCAGGGCTTAGCACCCCATCAGACTTGACTGGAAAGCACTCCTAAAGGCCAAACAGTCCTTGAACTAACTATAAGCTTTTCTTTCTTGTGTTTTGTTTTGTTCTTTGTCATTGGCTTGTTGTTTTGTTTTATTTTGTTCCTTGGTTTTGCTGTCTTGTTTTTGTGCATGTTATTATCTCCGCAGGTCTGTTTAAATAAGATAGGCTGGATGAACAATCTGGAGGCGAAAACAGTGGGACTGACAGTTCCACGGTGTCATGGGAGAGGGGGAAGTAGGGGGAAAGGTAGTGGTATTAACAAACCCAGGGACAAGGGAACAACAAGTGATCCAAATCGGTGGTGAGGAGGGTGTAGGAGGCCTGGTAGGGCA
>NW_022103901.1:19722808-19763092 GCF_000313985.2 Echinops telfairi | reverse complement strand
GCCAGGGGCTTAAGTGGAGAGCAAATGTTTTGAGAATGATGAGGGCAATTAATGTACAAATGTGCTTTACACGATTGATGTATGTATGGATTGTGATAAGAGTTGTATGAGCCCCTAATAAAATAATTTTAAAAGAACAAAGAACGAACATCAAAATGGAAAACACATTCAGCAGATCTTAAACGGAAAGATCTCACACAAAAAATTCAAACCTTGAGTTGCAATGTTGAAAGATTCTATGAGAAAAATATTGAACGATGCAGGAAGCATCAAAAGAAGAGGGAAAGAATACACAGAGTCACTGTACCACAAAGAACTAGTTGACATTCAACAATTTCAGGAGATAGCATATGAACAAGAACCAGTGGTGCTGAAGGGAGAAGCTCAAGATTGACTGAAAGCATTAGCCAAAAACAAGGCTCCAAGAATTGATGGAATGCCCATTGATGTGCTTCAACAAGCTGATGAAGCCCTGGAAGCCCTTGTTCATCTATGCCAGAATATTTGGAAGCAAGCTACTTGGCCAGCTGATAGGAAGCAATCTGTATTTGTGCCCATTCTAAAGAAAGCTGGCCTAACAGAATGTTCAAATTATGGAACAATATAATTGAGAGCACATGCAAGTAAACTTTTGCTGAAGATCACCTAACAATGGTTGCAGTAGCACATTGACAAGGAGCTGTTGGAGGTTCTGGACAAATTCAGAAGAGGACCTGAAATAAAAGACATCATGCCTCATGTCGGATGGATCATAGTTCAAAGCAGAGAATATCCGAAAGATGTTTACTTGTGTTTTGATTATACCAAGGCATTCATCTGTATGGGTCATAACATACTATGGATAGCCTTGAGAAGAGTGGAATTTCCAGAGCACTTAATTGTGCTCATGCAGAACCTGTGCATGAAGCAAGAGGCAGTTGTACTATCAGAATACTGCAGGCTTCAAATCAGGAAATCTATGTGACAGGATGGTATCCTCTCACCAAATTTATCCAGTCTGCATGGCAAGCATCAGAGAAAATGGATTATAGAAGAAGAATGTGGCATCAGGATTGGAGGAACCTGAGATCTGCAAATGACACAACCTTGCTTGCTGAAAATGAGGGCTATATATAATATAAAATAAACAATAATATAAATTATATAATATAAAAATTTAAATGTACTTAGATAAATATAATCTATTCTTCAACAGGGATTCTGAAACTTTTCATGGTATTATCTGTATGGAAAACTTTTTATTTTATTTTATTTTTTTAAAACATTTTATTAGGGGCTCATACAACTCTTATCACAATCCATACACACATCAATTGTGTAAAGCGCATTTGTATTTCATTCTCAAAACATTTTCTCTCCACTTAAACCCCCGACATTAGGTCCTCATTTTTCCCCTCCCTCCCTGCTCCCCCCTCCCTCATGAGCCCTTGATAGTTTATAAATTGTTATTTTGTCATATCTTGCCCTGTCCGACGCCTCCCCTTACCTCCTTTTCTGTTGTCCGTCCCCCAGGGAGGAGGTCACATATAGTCCCTTGTAATCGGTTCCCTCCTTCCTACCCACTCTCCCTCCACCCTCCCTGTCTCGCCACTAACACCACTGGTCCTGTAGGGCTCATCCGCCCTGGATTTCCTGTATTTTCAGTTCCTATCTGTACCAGTGTACATCCTCTGGTCTAGCCAGACTTGCAAGGTCGAATTCTAGTCATGGTAGTGGGAACGGGGAGGAAACATTTAGGAACTAGAGGAAAGTTGTATTTCTCATCGTTGTTACATCGCACCCTGACTGGCTCATCTCCTCCCCGAGACCACTCTGCAAGAGGATCTCCACTCTGCACTACCCCCATCATTCACTATGGTAAGATTTTTTTGTTTTGATGATGCCTTATACCTGATCCCTTCGACACCTCGTGGATGCGTAGGCTGGTGTGCTACTTCCATGTGGGCTTTGTTGCCTCTGAGCTTGATGGCCGCTTGATTACGTTCAAGCCTTTAAGACCCCAGATGCTATACTTTTTGATAGCCGGGCACCATCAGCTTTCTTCGCCACATTTGCTTATGCACCCATTTGTCTTCAGTGATCTGTTCGACACCTCGTTGATCACACAGGCTGATATGTTGTTCCATGTGGGCTTTGTTGTTTCTGAGCTAGATGGCCGCTTGTTTACCTTCAAGCTTTTAAAACCCCAGTCTGTATGGAAAACTTCAGAAAGTTTTTAATGCATTGTGAAAATATGAAAATAAGTAATATATTGTGAAAAGAGATAATGAATCGTGGTGAAGTGAAATCTCTTAGTATGGCTCTTCTGTCCATGTCTCTGTAACTCCCACCAAATGCTTGCATGGGCCAATAATACCATAATACCGGAACACTATTAGAGAGGGATGCTCAGTTTTAGTTGCCAACCTCCTGACTATAAAAAAGGTGTCTCAGAAGCAGGAAGAGAAAAAAAATCCCAGGATCATCAAAGAAGAAGAACCAGCAGTGGAACACATTTAAGATCTCTGTCCGAAGTGGCGGAGGCTGAGACCAGAGGCACCGGACCCTGTGGCACAGAGATCTGTGGACAGAGGCTGTGGCATAGAGGCTGTGGACAGAGCAAAGGAGTCAGGCTGAGACCAGAGGCCAAAGCAAGGAGATCATGAGACTAAACTTAAACAGAGGTGCAGTGCCAAGTCTATGAGATTGTGAGGCAGAACAGTGGGCTGGACCCTTGGCATGTGAAGGCCGAGGTCAAGGAAACACAAGGCTGAGGACTAGAGAGGGACTTGGCTGCTAGCTGAGGAGAGGTGTTAGTGTGGCCCAATGGCTGTATCCCTACTGTTTACTCATCCTAGAGTTTGTTAAACTGTCGATGTCCTTATTAAACCCCATAATCATGAGTACTGTCTGTGAGTTCTGTATGGCCAATGAAATGGGTTAACGAACTAAGGAGGGCAGTAGAGAGCCAGGAGAGGAACAATTGGTGTCATAATAGGGTAAGATAAGGAGGTTGGAGTTTTTTGTTTTGTTTTTTTACTGCTGCCTCGTGGCAATAGGTCTTGGGGCTGGGGAGGAGCTAGATTCTCCATCTCCTTTGTGTAGTTATAGAAGGTCAGACATGCTCTCCCTGTGATTTACTCACATAGTAAGAGCTTCTGCCATTCAAACAGGAATTGTATGGCCATACCACCTTGAACTTATAAAATCTCCTGTCATCAGGGTAGCTAAGCAGAGTCAGGCCTGGCTAATATTGGGATGGGAGGTTGTCTACGGATCCTGAAGAGTTAGGCTTTCTGCCCCAGCAGTTCAAAAACACCAGGTGCTCCACGAGAGGTTGAAAACGGAGGCCGGGGCTGCACAGAGGCCCCTCCTGTCGGTCCGGGGTCTTTCGGAACCAAGATGAGAGGTTGGAGATGGAGGTGCGGAGCAGAGATAGAATTTAGACAGGAATGCGAAGTTGACAAAGGCATTATTGAGGCAGGGAAAGAACTCCCGGGAGGGAAGGGAGAGCAGAGAAAGGGATGGGGGGCATCTTGAGCCCCTGGGCGGCTTCCGAGACCCAATGAATTAGGTCAGGGAAATCGTGCCTGGCAGTGAGGCAGTGGGACATATTTAGGGCTTGAGCCAAGGATGTACGTACTAATAAGGGGAAGGAAGGCCTTCTGGTGCTGCAGTTGCAGGGGCTGAGGCAGGGTGTGGTCTGTGAGTAAATCTTCCTGGAACACTGAGGGAAGGGGCTGTACAGACCCTGCCCTGACAGATAAGCTCCTTGGAATGCTGGAGGCAGGGACTGCAGTCCAGCTCTGGCCTTGAGAGGTGGGGGGGGAGGCTGCACAGTCCAGCAGGCTATCTTTCGGGAGAGCTGGGGGAGGCGGTTGCATGGTCCGGACCCAGCCCAAACACTTCATAGGAGAAAGATGGGTCTTTCTACCCCCATAAAAAGTTACAGTTTCAGAAACTTAGGGACAGTTCCACCCTGTCCTATAGAGTCATCATTTTGAGTTAGCAATGACTCATTGGCAATGAGTTGGGAGTTTGGGGGTTTGCTGCCCCCCTCCCCATGATAGCTTCTTGGTCTCCCAGTCCCTCCTACTCTCCCTAAGGACCATGCCAATGGCTCTGCTGACTCCCTTCTTATCAGGCCCTCATGGTTCCCACTTCCCTTAGAAACAAGGGTCCCTATGCCTCCAATCTTCTCCCTAGGGACCAGTACCTGGGTCCTCCTATCCTCTCTATGGGCCAGATTCAGTCCTCTCACACTCTCACTAGAGACCAACCCTCACATTCTCTCTAAAGACCAAGCCTTGATCCCTCCCACTCTGGACAGGATCATGCTGGCTCAGCCCAACTCATCCAAGACCACACACCTGGCCCCCTACACTCTCCCTACCCCCTCCAACTCTCTCCAGGGATCAAACCCTGGGACTTCCCACTCTCTATAGGCGCCCTTCGTCTTACAAGTATGGGGACTGTTGATTAAGCATGTGGCCTTCCAAACTCCAGGTGCAACCTCACCAGCCTCTACGTGGGAGAAAGATGAAACTATCGGTTCCTGTAAAGATTTATCGTCTCCTCAACCCCACGTAGGGTCGTGTGAGTCAGAATCATTTTGATAGCAGTGGTTTTTACCTTGGATTTTTGACATATTCAAGTATAAGAAGTAAAAAATTTTTCACATGCTTTCAAAATGCTTTTTCTAATTAAAAAAGAGAGTCCTATTACATCATGTGAATGAGATGTCAGAAAAGTTTTTCTTTAATGACTGTGGAAATTATATATATATGTATATGTATTCGTATCTATATCTATCTATCTATCTATCTATCTATCTATCTATCTATCTATCTATCTATGTATCTATCTATGTATCTACGTATCTATCTATCTATCTATCTATCTATCTATCTATCTAATCTATCTAATCTCCACCAGGGGATCTCCTAGCCAAGTGTTAACCAGCCAGCCCTGGTGGGCTTGGGAGATCATCTGCTTGTCAACCAAAGAAGGCCGCTGCTCCAGGAAAACAAGCACAGAGCCTACAGCGTCCTGTATTCCCAAGGACAGGAAGATTACTAAAAATACCCAGCGAAAAAGTATATGGAGAATGTTTATTCATGGACAGAGATTCTAAAAGTTTCCATATTTTCTAAAAGTTTCCATTTTTACTACCTGAAGGATAGACCAAAATTCATTGGGAAAACTTACATAATTTCACCTGATTCTAAACAGAAATATAAGCAGATTGACATGATTCTAAGGTATTCTTTGTGGTCAAGGTCTTCTCCAGCTGGTAGAGGGGGGAGACCCATCAGCCACTACGGTAGTGACTAGCTCCTAGTTGTTCCTGGCACCAATATGCTATTGTAAAAGCTTGTCGGTACACCTCTTAGAAGGGTAGCAAAAAGTCTACAATATTCCCTGGTGGTCTCCCAGCTAAGTACTAACCAGGCCTGATATTTTGCCATCAGATGAGGTCTCACGCTTTCCTATAGAGACTGGGAAGGCCCTGGGCCTATCTATAAAGTGAAAAGGTGCTAGGTTTGTACCACAGAGAAGGATGGAGAGCCTGTTTCCTAAGAAGAGTGGGGAGGACATGGACCAGCTTCCCAGGGAGATTGGGTGGAGCCCTTCACACAATCCTTAGTAAGAGTGAGAGAACCTGGCAGCAACTGACTGGAGCATCTCTAGGAAGTGGTGCAAAAAGCTTACTGCAGCACTCAGTACTAACCAGGCCAGTCTCTGCTTAGTTTTCCATATTAGAGGAGATCCTATAGGTTCCTGGTAATATGGCCCTAGTCAACAGCAGCTGCCTCTACTAACACCCAGAGCTTGCTCTCCATGGAAGCGGGGTAGTTCCACTGGCTTTCCCCTGTGATGCGTAGGTTCCTTGCAACATCTGAGGTCAGTTTGCTAATGTAGGACTGTGTCCTCCACCTTTGGAGTTAGGCAAAAAGCCTACAGCAGCTGGTATTCTAAGGCAGTTTCCTATCCAAGTACTAACCAGGCCTAACCCTGCTTCATTCTAAGTACTAACCAGGCCTAACCCTGCTTCATTTCTCAGATCATTCTGTGCTTGGCAGCAAGAGACTGTGACTGCTCTTGGGAGGTAAGCAAAAAGCATATAGCAGTAGGGATTCCTAAGGACAGGAATATTATTAATAGATACCTGGTGAGAAAAAATATATATAAAGAATGTCTTCATAAACAAAGGAGCCCTGGTGGTGGAGTGATTACGTGTTGGCCTGCTAACAGAGAAACCAGAAGTTCAAAACCACCTGCTACTCCACGGGAGAAAGAGGAGGCTTTCTCCTGCTGTAAAAAATGACAGTCTTAGAAAATGAGGAGCTGATGCCAGGGGCTCAAGTGGAAAGCAGATGTTTTGAGAATGATAATGACAACAAATGTGCAAATGTGCTTGAAACAATGGATGAATGTATGGATTGTGATAAGCGTTGAATGAGCCCCCAATAAAATGATTTTTTTAAAATGACAGTCTTGGACAAACATGTGCATAAGCAAAGGTGGTGAAGAAAGCTGATGGTGCCCGGCTATCAAAAGACATAGCGTCTGGGGTTTCAAAGGCTTGAAGATAAACAAGCGACCAACTAGCTCAGAAGCAACAAAGCCCACATGGAAGAAGCACACCGGCATGTGTGACCATGAGCTGTCGAAGGGATCAGGTATCAAGCATCAAAGAACAAAAAATCGTATCATTGTAAAGGTGGGTGAGTGCAGAGTGGAGACTCAAAGCCCATTGGTAGGCAACTGGACACCCCCTCACTGAAGGGTTGAGATGAGCCAGTCAGGGTGCAGGGTAGCAACGATGAAACATATAACTTTCCTCTTGTTCTTAAATGCTTCCTCCCCCCCACCCCACTATCATGATCCCAATTCTACCTTACAAATCTGGCTAGACCAGAGGATGTACATTGGTACAGATAGCAACTGTAAACACAGGGAATCCAGGACAGATGACTCCTTCAGGACCAGTGGTGAGAGGGGCGATGCCTGGAAGGTGAAGGGAATGTGGGGTAGAAAGGGGGAACCGATTACAAGAATCTAAGTATTGCCTCCTCCCCGGGGGATGGACAGCAGAGAAGAGGGCGGAGGGAGACCTTGGACAGTGTAACTCATGACAAAACTATAATAATTTATGAATTATGAAGGGTTCATGAGGGAGGGGGAGGGGGGAGGGAGGGGGAAAATGAGCAACTGATATTAAGGGTTAAAGTGGAAGGCAAATGTTTTGAGAATGATGAGGGCAACAAATTTACATATGTGCTTGACACAATGGATGTATGTATGGATTGTGGTAAGAATTGTATGAGCCCCCAATAAAATAATTTTTTAAAAATTAAAATAATTTTAAAAAACAAAACAACAAAAAAATGACAGTCTTAGAAAGCCACAGATGCAGTTCTACCCTGTTCTTGAGGGTCACCTTGAGGCAGAATCGACTCTGTATGGCAGCATGGTTTTAGTTTTATTTATGAATAAGATTCTGAAAATTTCCATGTTTTCAGAATACTTCTTTTATTGCATGGGAAGGGAGGCCAAAATGCACTGTGAAAATAAGGAAAATATACAGTTTCTCCTAATATTGAACAGGAAGTCTAAGTTGATAGACATGTATTCTCTGTATTACAAAGTGAAGAACATTTTTAATATCTTGAGAATAAGCAAATCAATATTTACAGTTTCTTTCATTTATGAACAGGAATTTTAAGGTTTCTTATATTTGAAAAAATTACCCTTTGTGGACCTTTGTCTAATAGGTGGGCGAATATAGTGTAAATAAAAAAGAAACAAAATTGTTCAACTCAAATGTAAAGAGAGGAATCATTTCACATGTTTCCACGTATCCCCATGTATTATAAGAATGGGAAAGTTCTCAATACATTGTTTGAATGAGAAAGCAATGTACTGTTTCCCTTACTCTCGTACAGCAAGTCCAAAAATTCTACTTGCCTGCACAGTAAACTTTGTATTACAGAGTCAGGGAAGTTCTCACTGTATGTTTGATTGAGAAAAAAAAATTATGGTTTCTCTCATTCAAGGACAGGGATTATACAGACTTTTTTTTCTTTCCATGGTAGCATGCTCACCTCAGCCCCGCTTGGTGGTCCTCATGGGGAGAGCCCGGGAGCGAGAGCAGGAGAGAGCAACTTTATGAGGGTTATCTTTTTTTTTTTTCATATAAAGCCTTTTTTTTATGTTGTCAAAGTGCTCTTTGTATTGCAAAGTCTGGAAAGCTTGTAATATACCGAGAGAAGAAATAAGAATTTCTGCCATTCAAACATGAATGCTGAAAGATTTGACCATTTTTGAAAGGTACCCTTGAATTCACAAGGGCAGGAAAGTTCACAAAGTGTTGTGGGAATGAGAAAGCAATACAGTGTCTCCTATTCAAGTGCAGGAATTAAAAATCATTTTATGTGCTTTCAAAATACTCATTGGAATCCAAGAATAGACCATACCAATGTATTTCACAAATAAAAATGTTAGGAAAGTTTTAGAATTTATTGTGAAAATGAATACGTATGTGTGCGTATA
The DNA here is from genome assembly GCF_000313985.2 of Echinops telfairi. NCBI lineage: Eukaryota > Metazoa > Chordata > Mammalia > Afrosoricida > Tenrecidae > Echinops > Echinops telfairi. Next base: position 19,754,557 of record NW_022103901.1, on the reverse strand, counting down.
GATTTTCTCTGATTCATAAGTAGACATTTTTAAAATGAAAGGATAACATTATTGGGGCTCTTACAGCTCTTATAACAATCCATACATCAATTATATCAAGCATATTTGTACATATGTTGCCATCGATATTTTCTAAACATTTACTTTCTATTTGAGCCCTTGGTTATCAGTTCCTCAGGGTTGGGGTAGGGGTGGTGGGCAGGGGGGCAGAAGAGGACATAAGTAGACATTTTAAAGAAATTTGCATTTTGGGAAATTATTGCAATTGTGAGCCTAAAGAATTATGTACAGGTGCCAAGTTGGCAAGGGGTGGATTGAAGTAGTTAGTTTATTGTGCCAACCTGGCTGATAAACACATGTGGGGTTAATTGAAGGGCAGAAGGATAAATGGCTAGGTGAACTTTGCCTTTCCAATTATCTGGTCTCTTGTTTTGTGATGGTCGGACCAGGGTGCAGCTGCCTTAGCCAGTTCCCTGCTTCAGCTGGCAAGGTTCACTTCCTGCAAGATATCCCCGAGGAGAAGCTGCATGGACCTACCCCAATGCAGCCCTGGCTGCTGGAGCAGCTGTATGGAGACCCCTGCCAGCGCTGAGATGCTTACACGTTCACTGATTTGGCTTCCCTCCTGCAGTCGGCATCATAATGTGTGTTTTGTGAGATGGAGGAGGCCTTTGTGGATTGGTGTCAGACATATGGGGTAATGTTGGACTTGTGGAATGGGCAGCACTGGGTTGGGATGTTTTCCTGATGTGCACTTAACCTTTATATAAAACACTCTCTTATACATGAGTTTCTGTGGATTTGTTTCTCTAAAGTACCCAGACTAACACAATTGCCAAGCAGTCTCCCACCCAAGTCCTAACCAGTTCTGACCCCGCTTAGCTTCTGTGATCATTCAACGGTGGTGGCTACCTGGTCTCCGTAGGGGAGTAAATAGCCTAAGGTAGTCGGTATTCCTGGGGAGTCTCCTTTCCAAGTACTAACCAAGCCTCAACTCTAATTCACTTCGAAGATCAACCAGAGCTGGGTGGGAAGAGGAGACAGAAAATAGGAGGGGGTCCAAGCAAGGTCCCTAGGGAAAGAGTGGAAAAGGGACGGGAGCCTGATTCCTCAGAAGGATGGGAAGGGCTGGGGCCCTTCTCCCTAGTGAGAATGGGAGGAGCCATTGGCATCGTTCTTAGTCAAAGTTGATGCGGAGAGGCTGGCAGCAACAGAAGGCAGCTTGTCTCGCAAGGGGCATGAAAAGGGCGCAGCACCTGGTATTAGCAGGTGATCACCATTCCAAGTCCTAACCAGGCTCGAACATGCTTAGCTTCTAGAATCAGATGGGATCTGGCAAATTTAAGGTAGTGTGGCTGGCGACATCAGTAGCTGCCTCAGTTTTCTGTAAAAGGCTACTCTCTATGAAGGGATGGAACTCTGTTAGTGTAGTGGTGAAGGATTGGGCTGTAATCCACATGGTCAGCAGTTCAAAACCAGCAGTAGCTCTTCGGGAGAACGCCTGGGCTTTCTACGTCCATAAACAGTTACAATCTCGGAAACCCACAGAGGGTCTCTGTGAGTCAGCATTGACTCGATGGTGAGTTCAGAGTCTATGAAGGAGGGGGACCTATGCATTGCCGCTGCAGTGGTTCTGTGTTACCACTTTGGTTAGCTATAGGTGGCTATAGGTCTCTCTGGAGTGATGCAAAAAGCCTACAGCAACTGGTACTTCTAGGTGGTTTACCATCCAAATACCAAGCAGTCCTCACCCTGCTTAACTTCTGAGATCATCCCCTGCTGGGAGGAGAAAGAAATTGTCCGCACTCAGTTATGTTTGTTGTCGTTAGGTTCTGACGCGTAGAGACGCTCTGTGCAATAGAAGAAAACACCGCCTGCCCTGTGCCATTCTCACAATGGCTATGTTGGAGCTCATTTCTTAAGCCGCTGTGTCAAGCCATCTCATCGAGAGTCTTCTGCTGTTCATTGACCCTCCACTTTACCAAACAAGATGTCCTTTGCCAGGGACTGGTCCAAACCTGTGAAACAAAGTCTCCCCTTCCTTGTTGAATGGAGCATTCCGCCTGTTCTTCTTCCAAGGCAGATTCGTTTGCTTTTCTAGAAGTCAAGGGGACTTTCCATGATTGTCAACACTATAAAAGGGCTCCTGCAGCCGATGTATCCAAAGCAATCCCTAGTTTCATTTCTTGATTGCATCTTCCGTGACCAATGATTGTAGATTCAAATAAAACAAAACACTTAACATGATCAACCTTTTCTCCATTTATGGTGATGTTGACTATTGGTCTAATAGTGAAGATTTGGGTTTTCTTTACATTGAGTTTCTGAGTCTATTCCTGCAGTGTTTTCTTATTCTGCTCAAATTAATATTCTCGATCTAAGTACAGGTTTCACATGAACACAAGAAAGTGCTTTGGATCGCCTGTTCTTCTAAATGTTAACTAAACTTGTTATGATCCACACAGTTGAATACCTTTGCATAGTAAACATATATCTGGTATACTCTGTTTTCAGCTAAATTCCATGTGACATCAGCAGGGATATCCCTCGTGTCACATCTTCTTCTAAATCCAGCTTGAATTTCTGGCAGATCTCTTTGAATGTACTGCTGCAACCATTTTTAAATTATCTTCAGAAAAAATTTACTTGTAATATTAATGATATCGTTCTATAATTTCTATATATTTTTTGGATAACCTTTCTTTGGAATGGGCACACATATAGACCTCTTCTAGTTAGTTGGATCGTTCTTTCACTCTTCCTAGAATTAACATGAGCCCTGATGACATAGTGGTTACTTGTAAGGCTACAGTTCACAAGGTCAGCAGTTCGAAACCACCAGCAGCTCTGGGGGAGAAAGATGGGCTTTTTCACTAAGAGTTACAGTCTTGGAAATCCACAGGGGCAGGTCTACTCTGTCTTCAAGGGTCGCTATGAGTCTGCAGCAGCGCAGTGGCATTGAGTTGAGTTGGGGATTAACCTCAGGCTAAATTGGCCTGTCAAATGGAGAGATGGAGATAATTACCCCTTTGTTAATTGTTGTTAGGTGCCATCACATTGGTTTCCAACTTATAGTCACCTTATATGCAACAGAACAAAATACTGCCTCATCCTGGACCAGCTTCACAATTGTTATGTTTGAACCGATGATTGCAGCCACTGTGTCAATCCACCACCATGATAAATGGAAAAAATGTTGAAGCTCTCAGGGATTTCGTTTTAGTTGTGTCTACCGTCGTCAATTTACATGGAAGAAGTCAGCATTAAGCCAATCAGCTGCAAAAAAAAAATCTCTTTAAAAATGTTAAAAAGCAAAGACATCACTTTGAAAACTCAGGGTTTCTTGCCCCGATTTTCAATTGCCTCATATATGTGAAAGCTGGACAATGAATAAAGACCAGTGAAGAGGAATTACAATCTTTGAAGTATGGTATTAGGAAGGTATATGAAATACACCAGGGACTTCCAGAAGCATGAACAAATCGGTGTCGGAAGAAGGATAGCCGGACTGCTCCTTCGATGTGTGGCCCGAGAAACTTCGTCTCATGTATTTTGGAAAAGTTTCAGGCTGGACCCGTTTCTGGAGAAGGCTATTGTGCTTGGTACAGCAGGAAAACACCGGAGTACTATCATGTCCATTCTAATTCATAGAGACCTATAGGGCAGGGTAGGACTCTTTTCAGAAGTAGAAAGCCTAATCTTTTTCCTTCGGGTGGCTGGGGATTTCAACCTGCTGGCCTTGTGGTCAACAGCCCAATGTGTAAGCCACTAACCCACCACAGCTCTTTTGGTAAAGCAGAGGGTTAGCAAAAAGAGGAAGACTCTCAAAACGGTGTATCGGTCACCTTCCAGCTAATGTGACTTCTTAGAGATGCCAAGCACACTACCACTCAAATAACTTCAAGCCCACATGCTTCATCACAGTATGGCAACGCTTGCAACATTTGGCACAAAAGAATCGATGGTCGAGCTTTTGTCTGTGTGATGGTTAGTGCTGTTTGGATTTTTGTTTTCAAGGTTTCTTTTCTCTTCTGCTGTGATTTAAGTGTAAATTGGTTGTTCATTCACCCATTCCTACACACTGGTGCGTATGTGACATTGACGATCATCCTCTCAGTGTGACAGCCCTCTTCCAGCTTCCTTCCTGCGTTTACTGTTTCCATCTGTCATTCTTTCTTTTCATGCCTGCGACAAATCCTGCCCCTCTTTTTTACAATTGTGGATGGAGTGAGTTCTGCCCTGGTGGCATTGTCCACCATGGAGGCAGCCTATTGTTTGGCTGAAAACTGAGCCATTGAGGTGAGCTCAGTTCCATGGTCTAAGGGTCTCTTAAGGGTCAACGTCTCAGGAATTCCACAAGTCTCTAGTAGACCAGTAATCCTGTATTGAAAAAAACTTTTTTAATGATTTTGAGTTTTGTTACATTTTTTTCACCCTCTGTCGAGGACCTTCTATTGTGAGCCCTTTCAGAGCCCTCCGTAGTGCTGCGTGAGCACAACCCAGTCCTATTGGTCTGAGGGTTGTGGCGGCCCAGGATCCAGTGGTCTCTGAATCTTTTGGACTAAAGGTTTATTTGACTTTCGTTACTTTGCAACAAAAAGGAAATCGGCCTCGATCCAAGGACCGTAAATAATATAATCTGAATCTAAAGGAGGGAATGGTATCAGAGCTTAAATTCTGAACACCTGATTTGCAAAAGGCCTAGCTGACAGTGGAAGCCCAAAACGCATTTGCAGGGTCCACACATGGATTCAACCTCCAGCGAATCCCTCTGCTCCTAGTCAAGGCATGCGAATAAGCCAGCGATCAGACAGAGATGGACGGTCATGGCAGAGGTAGTTATGTTATGTTAAAATGTAGTGTCATCCTTTTTGACCCATTTTAAATCTGTTTGACTTAAAAACAAACAAACATGAAGGAGAAATACACTTAGATGAAGCCTCTGCTGAGTCTCCTCTGACCATGGACCAGGGATGTGAATAGCCTTGCTTTCGTGCAGAATGCATTGGAAAGTGGAATATTGCACAGGCAGTTAGGTTAAACTTTAGCCCCTTATTATTTGGTCTCCTTTACAATCCATTTAGGTTTGTTCTAGTTTTTAATATTGTCTGCTCTCTTCTTAGTTGAGGCTTTATCTGTTTTACTTCGTTATTGTTGTTTGTTTAAAAAAATGTTGTGTGTGTGTGTATGTATGAAATCCAGGATAGGTAAGTCAATAGAGACAGTAACTGGATTAACGGTTCCTTGGGGAGATGGCAGGGGAGGTTGGGGGGAATGTGGAGAATTAATAATGAACAAGTACAAGAATGAAGAAAATATTCTAAAATTGATTGTGGTGATGATTCTACAACTCTTCTGGATGGGATTGACCGGTTGAATTGTATGATATGTGAATGATACGGCAACAAAACTGCTCGGGAAAGAAAAAAGAAGGAAACTCAGCCCAGTCTTGAGCCACCCTCCTAATAGTTGCTATGTTCGGACCCATTGCTGCAGCCAGAATGGCGATTCGTCGAAACGCTTCCTCCTTTTCATTCCCCTTCTGCTTTATCAAGCATGATGTCCTTCTGCAGGGGCTGGTCCCTCCTGAGAACACATTCAAAGTACCTGAGACAAAGTGTCAACAGCCTCAGTTCTAAGGAGCATTCAGGTTGTACTTCTTTCAATACAGATTTATTCATTCTTCTAGATACCCGTAATATATTTAATATTTTTCCTCAGCACCATAATTCAAAGGCATTACTTTTTCACCAGCCCTTATTTATTGTCTATCTTTTACATGTGATTGAAAATAGCAAGGTTTGAATCAGGCACAAATTAGTCTTCCAAGTGCTATCTTTAACACTTTACAGAGATCTTTTGCAGTGGATTTGCCCCCATGTACTATGTCATTTTATTTTGTGACAGATGCTTCCATGGGCATTGACTGTGGATGTTACTACACGTATGATGGTGTAGATATCATCTACATGATCTATGAGTTTCCATTACTATTAACTCAGTTGTGATGGACTGCAAAGTAGCCCAAAGTACCTGGAGAAGGGGTGACCTCTTTTTAACACTATGGCATCTGGCAGGGGACCGAGGACTTGGGAAGCTACCTGTTCATGAAGGTGTGATATGCCAGAGGGCCCGAGTTTGACTCCATCACCTATCATGGGACCTTAGTGCTTGTGTTGAGCTTCTGGGGTGCTGCTTCCAAGACACAAGGCAACATGAGCTGCAGTTCTTTTGCACCAGATCCATGAGAGACTTAGTACCTGTCTTAGGTGGTACAGAGAGACCAGGAGAATTGCGAGGGTGCTGCTAATGTCTCCACAGTGAAAGCATTTCTGGGTGTACTAGTGGAAATGTCTGATTCATGTGGACAAATTCTACAGTCTTTTATGGAAGGGGACACATTCAAATTTCACTGATGGATAACTAGCTAAATTAGTGAAATTAAGGGAAAATTGTAAATGAAGAATATGTGTCTCTAGAACGCAGAGTACTAAAAGATGTTAGATTTGTATATTTTTTAACAAGTGCGTTAAACTAGTCTCCATGGAGGACATCATCAGTGAAATGTCACACCTACATGCCTGGTACAGTGGATGCAGTTACGTTCTTGCCTGAAAAGATTGTGCATGATAGCGAGGCTGCTGAAGCACCCCAGTGCTAATCGGCCTCATTCTGGAGTGAAGGAAGTGGCATTTGAGAGGCTGTAGAAGACTATTTACCAATTTCTGATGGAATGAAATCAGTATTTTTAATAATATTTGGTATGAGGATCTTAATGGAAGAGTCCATAACTTTAAGACCGTAGTAAAAAAAAAGAAGAATGTAGTAATTTACCATAAATCATAACGTGCCATTCATTCTTTCCAGATTGAAGAACAAGAAACATTGAATGAGCTATTAAATAAACAGTGGGAATAATCACCCTTTCATTAATTAAGTCTTATATAGGGATACATTTTGATTCTTAGAGGCGCCCTATTTATTTTACATTCTCAAACTCCAAATATCAAACTCATTGCCATTGAGTCAATGCTGACTCATAGTGACCCCCTGTGGGATTATGAGACTGTAACTGTTAGGGGAGTAGAAAGCCCAGTCTTTCTCCAGCGGAGCTGCTAGTGGTTTTGAACACCTGACCATGTGGATTGCAGCCCAATGCCTAAGCACCACACTATATTGGGCCATATTAACTATTTTAGCTCCAGACTCCTTGAAGTTGCCATTTTGTTAAGCTAATTTTTAAGTGCCAGTAATTTAATTTTATTTTATGACTCAGATCAGGCTGCCTGTAAACACTTGGAGTACTTTGGGGAAACACTAATATTTAATATTAATATTTGATATTCATGCTGTGACCATGGGTGATTTAGGGAAAGCAATATTTCTGCTTATGAATGTAAGGTTCAAAGAATGCATATTCTATTTCATATTCAGTAATTCCCCTAGGATTATAGGGGTTACAATGCTTAAATTTAGTGGGATCCACATCTATTAAGTTCACAAATGGTTTAATTTGCCAACATTTAGCAGATGTTAAAGTTAATTCAACTCATATAGTAGAAGCACAAAAGCCAATCAGCATTCTTTTATGATCTCCTTATATAAACTGGTTAGTAAATTTCAGATTTCCAATTGGGTCACAGTATAAATCTTTGTTTTTACGTATTTATTGCTCCTTCCTCTATACGTAACTTTCTTTCCACATCTCTGCAGCCTCCCTAGCACTTACCACTCCCCCACCCCCCACTATATTTCAACCACCTCCCTACAGTGCTATTTAAATACATACTTTACTTTCTTCACCAGTAGGGCCTAACATTTGAGCAGCAGGAGGGAACCTTGTGGTTATGGCAGGAGAGAGTTAGCTACCAAGACAGCAAAAACCTTCTTTTCCTGTGAATATAACTGAGCATAGAGTCAAACTGGTCTCAGGAGAATAAAGCCCACAGGGGTCACTTTGGGTCTCAGATGCAAAACAGTTTAGGGAATGTAATATAGGCTCTGAAGTCAGATCGGTGGGCTTACCTCGTTATTAGTATTATAACAAAACAATCAAACAAAACTCACTGCCCCCAAGTCGATATCGACTCATAGTGACCCTATAGGACAGGGTAGAACTGCTGCTGTGGGCTTCTGAGACTGTAACTCTGTGTGGGAGTAGAAAGCTTCATCTTTCCCTGCAGAGAGACTGGTGATTTTGACCTGTTGACCTCAGGGCTAGCAATCCAATTCATAGTCACTAAGCCACCAGGGCTTTTTTATTAGCATCCTAAATCCTTATAAACACAGCCAGGATTGACTAGATTCCGGTGGGTCTGTCACCTTTTAGATAAATAGTCTTAGGCAATTAACAACCTTTGTACCAGTAGCTCCTTGAATCTAAGTTAATGATTCTACCTGATTGGGTCGTTGTGGAGATCAAAGGAGGCTGTTTGCGTAAAATTGTTAGTGCTATGTCAGCACTCAGTAAATCTGTGAAATTGTTGAGTCTGCGTGTAACTATTGTTTTCTAATGCTCTAGTCTTTTCCCTTTGCCCCAATTCCGCAGATACGTATTGCTTTTTTTTTTTTTTTAAAGCCCGAGTTAGTAATACACACTCTTAGTGACCCTATGGGAGAGTAGAAATGCCCCACAGGTTTCCAATGGAAAGACAGCCACCTCTTTCTCCATTTTCCTCCCAACGAGTGGCTGGGGGTTGCATCCACCAACCTTCTGAAGGGCTTAGAAACCTTGTGCTTTAACCACGGCTTCACTGGGGCTCTTACAGTTAACTACACAGCGATACATTTTCATGACCAGCAATCGCACGCCTTTCAGGACGCGCAGAATCCCCTAAGACTACACTTCCCAGAGAGGATTGCGGCCACGGGCGTCATTTTCGTGTCACGCCCGGTGGATAAACTTCCGGGTTAGATGGGTGGGGCTAGGAGCGTTCTCCAATGAACGAAGGCGTGAAGAGAGGGGGCGGAGAGGTTGGGCCAGTGAGCGTGTGCGGGCGGAGGGCAGCGTCCGCGGGGAGGACGCTTGGGGAAGCCGTCGGGGTGGAGTGTGCAGCGCCAGCTGGGCTGGAGGGAGCCGGGCGGCTGCCCTGCCTTCCTTGTCCGAGGGGCTCGCTCCTTCTGCCGCTGCCTGCGGACGCCGCTTCCATGTCCCTGCTGGGCACTGCAGTCCGAAATCGCTACGTCCATGGCCGCTAGGCTGAGGGAGCCCTCGTTCACCTCCTGTTCTTCCACCTTCAGCTCTGACACCGACGACGAAGGCGTGCGCGGTACCTGTGAGGATGCTTCCCTGTGCAAGAGGTACCTGTCGGGTGCGGGGCGAGGCCAGGCACCCCAGGGTCCAGGGTGGCTCGGGGCCTACGTAAGAGGCAGGCCTGTTTCTAAAGAATCCAAAAGGGAGCGTGGCTTCTTCGTACCTGTGCAGTGCACGTAAGAGAGGTTGGTTTCTTTGATCAGTAATTAAGGATCATTAATGATCGTTTCATTATCAGTCTGCAGTCTGTGCGACGTAATGTACGCCCTGGGCATTCGGTGAGCCTGGTGGAAGTGTTCGTTGTTGGGGAGGCAGACAGGAGAAGACTATTGGCTACAGTGCCTTTTTGTTTTGTTATTATTATTATTATTTTTTTTTAGTGAAAATACACAACGAAACCCGACCCCGGGTCACAGTTTCTAGATAAGAGTGACATTGGTTACTGCCTTCACATTCTGTCAACATGCTACGAATTTCTGTTGTAGTTGTTTTACTTCCATTTACTTAAATCTCTCTGCCCCCTAATCTGCTCACTCATGCTTTAAAATGACTGCGGCCTTCACTTTATCTCTCTCTCTTTTTTTAAGAAATGCAGATGATCAATATTGACAGTCTTTGCTCTTTAGACTAACCCGTTACTTGGATCAAAGGCGATGGAAAGGTTTGAATAGTAATTTAGGGCCATAGTCCTGGCGCTTCCTCCAGCCCCAGTAGGTCCATTAAATCTAGATTCTTTATGAGCTTGAAGTTCTGTTTCATGTCTTTATCTGATTTTATCAGAATTGATCTCTTAGCACACTAGGATAAGAATGTTCAGTAGTGGTAACCCTGGTTACCATCGCATAGTTCCTCTGGTCCTACCGATGAAAAGGCAGTCGTTCGTAGAGACGATTAATTCTTTTTCTGTTCCTCGGGTTTGCTTCTTTCCCTTTTGTTCCAGAGTACCAGAGACCAATGATTGTGTCTCAGGTGGTGCTCATAAGCTTTTAAGACCCCAGACACTATTCCTCACTGGGTGGTGGAACATACACGTTAAGGACTGTTTTAAGCCAGTGGATTGAACTGCCCCATCCCACCAGAACATGACAGTAAGCCCCCAAACCGAGGGAACTAAACCTATGGAGATGAATGGTTGTGCCTAATTAGTATCTGCATTTGTAGCTCTCCTCCGACTTGTTATTTTTGGTTGATCTTCTTGTTACAAAACCATACAATACCTAGCATTTCCCCATTCATCTCGTATCCCTATGTACATCTTACATCAATTCCATCAGCCGTGCTGTGCAAAATTCACCCATTTGTACATTTGTTATCATCATTTTCAAAACATTTTCTTTCTACTTGAGTCCTTGGTAAGCGCTTCTCATTTTGTTCCCTCCCTTCTGCCTACCCTCCTGAACCCTTGATAATTTATAAATTATTATTTTTTCATGTCTTACACTGACCGATGACGCTCTCCCCCCACTTTTCTGTTGTCCATCCCCCTGGGGGGGGGTTATATATAGATCCTTCTGATCAGTTCGCTTTTCTCCCCCCACCTACCCCTTCCCCTCCTGGTTTGGCTACTCTCAATATTGGTCCTGAGGGGGTTATTTGTCCTGGATTTCCAGTTCCTGTCTGTACCCGTGTACATGCTCTGGTCTAGCCGGATTTGTAAGGTAGAATTGGGGTCATGCAAGTGGGCGGAATGAAGCATTAAAAGAAGTCTAGAGGAGAAGAACTAGAGGGAAGTTGTCGGTTTCATCTGTGCTCTACCACACCCTGACTGCCTTGTCTCCTCCCTGTGACCCTTCTGTAAGGGCATGTCCAGTTGTCTGCAGGTAGGCTTTGGGTCTCCACTCCGCACTCCCCCTCATTTGCAATGATATGATTTTTTTGTTCTGGGTCGTTGATGCCTGACACCAAATTAGGCCTTTTTTGTCACACACTGTTAGGCAACCTTTTCAGAACCTCGAAATAGAAAGCTTGATTAACAGTTTGACCAGGTGGAACCAACTCCGAATACACTACAAGTAAAATGCGCTAGGAACCGACACTTTCCTCCGTTGGGGAAGTTCGTCAGCAATCGGCATTTCACCTTTTCTGAAACAAGGAAACCACTCATATGCTTGAGTTTTTCCCATAGTACTGTCCATGTAAGCTGTGTTTGATATCATAACAGTTTCTGTGTCATTTTTCCTGAGCAGGAAACAAAATTTCACAGCCGCATACTGTTCGCTTAAGTTAGCCATCACAAAAAATGAGATTTGAGTGGAATTGCTTTTACAAAAAAATTCACTGTGACCCAGAGTAAACCACCTCAGGTGAAGCCACTGGGTGCACTAACTCAGAGCGAGTTGCTCAGTGCTCGCTGACTACAAAAGCTCCACTCAGCCCAGCACAGTGCCAGTTTTTGGGGGGTACTCGCTCATATATTGATTTTATCATTCCCAAAGATAGTCTGTATGTTGTCTCTTTACTCTTTTGATAGGCATTTGAATAAACATAAGTGTTTAACTGTTAGGAGGTCTCAGTTACCTATTTTGTTTCTTACTGTTCATGCATTCATTTTAGTGTTTGATAATGTCATTGGGGGAAAAAAACCAGGTGACAAAGCATTGCTCCTAATTTTCTTCTAAGACATTTATGGTTTTAGATTTACCGTTTAAATCCTTGATCCATTTTGAATTAGTTTTTGTCTCTGAGAAAGCCATAGATCATGTTTCACTTTTTACTACATATGCAAATCCAGTTACACCGGTGTCATTTACTTACACTGCTCCTTCTCCATTGAATGGACTTGGCTTCTTTGTGAGAACTCAGCTGACCATAGATGCTTGGATTTATTTCTGGGGTTTCAATTATATTTCACTGAGCTGTATGCCAGCCACGAAATCAGTACCACATTGCTTTAATTAGTCTAGCTTTATGACTTTACTCTAGTTTTGTGATATGTTTTAAAATCAGGAAACGTGACGCCTCCTACGTGGTTCTTCAAATTCACTTTGGGTATTTGGGGTCTCATGTTTCCATATAAAATTGAGAACTAGTCTTTCCAATTCTGTAAAGGAAGCTTTTGGAATTTTGATTGACATTGTGTTTTATCTATGGTATTGCCATCTTGACAATATTGTCTACTAATCCATGAGCATGGAATGTCTTTCCATATGTTTATTTGTTCGGTCACTTTGTTTCAGGAGTGTTTTATGGTTTTCATTGTATAAGTCTATATCCCTAGATAGACGTATTCCTAGATATTTTATAATCTTAGATGCTATTATAAATGGAGTTGATTTCTTAGTCTACTAGCTGCTTTGTTGCTAGAATCTGAGAAGGAAAAATTTAGGTTGCTATGATCCTCATTGTGCACTGGAAACCTGGGCTAATACGACCTTTCTAGGACTTCATGCATTTGTTTACAGAGTGTTAGTCTGGGTACTTTAAAGAAACAAATCCACAGAAACTCATGTATAAGAGAGAGTTTTATATAAAGGTTAAGTGTGCATCAAGAAAACATCCCATCCCAGTGCTGCCCAAGCCCACAAGTCCAGCATTAACCCATATATCCAACACCAATCCACAAAGTCCTCCTCCAGCTCGCAAAACACATGCAATGATGTCGAGTGCAGGAGGAAAGCCGAGTCAGTGAACGAGTAAGCATCTCAGTGCTGGCAGGGGGCTCCACACGGGTGCTCCAGCACCTGGGGCTGCATCGGGGTAGATCCATGTGGCTTCTCCTCAGGCATGTCTTGCAGGAAGTGAGCCTTGCCAGCTAAAGCAGGGAATTGGTTAAGGCAGCTGCACCCTTGGTGTGACCATCAGAAAGCAAGAGACCCAAGAACTAGAAAGGCATGGCCCACTGAGCCATTTATCCCTCCGCCCTTCAATTAACCCCACGTGTTTGTCGGCCAGGTTGGCACAATAAACCAACTACCTCACAGAGTAAGTTCTGCACTGACTCCTGTTTCCAGAGTTTATTATGTCTCTTGCACAGGAATCTCCACTTTCACATGGTGGTGTCTGAGCACAGATATGTTTCCAAGAAAAATAAAATGTGAGACTTTAGTGTAGTCTTTTCATTTAACAAACATTTCTGAGAACTTTCTTTGTCCTAGGATCTTACTTTGTGTGGGTTGTGGGATTTAGTGATTGAGATTGATGATAAAGAAGAGAGACGTGGTTTGAAACTTGCAGTCTAGTTGGAGAACACAGACAGGAAACAGCCACCCATGAAACACATCATTGTAATATTGAGTTGAGTGCTGGCAGATTGTCCCTAGTGTCACTCGAGCTTGTAATTAAGTCGGTGGTTTTAAGCTGAGAAAGAAAGCCTAAAAGAAAGAGAAGCTTAGCAGAGTGTTCAGGCAGTGGGTGCGACTGCAGCCAGGACTCCGAGGAACTGAAAGAATGCTTGTAGGCTGAGGAGGGTTGGCGTGCGCTCCACATCGGGGAGAACTAGAATTCTGGAAAAAGCTAGAAGGTGATTGTTTATTATCGCCCTGCCACCTTTTGTGAATTCATGGAGACAGAGCATAGAATTTTCCTTCGTTTTCTTTCATCTTTTGTCTTCTTCCCCTCCTTTCTCTCTTTTCTTTGTTTTTTTTTTCCTCACCTCTCCTTTAATTCTACTAAATATAAACAAACATAAACATAAGTGTAAAGACATACACATAAATCCTCTGCTGGTCTGATTACTTACATGTGTCTCCTACCCTACCTACTTATCTCTGTACACTTTCTCTCCTTATCCTAGTAAAACACATTTTCATGATACCTATTAAGTCTTATTAGCCCTCTTAAACTATATTTTCTTATTATTTTAAAAACTGCTTGGCAGCTGTGCCAAATTCAGTGCCTGCCTTATCCATGGCCCAAAGGCTGCCACAGAGACATTGTAACTCATGGGCCCTGTTCCTCTCTGTTGAGCTTTACCTTAAACACATCTATTATCAGATGAAAGGAGCTGAAATACTCTCTTGGATATAAGCCTGAGATGCGTCAGTGTGAAAGAAGCAGGTGGCGACTATCTCAAGGTTATGAATTTGGAAAATCATTGCACAATGCTTGAAAGCTCTTGCTTTGAGGATGCTAATAAACAGCAAATCTAGGCTACCATAATATATGCTATTTTCATACTCTGTGCCTTTTAATAGCATGTTTTAGTCCAACAGGCATAGTATTGCTTTTGTGATTGCGTGCTTTTGAAAGTTTTGCCGTATCTTGGACCCTCATTCCGTAGTGTGTAGTCACTTAAGTTTTTAATAGAAGTCAGCAATCTTTGTATTTTACTTTGAAATACATGTTTATTTTTAAGTACATGTTTATTTTACTTTTCTCAACAGAATTTTAAATTCTACATCATTGGCTAAATTAATGAGACCTCCAATAGAATTACCATATGTTCCATTGGGGGTGATTTATAATGTTCCCCAATAAAAGGATAAGCATGTCTGTTAATCCGGGTTGACTAGAGAAACAAATCCACACATACTCATGTGTGCAAAGAAAGAGCTTTATATCAAAGAGCAATTGTCTATTAAGAAAACATCCCAGCCCAGTCCAGATCAAGTCCACAAGTCTGATATTAGCCCATATGTCTGATACTAGTCCATCAATTTCTCTTCAGACTCACGCAGCCAGTCGCAGTGATCTGAATACCAGATCACAGGCCGGTGGGTGAAAAGTCTTGTGTATTCAATGGCAGTAGAAGCATCTCCAGGGCTCTGGCTGCCATCACTGTGGCTCCATGTGACTTGTCAACAGGAATAGGAAGGAGAAATGTGTGTTCCATCTCCAGGGAAGAAGAGAGGAAGTTCCCAGAAATCCTCATGAGAAGGCCATGCCTGCAAGGAGGCATCAGGCTATGACATGATTGACAGGCCCCTTCACTCTACTTCTAATCCAGTTTTTCTCAACCTGTGGGTCGTGACCCCTTTGGGGGTCAAACAACCCTTTCACAGGGGTCGCCTGATTCATAACAGTAGCAAAATTACAGTTATGAGGTAGCAATGAAAATAATTTTATGGTTGGGGTCATCACAACATGAAGGACTGTACTAAAGGGTTGCAGCATTAGGAAGGATGAAAACAACTGCCCTAATCTAAGACTAATTAATTTTTTCTGACAGGAGCTGGTGGTGACGTGGTTATGTGTTGGGCTGCTAACTGCAAGGTCTGCAGTTCAAAACCACTAGCTGCTCTGTGGAAGAGAGATGTGGCTTTCTACTCCCATAAAGAGTCACAGTCTCAGAAACTCACAGGGGCAGCTCTGTCCTGTCCTACGGGGTCACTGTGAGAGTTGGCATCAACTTGAGAGTAATGAGTTTTGAATACGATGTGGCCCCACTTGTTGCTTGCCCTCATGAAGAGATCACTGAAGATATAGTGTTGCTATAGCAGAGTGTGGTAAAGAAATCAGATGGTGTTCAGCTACCAGAAAGAATAGTGTCTTCAAAGCTTGTCTTAAAACAGTCATTTAAATAAGGTGACAGCTCAGTCCATACGGAAGAAGCACACCAGCCTGTGTGATCCAAGGACTGTAAATAATTCAATCCAAGACTGTAGGACGGTACCGCATTAGAGCTTAAATTCCGAGTACCCAGTTAGCAAAATGCTATGGATGATAAAGAAGGCTCAGACTCCATTTGCAGGGTTCCCTTGTGAATGAACCCTCTAGTGAACCCCCTTTGTGGACAAGGAGTGTGAATAGCCTTGCTTGCTGTCAGACATTGTACATGGGAAGTGGATTAATGCAGATGTAGTTAAGTTAAACTCTTAACACATTATTATTATTCATTCTCTCTTTGGCCCATTTTAAATTTGTTCTAGTTTTTAATATTTTTGCTTTCTTTTCAGTTATTGTTTTGTTTTGATTTTTATGTTTTCTGTATATGAAATCCAGGATAGGCAAATCTCGAGAGTAACTGGATGAATAGTTTGTTTACTCGGTTATGGCAGGTTACTTTGGGGGAAATGGAGAGTTAATAGTGAGTAAAATAAAGAAGAAAATCTTCTAAAATGGATTGTGGTGATGATTGCACAACTCTTTAATAGTCCTTCTGTCTGGATTTCCAGAACTCTCGTGCAGTTTTCTTTCATAACTGGCTTTCTTCCACTGAGCGCAGCATGGCAGTCCTCCTTCACCTTGTCAGCTCCCTCTCACCTTCTTCGTCCTATTCTTATTCTTCACTCATTGGCATGTGCTCTTGGTGCAAGTTTACATTCATTACCTCATCCACACGGAGTCAGCTTTCTCTCTCATGGTGATCTGCTTGTTTTGTCATCACTGTCTGGTCCTTCTCTCTCCTCTCTGGGTCTTACTTACTACTGTATCTGTAGTAGTAATGAGTGCACTTGGTAGGTGCTCAAGGGAAATTAAATATTACTAAATTGACAATACAGAGTTACAAGAAATAGAACACGCTCCTTATTACCCCAAAGGCCAAAAGGGCATATTTAAAGGGAGACATTGAACAGCTTCTATCAGTTGCTTAGCACTGGAGTGAGTGCAGGCCTTATGAGTATAGGGAAGCAGTGGCTTGATATTGTTGAATGGATTCTTACCCTACATGCTGGGATTGACTAGATCATTTCCAAAACCTCTTCCAACACAGAACCGGGGGATGAGTTGTCTCTGTGCAGTTACTGTTGATCACTGTCATCAAGTTAATTTTCAGCTCTCAATAATTGCATGTGACACAGTAGGGATCCCTAATGGAGCAATGACAAAGCTCTTGGCTGCTCACCAAATAGTTGGTATTTAGAACCCACAAGCCACTCTTGTAGGACAAAGACCTGACAGTCTGCTCCTTTACGGATTGTAGCCAAGGAAACCTCCCAGCAGCTGTACTGCCGGTGGGGTTGATATAGGGTCACTGAGAGTCAACTGGACCCAGTGGCACCTAAACAGTCTGTATGGAAGAAGAGGGCAAGACTGTAGGTTAACAGTCAAGCTCTTGGTTGTTGTGCCATGAGGGCTCATTAATGATGCTGGTGTGTGCCATCAGGTTGCTTCCACCCATAATGCTCCTATGCGACAGCAATGCCCCATAGGTTTGTGTAGGCCCAGTCTACAGGAGCAGATTGCCAGGAACCTCTGGGTGGGTTCATACTGCTGACCTTTCTTCCAGCAGCTAATAACCTAACTCTATAACCCGAGCGTGAAGTTTTCATAACATTTAATGATAACATTTATTATAAATCCATGGACGAATGTGACAATTTGGTTACATTTTTTTAAAATTGAAAATTTCATATATTTTAAAACATATTTTGGTTGTTATATATATTGATAACTATGAAAGTGAAGAATAAAAACAAAAAAATTATTTTTTCCTGAAATTAAAAATTCAGGTGTTATAGGGCTAAACCATTGGAGCGCCATCCTTTTTTAAATCTTTTCTTCAATTACAAATATAGCTGTACCACCAGATGGCAGTACCTGATCTCATTGATAACTGCCTGCCACCCAAGTGAGAAAGCACGTACTTTTTTCATGGCAGTCATTCTACAGGTAGCACTTGAAATGAAAGGTGTGTGAATTAATCTGATGCATACTGATATTTTCTATCTTGTTCTGTTCTATGTCATTTTATAAAGTAAACGCAGATTCACAGATTAGTTTATTGATTTAATGACATTAATGGGGCACAAGTCACTGTGTGGAAAAAAATTTTTAGATAACTAAGCAAGTTGGCTGTTGTACAGCTTTGAGAATCTGCTCTTTTCTTCTGACAGGCTGAGTTCCTGACACATCGTGTTCATCAGCGAGTGTGCTGTGTGTTTCTGTGATAGGCTGCTGCATTGAGAAAATCTCAAATAGCAGTGCTTGCCATGCCCCTCTGTGTATCACTGCTAGGCATAGCATGTTTGGCTGAATGGAACTGAGTGACAAGTTTTGGCCAGTGAGATAATAAATCTGTATGAACTGTGAAGTTATTTGTTGATTTAGATTGTGGGAAGGAATTAGGAATATGAAGAAAGAGAGGTGAGGAATGACCACCAGGGGAAGTGTGATGGGCAGTCGAATATGAATATAAAGATGGGTGGGTAATACTGTTTTAATTTTTAATGAGGTACTAAATGTTTGATTTTGGCCATTGGAACATGATAATTTTCTTCTGAATGCTTGGCTTGGTTCCTGAAAACTTTACAGTGAAACCTACTAATCTGTAATATCTGTGCCTCCTTTTTTAACCCTTTCAGGTTTGCAGTAAGCATTGGCTACTGGCATGACCCTTACATCCAGCATTTTGTGAGGTTATGTAAAGAGAGGAAGGCTCCAGAAATTAACAGAGGTAAGTAACTTCCCCTTCCTATCCCCAGTGTGCCCTCATCCACCAAGAGGCCTGAGGCTTTAAGGATTCGTTCGTATAATATTCAAGTACACTGTTTACAAGAGTATATGAATTTTCCCAACATCTTCTACAATACTTTGTTAATTTGATAAACATTGTATCTTATGATTTATTTTATTTATGGGTGAGATTGTAGATTTAGAATCTGCATACATCCTATTTACTGTGAACTGTTTGTTATGGCAAGGGTACCTAGTGGCACGGTAGGTTAGCATTAGGTTCTGAACTGAAAGGTTGGTGGTTCAAGCTCACCAGCTGTTCTGTAAGAGAAAGATGAGAAAGCTGCTTCCATAAAGATTTACAGCTCTGAAAACCGTATGGGGCTGTTCTATGTTTTACACGTTTGCTATGACTTGGAATCAACTTGATGCAAGTGGGTATATTTGTTAAGACAAGCAGTATATTCTCTTAGGTTGCCTGAAGTCTATGATAACATTTTATATAAAAACTTTAACCTATTCAAGGTATAGATAAAAGGAATATGATATGAGTATTTTAATATTCACTGCCTAATTTCCTGACTTAAAATATTATTTTCCATGCGATTTCACAATTTTCAGTTTTACCAGACTGCTGAGTAGCTTTCTTTATAGACACGAAAAGAATATTTCCAAGAGGAACATTTGGATCAGACGTTTTGATATAAAACGATTGTCTTTTCCATCGTAAAGATATGGGACACTGTACCTTCTTATTTTCTTATAGTAAGGTATAGGTAGTTAACCCCTCAAGTAAACACATTGTCTTTAATTCAAATCCCTTTGATTCAAACCACTTTGTAAAACAAGATGAGAATTGGAAAGTTGTTATTTTCCCATAAAGTCTCCAGATGCTATCTGACGTTGAAGCTGTCTGTTTTGTACTTCTGTTGCCCGGGGCTCTTTAGTGGTTGTTGTGTGATGCTTGCTCCCCTGGACTTCCTCAGGTTATTTTGCTCGAGTCCATGGGGTCAGTCAACTTATTAAAGCATTTCTACGGAAGACCGAATGTCATTGTCAAATTCTCAACCTTGGGGCTGGGATGGACACCACCTTCTGGAAATTAAAGGTATGTGAGCGCTCTCCTTCCTGGAAACCATTTGTTCAAATTAAAATTTTAAAGATGATCAGGTCGTTCACCAATTTCTTTTTAAAGCATTTTATTGGGGGCTCATACAATTAATCACAATCCATACATTCATCCATTGTGTCAAGCACATTTGTACATTTGTTGCTATCATCATTATCAAAACATTTTCTTTCTACTTGAGGCCTTGGTATCGGCTTCTC
Source organism: Echinops telfairi (assembly GCF_000313985.2). NCBI lineage: Eukaryota > Metazoa > Chordata > Mammalia > Afrosoricida > Tenrecidae > Echinops > Echinops telfairi. Next base: position 19,734,702 of record NW_022103901.1, on the reverse strand, counting down.
ATTTTTTCCCTTCCCTCCCCCACCCTCCCTCCCTCCTTCACCCTTGATAATTTATAAGTTATTATTTTGTCATGTCTTACACTGTCCGATGTTTCCCTTCACCCACTTTTCTGTTGTCTGTCCCCCAGGGAGGGAGTTATATGTAGATCCTTGTGATAGGTTCCCCCTTTCTACCCCACCTTACCTATACCCTCCCGGTATTGCCACTCTCACCACTGGTCCTGAGGGGTTCATCTGTCCTGGATTCCCTGTGTTCCCAGTTCCTGTCTGTACCAGTGTACATCCTCTGGTCTAGCCAGATTTGTAAGGTAGAATTGGGGTCATGATAGTGGGGAGGGAGGAGGCATTTAAGAATTAGAGGAAAGTCGTATGTTTCATCATTGCTACATTGCACCCTAACTGGTTCGTCTCCTCCCCATGACCCTCCTGTAAGGGGATGTCCAGTTGCCTACAGATGGGCTTTGGGTCCCCACTTCGCACTCCCCCTCATTCACAATGATATGATTTTTTGTTCTTTGATGCCTGATAACTGATCCCTTTGACACCTTGTCATCACACAGGCTGGAGTGCTTCTTCCATGTGGGCTTTGTTGCTTCTCAGCTAGATGGCCACTTGTTTATCTTCAAGCCTTTAAGACCCCAGGCACTATATCTTTTGATAGGAGGGCACCATCAGCTTTCTTCACCACATTTGCTTATGCACCCATTTGTCTTCAGCGATTGTGTTGGGAAGATGAGGAACTTGGAATACCAGTTTAATAGAACAAAGTGTTCTTGCATTGAGGGAGTACTTCAGTGGAGGCCCAATGTCCATCTGCTATCTTAATACTAAACCTATAAATAGATGCACATAGATATACTTCCCCATTCACAAATTTTTAAGTGATGGTACAATTTATGCTTTGACCACTCCATCTCCACAGCTGACTCCGTCTGTATAATCCTCCACAACTACCCTCAGGAACCATCCTGTATTCACCAGGAACTAGTTATGGACATCTTTTTGGGTTAGAAGTAGAATTCATGTAATTATCCATGTATGGGATTTTCTGGGCATGTGGATAACATGTCAGAAGTGGAATTGCATGGACAAAAAGTCAAATGCATTTGTAGTTTTGACCAGGACTAAAATTTTATGGTGGGCACAATGACATTGTGTGGTAAGGATCCACATGAATCTCATTGCTACAATGTGGGGATTGATCCTGTCCTCCTATTATTACTTCTCTGTCCTAGTCACCAGACACCCCACAGCATATTCTCTCCTTTCCCCTCTTTCTGACTCTAGCTACCTACAACTAAGTCAGTGGTCACAAGGACAACCATCCTTCAGACTACCAAATAGGCAGAATCCACCTGCAAGTTTGAGAATCCCAAATTCAGGACTGGTTTCCCATTGTCTTTTCAGGATGCCAGCTGCAAGCTCTGCACCTACTCAAGCCCCTTACTTTTTGACCTGCTAGTTCTCACTGCACTCCTGGTTTGTTAATTTACAGAAAGGACTTTGAGAATTCATGAGGATTTGTACTCCTGTAAAGATTTACAGCTTTGGTAACCTAAAGGGGGCCGTTTTACCCTATTTTATAGGGTCATTATGAATATGAATTGACTTGATGGCAATGGGTTTTGTTTTTAGTATATCTGTATCTATTATACTTTGACTACAGATTTTTTATAGTAAAAAAAAAAAGGGGGATGCAAACGAAGAGACAACGTGGGGTGAGGTCTTGTTAGTTCCCAATGGGGAACTTCCATGTTCCTAGGGATGCACCACCCTCCCGAGCGTAAGTTCTCATCAACCAACTGGGCTTCTGTAGGGCAGTCCTGTATCATATACACCTGCCTTCTCAGGCTAGTTGCTATCGGCAAGTGTTTTCCTATCGGCCAGCCTTATTTGTATAGCACCATAAGCAACACAAATCCCTCACATGTAGCCTGGAAATTCCAGACCCAAGTATCCCACTTACTCCAAGGGTTATTTTTCCAGAGCCAAGGCCAAAGACCACCTTTAAAGGTAAAACTAGATCTTTTACCCCACGGGTGCCTGAGGTGAAATTAGGAGACTTGCCAGGTTGGGTCATGGTACTATTACCTAGAACCCTTTTGTTGATTTGGTCCCATACTGCCCTGCTGGGATTGAGAGAAGGTAACTTAAGCCTCATTAATGGCAGAAGCAATTCTCCCTTACCTGAGTTTGTACAGCTAAACCTTTTTCCTACAAAGATTTCCCTAAATACATTTTCTTTTCTGTAGGTTCTTTAATGTGGTTGGTCACATGGTAGTGAAGGGTACATGCATTTCCTTGGATTTCTTCCAGATATAAATCAAGATAAATTTGAGTGCATGAGCACTCACCAAAGTGCTTATCTGTTTAGTTCCTAATCAGCTCACCTGTTAGGAATGTCATTAGTCTTCAGAGTTTCCAACCTTTTCCATAGTCAATGAGAAATCCAATATGGTCTAAGTATTCATGGTTTGGCCATGTTTTCTTCATTCTGGATAAGATACTTAACATTTATGAAGTGCATTTACAGCGGGAACTTTTTGAGGAATCATGAGAGTTCTGAGAGGGGGGTTTATACAGTTTGAGAAAATGGGGCAATAAGAAAATAGGTGGACATTCTGCACATTGTATAACCAGAGGCATTAGCGTGTAGAATAAACATTGGAGTCCAGCTCAGCAAACTCTAAACTTATTCTCTTTTCCTGTATGTATCTCCTCTCTGATTGTTCAGGGGAATATTTTCAGCATTTCTATGGATGCCATATTGTCCCATGGCGTGGTGTAAGGAAATGAGACCTAAGAGAATGTACTATTGTCAGTGTTAACTGAGGCCACAGGAGAAATCCTCCAGTGTACTTGGCACCTCTTTGAATTGTTCTTAAGTTGTTTTCCCCACCTCTTGATCTGTTATACTCATTTTCCAGTAAAATAGAGTCTTAGGTACCTCCTTTGGTGGGGGGTATGGGTTGTGATTAACAGAAAAGGAAATTTGCACTGTTCTTGGGAAAACATTTTTAAAAATTTTGCTTGTAATTTATATTGGTATGAAGAGGTTTTTAGCTATAAGGTTCTATTTAAAAAAAAGGAGTCAAGAAACTTTAGCCTGTAGATCAAATCTGTCTGCTACTTCTTTTGGTCAATAATGTTTTATTGAAACACGGCCATGCCCATTGTCCCAGGCTACTTTTTGTGCAGCCGCAATAGAGTTGAGTGGTTCAACAGAGAGATCTAGCTCACAAAGCTTAAAATACGGACAGCCGATTCTTTACAAAAAACCCTTGTAGTTCTGTGTGTTCTTATAAAAGTAATTGGGAAAACCTGCCCACAGGTCATGTTATCTCGAAGCCACTTTTCACCTGAAACACGGTCCCCTGATGGTATCGGGGTTAGCTAAGCATTCCACGTTTTTTGCCACCACTGCTCTGTGATAGGGTGTTCTATACCATCTCAAAAACCTAAGACTGGGCCATGAAGACCCCTATTTTAGGCACTGGGCAAGAAACATGCAAGGGAAAACTGGTATAGCTACAATGAAAGAATAAAGGATGAGTGTAGCCCTTCAAAGGGCCAGTTTTGCTGGGATTTCATGACAAGTGGTTAGAAAATCAGAATCCAACTCCAGCCTCAGTTTTGTCAGCTGCTCAAGCAGTTAGCCATGGGAATCCTCTTTGTGGAGCGTCTTCACGGGCATTCCTGTCTGCCTCATTTAGTATTCCCAGTTATGGATAGCTCCCATGTTTCCTAGTGACATGTGAGCTACTTGGGAGTGGGACATCAGAAAAGCAACAGAAGTCACAGGCAAAAAAAAGTGGAAGTATCACTCCCCAGAGCCTTTTGCCTGCCCCTTTCTCAAAGCCAAGAACAAGGATGTCTCTCTCTGTAAAGCTCCAGGAATGCTTTTTATACACAGTGACCGCTTCATAATTTTTTTTCTTCTTCATAATTCTTATGGGGATAAAATACATGGAGAAGTTCTCGGAAAAGTAAGAAGTCTTGTACAAGCTGTAGGACACTATTTTATCCTTCAGTAGTTGAGTTTTAATTATTTCTTGTTGTCTTCTGGAATTCTAAATGGTCTTTAACTTTCCAAACTCTGTTAATAAAAGTCCTTAAAAGGTTTTGCAGAACAACCTAGCAAAATTTAATTCTATCTATGCTCTATTTCCTCCAAGTATTTTGTAAATAACCCTACTACAAAGACAGACAGGTATATGTTGGAACTTTTAGGGGGAAGGGTAGGATTTGTGGAAGTAAGATCATCTGATATGCCAGCAAATGATCTCTTTTTTTTTTTCAAATAAAGCCCAATCCCAATTCATAGGAATTTCAAAAGAGGACCATTCTCTACAGCGGTCATTGGAGGGCATAACTGAATTTTACAATGCTTATGTCCTCCTCTTACTAGGAAACAGTTTCTTATCATTGCTGCCCCCTCATGATGTCCTGAGAGGGAGCTGCAATGTCCCCACATGTCATCTAGTGCCCATGTGTTTTCTCCATTTGCTATTACCACCCCCACTTCTCACTTACATACAGGGGTAAGTACCAAAGACTGGTTCATGTTGCAGAAATAGGCATTATGTAAAATCTGATGTTCATATCAGATTACAAAATAGGGAATGATTACATCATTATACAACTGCCTAATTAGATTAGTCTATAAGTACTAAATTTCATTATTATTTAATTGCCACATTTTATACCATTACATAACTAACTGCCAACCCTTGGGCTGGCCAAGTTCATATAATATTGTCATAGCCAGTGTTACTCTCCTCCCTCACCTCGGTGTGCATTACTGCCAGACATCTGTTAGCAATGCATAAAACAGTCTGATAGTAGGGTTTTTTTACTCTTGTAAATGTGAAATGAAGCATAATGAGGTAGTTGATTAGTGAGGATTATATATGTCATCTATTTAAATAGTTGTCTTGCCTGCCTAGTCACTCAAGTTAAAAACAAGGACATCTTTTTAAAAAATTATTATTAATTAGGAGTTAATACATATGTCATTCCATCTTTCAGTCATGTCAAGCAGTATTGTACAATTGCTACCCCAGTCAGTTCTCAAACATTCTTTTTCTTTCTGAACTCCTTGACATTGTCATCTTTTTACACCCACCCACCCCCACCCGCAGGACAACTTCATCCTTGACCTCTTCTTTCTACCTTTTTGTATCAGATACAATAAAGCCATAACCTGCTTCTGTATACTTGCCATGGTGGTTGAAAGCGAGTAGGAGGTGAATCATTATAGTCTGGATAGGAGATGGTAGAATTGAGGAGTGGATGGATTTGAGAATAGTCAGAAGAACGGATTGACTGGACAGTGAGGTGGTGTGGTGACCAGATGAAGTAGCTGCCACCCAACTAGGAAAGGCAGGAAAGGGAAGCAGAGATCTCTCTCGGTGGGTGGGCTTTCCTACTTTTCTTGGTAACTGCAACCCAGTGAGATACATACCTATGGTGGGCCCATAGTTATGTGCCTATGTCAGTTACAGGAAATACACTGATAATCAAGGGATGCCCATGATATTTATTAAGGGTGGCTCCATCTGAGCACCACACATTTCCACTCATTTACTCTCACCACCCCACGAGGTGTTATCATTATCTTCACATTGCAGATGAGAGAACCTTGACCTAGATATCTTCCCAGGGCCTCACAGCAAATAAGTATTGAAGCCAAACTTTGAACCCTTCCTTCTTTTTGAATACCACAGTGCTTGTTTTTACCCTTTCCTTGGGCTTCACTATAATGAAGGAGGGGAGAAATTTCCACAAAATAACACTAACTTCACTATTTGCTCGTTTATTCTACTGAATTAAAAAAGGATAGTAAATACAAACCCACTACATTGATTTTTCTGACCCTCCCCAATAGGTCTCAACCTGTGGTTTCTAAGACACTGTGTACTTTCTGTTCGCAAAATAAGTGAAATAAACCCAAACCCACTGCTGTCATGTTGATCCCCAATTACAGTGAATTTATAGGACAGATTAGATTTGCCAGTGGAGTTTCCAAGGCTGTACATCTTTATAGAAGCAGATGACCACACCTTTCTTCCGTGGAGTGGATGCTAGGTTTAAACTGGTCAGCAGCGGAACACTTGAACCACTGCGTCCATCTAGAGTTGCTTCAGGAAAGAGGTCTGATGTGGCCTACTTGTGAACGATCACAGCCATTGGTAACCCTAAGAACATGGGGGTGTTCTGAAACACATGGGATCGCAATGAGTTGGAATTGACACTGACCAGTAACAGTTTTGCTGCATCCGTTCTTCCTATACATCCACTCCATGTATTGGAAATGGAAAGCAAATTCCCAACCAGATCACTCACCTGATTAAAAAAACAACAACCCCATTGGCTTAGATACTTAGTGCATGGCAGATAAAAGGTGATTGATGAATATATAAAGAGTATTGTGTGTTTTTCTCCAGGATGAAAATCTTCTCCCAAGCAAGTATTTTGAGGTTGACTTTCCAATGATAGTCACAAGGAAGATACATAACATCAAGTAAGTATGATTTGGACTGACAGAAAAAGAGTCTGATAGAATTCAGCGTCATCTCTGTAGACGGCAGGCTTGAACGCGATGCCTCACCGCAGGGCAGTATTTCCTGTGATTCCTTCCTTTCTTTCCGGCCGTAGATCCCCCTCTAGTGTATCTCACAGGCTTTGAAATGAGCTCTATCTTCCCTTGTGACTCTTCCTGCCACCAGTATAATACCTCTGAGCATTTACCAAAGAACTTGTGAATAGTTTTAGTAGCCTGGAAATTTTAGGCATATTCTATGATCTGCTTTATCTCCATAGTATAAACAATCTTCAGTGCAAAATGGATAGTAATATTAAATATAAAATAGTAAATATTTTTAGACCAATGAATGAGTAATCAGTTATTACAAGTGAGATATAATGGGTCCATTTTCTGAGTTCAGCATTCAAGGACTTTACAAACCTATAGGTTTGAGTTTACTAATCTTTGCTTAGATCTTTTCTTGCCTTGTCAAGTATTTCACTTGAATTGCCCCATTCTGTCCTCCTATGAGGAAACTGAGACTCAAAGGTGTTAATTTGCATGAAGTCATCAAAAATGGAAGAGGTAGAGCTGAGATTTTAATTCTTGACTTCAAGCCAAAAAGACAAGCTTACTCAGTAGTTTTGACACGCATTCTCTTCCCCACTTTTTATATTAACCATCTAAATACCAGCAGTCTTGGGGCTGGGCTGGGCTGGGGCGGGGAAGGAGCTGATCCCAAGGGCTCGGTGGAAAGTAAATGTCCAGAAAAGAACGATGGAAGAAAAATAGTAATATGTCAGATGCAATTTGATGTATGGATCGTGACAAGAGTTGTAAGAGCCCCCAATAAAATGACCTGAAAACAACAACAAAACAAACAAAAAATAAATAACCAGCTTTCTCTGTGAACAAGATTTGTTTCTAATTTTGGCTTTAAGAATTTGTCAGGATAAACACCACTGAAAAGTCAAGGCCGATACGCAGGCATACAAAGTAAAATAAACTGATAGCAAGGTTTAAAGGAGGACAAGGACACAATTACAGAGAGGGTAAATAACACAGGTGCAGACCTTCCAAATGGAGAAGTCTGGTCAATTTCAAGGTCGAGCCGACTTGTTCTCAAAGAAAATGAATAAGCCTCATCCAAATAAAAAAGGAAAGCCATAAAGATTTAGTAACTACTAAAACAGCAGCAATGAAATAAATGATAAGGAAACTCCCAAACAAAATGAACTCAGCAAGGAAACGGGGTGGAACACCATTAGCCGTGCCACAAAACACCCAGGAAATTTACACCTAATGATACTTACGCTGTATAAATGGATTAAATGCACCACCTAAGGGACCCAGTAGCACAGTAGATAAGAATACAAGACACATCCGTTTGTTTACAAGAGACACATCCTACACACAGAGACAGAAAACTCAAATAACTTGAAAAAATATATCAAGTTGATAGCAATAAAAAAAACCAGGAGTGATAATAGTAATTTATGATAGAATAGTCAAAATCCAGCATAAGAAACAAAGAAGGATATAATGTAATGATAAAAGCATCAATTGAACATGAGGACATAGGCATACTGTCTGTATCCAGTGAGAGTCTCAAAATACGTAAACAGAATAGAAGAGACATGTAGACACTCTACAATAATAGCTGTTGTTTGAGGTGCCATCAAGTCAGTGTGGCTCACAGTGATCTCACGTACAGCAGAACAAAGCATAACCGGGTCCTGAGCCATCCATCAGTTGTTGTGTTTGAGCCCGTTGTTGCAGTGACCTTGTCAAGCCTTAGTCTTTGAAGGTCTTCCTATTTTTTGCTGCCCTCTACCAAGCGTGATGTCCTTTTCCAAGGCTGTTCTCTCATAATCACATGCCCAAAGTCTCACTGTCTTTACTTCTAAGGATCATTCTGAAAGTACATCCTCCCAGACATTTGTCGCCAGCTATAGGTGTTTGAGCTGTTCTTTAGCACCCGCAGCTGATTATGGCTGAGCTGCATCAGGCCTGCTGACAGTTCACCTGTTGATTTCCTCTTTGGCCACTTTTGTTCAGTTTCTCTTAGTATTTAATCCACTTCTCTATCCTTTCCTCTGAATCAAGGCTCTAGGATTCCCATCTGTATCTGTTTCATCTGGCGTCTTTGTTGTAGAGAGTCTGCCTAGTATACCATCTTGATGGCTGTCCTGTTTCTTTTTATTGTTTTGATCCATCCCCTATCAGTAAACGAGAGTTCTGAAAGCTTTGCTGCATCTGTGTCATTAAGGTTGGCTCCTTTGACGATACAATACTTTCCTGGGAGTATTTCGAGTACTTTCCCACCTGAGGATGCTTATCTTCCCATACTAAGGTTTTCAGTGGCTAATTTTTCAGAAGTGACTTGACTGCCTCTTTCTCCTCACCTGTGCTTCCTCCTAGCCTGCCGTAGTCTGGGACTCTGCTGAAACTTCCAGTTTCAGGTTGTCCTACTAATATGTATCGTAACTGTGGCATAGCTTCCAACATCACCACATACATAAGCCACACAGTATAACAAACTGACAAATGAATGGCTGTTTAAAAATGCATAGTTAAAAAGTTTTAGAACAGAACAAGGGCATAGAGCCTGGTTTAAAATCAGGAAAGGTGTGTGTCTTGGTGGCTTCTTCTCACCATACTTATTCAGTCAGTATGCGGAGCAGGTAGATCATCATAGAAGCTGGACTAGATGAAGAAGAATGTGACATCAGGACCGGAGGAAGGCTTATTCACTTGCTGATGAAGATCAAGGATTCCAGCCTTCAGTATGGATTGCAATTCAATGTAAAGAAAACAAAAAGCCTCCCAACCAATAGATAACATCATGATCAATGGAGAAAAGGTTGAAGTTGTCAAGGATTTTGTCTTGCTTGAATCCAAAATCAGTGCTCATGAAAGCAACAGTTAAGAGATCAAAAGAGGAACTGTGGTGTGTAAATCTGCTGCACAAGACTTCTTTTTAAAGTGTTGAAAAGCAAGTATGTTACATTGAGGATTAATGGCTGACCCACCCAAGCCATGGTATTTTCAGTTGCCTCCTAGGTATGTGAAAGTTGGACACTGAATAAACACGACTAAAAAATAATCTATTCATTTGAGTTACGGTGCTGGCAAAGAATACTGAAAGTACCACAGACTGCCAGAGGAACAAACATCTGTCTGGGAACAAGTACAACCAGAATGCTCCTTAGCAACAAGAATGGTGAGACTTCTCATGTCCTTTGGACATGTTGTCAGGAGAGACCAGTCCCTGGTAAAGGACACCATGCTTGGTCAAGTAGAGGGGCAGCAAAAAAGTGGAAGACCTTTGACAAATGGATTGACACAGTGGCTGCAACAGTGGGCCTTCAAGCATAAGAATATTTATTTTGTTCACATAGGGCCACAATGAGTCAGCACTGACTATATGGCACGTAGCAACAAGATCCCACAAACTGAAATGTCGTTTTTCCCCTTGATTATCTGATGAAAGTTACTTTTATCACCTTACCTAATGTTATATTTTATATTAAATGTGCTCTTTAATAATATACAGCAATTCTGACCTTGTGAGAACTGAAAAGGTTATATGCTTGATAGAACTCTGATTGAAGTATGAATAAATGGAGTCTCACTCAAGACCAGTGATGATTTTTCTGGGAAAAAGATAGATGGCTGTTTCTGGCATAGTTGTTGGGCATAGTTGAATTTGGCTCTCTGATTTCTGATTCGATGCATTTTTGAGGGGATTATTAAATAAATGTTCCTGAATTTTAGATGGGTGGAAAGGTCAGTTTTGTGTAATTTTTCTATGAGAAATAATAGTTATCTTAATATATTTGTTTTGGTTGCAGAGAAACAAGAAACTAGAGATGACCTGGAAAATTCTTGTTAGCCTATTTCTAAGTACTTCAAGTTCATTGTGCGATTTGACATCAAGAGCTGTTGAGTTTAGTACTTAGCTGATCTAGCCTGAAACCCTATGTATCTGTTGAATTTTTACTGTATGTGCTTCTAGTCAAATTTAATTTAACCTAAATCCTTCAGAAGTAGCCCTTGCTTTGAACAGTAGCAGTAGATATGTGCCATTTCAGTAGAAAGGATATACAGTTTTGGAGTAAATCAGATACTTGACTCATTTTCTTCTCTTTTTATCTTTCTATAGATCCAAACCTCCTCTATCAAAACCCATTGCAGAATTGCATTCAGAGGACACAATTCAAATAGGCAAGTATCCTCAACCTGCGTAGTACAATATGAATTATAGGAATATCTCTGCTTTTTCCTCCCCCTTTTTAAAGAGAGAAAAATGGGGCTTTCAACTCCAGTAAACAGTTACAGTCTTGGAAACTCAAAGGTCAGTTCTATCTTGCCCTGTAGCAGTGGTTCTCAACCTTCCTAGTGCTGCGGCCCTTTAATACAGCTCATCATTTTCATTGCTACTTCATAACTGTAATTTTGCTACTGTTATAAATCGGGCGGCCCCTGTGAAAAGGGTTGTTCAATCTCCAAAGGGGCCACAACCCACAGGTTGAGAACTGCTGCCCTATAGGATCACTCTGAGTCAGCATGGACTTGATGACAGTGAGATTTTTCTTTTTAAAAATGCTGTGTGTGCATACATGTAAGTGTGGTGTTACATAGTACATACTTCTACTGACACACATTCATATATACTTATTTCATGGCCACCATGAAGGAATTAAAAAGTTTATTGTATGACTTTCCTGAGATAACTATGGCTCCCCACTCTAAATCCCTTTTTCTGCTTGTGTAATAATTATAGTTGCCGGCATTTCAATATCAGATGTTCTCATGGAAATCTTTATTTCTAGGTTATCTTGTGAAATACAGTAGATCTATTGATTAGCACTGGCTCAGTTAGAGAGGCCATGCATTTTACAGTTGACTCTGTGCCCAACATTCTCTGCTGCCTTACTCCTGACCTCCTTTATTTATTTTTTTCAGATAAACAAGTTTATTGGTAAAGCTAGTCAACATGGTTCCTACTCATATTGCCCACAGAGGATAGAGTAGACCTGCCACATAGTACTTATACATCTGTAAATATTTCCAAGTCTGTAAGTCTTTACAGAAACCACAACTCTCTCCCACTGAGTGGTTGGTGGGTTCAAATCATGGACTTTTTTTTTTAATTAAATACTTTTATTGGGGGCTCTTACCAATCCATATATTCATCCAGTGTGTCAAGCACATTTGCACATGTGCTGCCATCATCATTTTCAAAGCATTCTCTTCCCACTTGAGCCCCTGATATCAGCTCCCCATGTCTTCCCCCTCCTGCCCTCCCTCACGAACCCTTGATAAGTTATAGATTATTATTTTCATATCTTACATCATCCTCCGT
>NW_022103901.1:19709710-19721941 GCF_000313985.2 Echinops telfairi | reverse complement strand
CATGCCTGTATTTAGGCCTCTATAAATGTCCTTTGCCTCCTGGTTCTTTCCTCTATTTCCTTTTACGTTCCTCTTGTCCCACCATCATGTTTGGCCTTCATTCAGGTTAAGTAATTCCTGGCTGCTACCCTCAGATCATGGACTTTGGTTGGCAGTTGAACCCGTTAATCACTGAGACAACAGGGCTTGCTGGGAAAGACTACTTGAGAGAATTTTCCCCTAAGCCTTTGCCTTGGTTTTCCTACATCAGAGAGTTCAGGTTGATTGACATTCTCTGAGTAAGCTCTAAACAATGAGTTTTTATAGCTTTTTCCTGGATCTGTGCTGCAATCTGCCTGGCCAGTGATCAGTCTATTTTGCATAGATGGTCAGTATATTTAAGCAAATGAAGTGACTATGGCATACTATGCAAATGAAGGGCCTGTCCCTTACTAAGAGGAGATTGATCGGTTTATGACTCTGGTAGGATGGTCCACGTCTTGGCATTGACTAGGAGTTTGCTCATACTCACAAATGCAGTGACTGCCACAGAGGGGAGCTGTCCGAGGAAGAAAGAGGATAGAAGAGGCAGAGAGGAGGCAAGGACCCTCCTGCAAGAGCTGTAACATGGGTCAAGGGCTACCAAAGTGAAGAAGGCAGGGACTGCTCCAGAAGTGGCCCTGTGGCTGAGCCAGTGGTGACAGTGCCAGCACTTGTTAATCATGTGCTCCCACTGGAAATAATTGACTCTGCTGAATTTAGATTCTAATTCTGAGGTCTACACACTAGGGAAACACGTTTTAAATTCTGTTTTTGTTTTGATTTGTTGTTTCATACTAAACTCATAAACTTTTAGTATCTCTCTCTATATTATTTTTAAGGATGCAGTTGGACATTCAGAAATCATTATTTGTGTTCTTTCACAGTAGAGCAGATAACACCCCTCTGCCATTGAATGCATTACAACTCACAGTAGGACAGAGTAGAACTGCTCTGTAGGGTTTCCACGGCCTTTGCCCTGCAGTTGTGGTACTGAACTCAACTCCATATTAGGATCTAATCAACCACTTTAGAAGAAAAGGGAAACAGAGAAAGAAAGGGCTAGCAGGAGAGAATGGGAGCATGAATGCATGTGTTGTGTGTACTCAGGTACAAGTGTAAGCATATAAGCTAGCTTACTTAAGCTCTGTCAAGAAATGGGTAGACTGTTACCTGGCAAAGTATTCAGTTACCTTTGGAAGGTTTGCTATTTATAACAATAAGCGTATAGTTTTTAATGGGATAGAAAGAATCTAGTTAGTTTGATTTTTGGAGCGGCCGTATTCACCAAAGTTACAATATTTCTCATCTTCTTGCATCTGCAGATGGACACATGCTGAATTCAAAGAGATACGCCATTATAGGAGCAGATCTGCGAGATTTATGTGAATTGGAAGAGAAGCTGAAAAAGTGCCACATGAATGCACAGTGAGATTTTGTTAACCTTTTATGCAGTTGCAACTTCCTGTTGTTATGACACAAGGACCATTGGAACTAGAACTGTGATCTGATCTTGTATTCGAGCTTTCACTGTGATGTTCCCTCATCTCATTGCTGTGTACAGGAGTTCTCTGAAAATATCTAGCTGTGTTTCTCAAGCTTGTTTTCCTGTTAGAATCACCGTGCTGCTCTCTGTTGTACACACTGATGACTAATTTCATGAACATGAAGTTTGAGAGAAGCGAGTTATAGCATAAAATATATAGCTGCAATGTCTAAAGAAAGGGTTGTTCAGTGCCATCGAGTCGGTTTCAGTTTTCGGTGACACTGTACAACTGATTGAAGCACTGCCCGGCTCTGCCAGCTTCACAATTACTGTTACGTTTGAGCCGTTCCTGCAGCCGGCGTGTCAGTCCACATGTTGAGGGTCATCCTCACTTTCATTGGCTCTCTGCTTTACCAAGACTGTTGTCCTTTTCCAAGAGGTCCTTCCTGGTAATGTGTGCACAGCATGTGAGAGGAGGTCTCTGCATCCTTGGTTCTGAGAAGTATCATCTGTACTTCTTTCTAGGACAAATGTATTTGTTCTTCTAGCAGTCCACAGGACTTTCAGTATTCTTCTCCAGCACAGACCTTTACTGCTTTCATTCCCTAGTCTTCCTTCCACATCGTTCAGCTCTCACATGCCTATGAGGTGGTTGCAACTGCTACAGCTTGCCTCAGGTCCACTGAAGATCTCAGAACGGCATCTCTGCACTTTCCAAAGGTCTCATGCAGCAGATTTACCTAGTGTGATGCATCATTAGATTTCTTGACTGCTGCTGGCGTGAACATTGATTGTGGTTGCAAATAAAATGAAATCCCTGAACATGCCAGTCATTTCTTCATTTATCATGATGTGTATTGATCCAATTGTTAGGTGGTGTTTTCTCTTTGCATTGATTTATTATCCATACTGAAGGTTGTTGCTGTTGTTTTCTTTTTATTTTCATTTGTGAAAATATTTTAAAAATAGCTTATTGGCATATACTTTATATATCATTCAATTTTTAAAATCATTTTATTAGGGGCTCATACAACTCTTATCACAATCCATACACACATCAATTGTGTAAAGCACATTTGTACATTCATTGCCCTCATCATTTTCAAAACATCTGCTCTCAACTTAAGCCCCTGGCATCAGCTCCTCACTTTTCCCGCTCCCTCCCCGCAAGTGGATATATACGTATATAAAGATATACATATGTGAGGGTTAGTAAAAAGGAATTGCTTCCAGGGTTCTAGTTCACATATGCATGAGGGTTTTTTGTTTGTTTTCTCTTAATGTTTAAACATAACTCTTAAGATCAATGGATGACACCAGACAAGTTTTCTTAGTAATCCACTTGTCTTAAATCTCATTAGGCCCCTCTTTTTTTTTATTTTTTTTAAATTTCATAGTCAGTTTATTAAGTTCAGCGATGAAAGTGATCAGAAGCATATTCTCCTGAAAGGGGATTTTCTTAGAAAGCAGGAAGGAAAAGCACAGCCCTCTGGCACAGCACAGGTGCGGTGGCCGGCGCACCTCTGCAGAGGGCCGTCCTTCAGTTGGCTGAGTCACTCTGGATCAGCAGGAGGAGAGTCTGGATCGTCCTCATCATCTTCGCGCTCCAAATCATCCATTTCCTGGAACAAAGACTCAGCGACATCCACATTATTTCCAGCATCTTTCAAGAATTGGATATCAGATGTGTCAAGATTATGATCTGTTTCAAATAGTTGTTTCCTGCTTAATTAATTTTTTCCTGCTGGCTCCTCCTCTTTCATTCGTTTCTTTTTCATTTGCAAGAGTTCTGCTTCAAATTTGGCCTTCCAACTTAAGACATTCTCGATTGCAACAGGAGTGCCATGAAATAGTTGTTTTTCGGCTTCTTCTGCTTCTTTTTCTTTCTGTTTCTTTTCTTCTACTTTTTATTTGATCTACTATTTCATTTAATTTTTCTTGCACAGCTGATACTAGAGTAGAGATCATTACCATGCCAAGGTTTTCTTCTGTCTGTAATGCTAGTAATTTTAAAATGTCTGAAAAGTCATTTTCTGCCAGATATTCCTGTGAGAATATTTCGTAACGAGGAGCATCATCTGGGTATTTTTCACGGTGTGTAGACTTGACCGTGCTCTGGACAGTGTTGTTACTTTCCCCGGCCTCCGATGTCTCAGTAATGGTGAAACCGGGTGGGGTTTCTGGTAAATCTGTGAAGGAGTCGGGGTAGGTGGACTCCCGAGCCTCCAGCTCGTTGCGCTGCTCCTCGCCGTAATCCGTCATCTTGCCTCTCGCCGCTGCCCATGGATGGTGCAGACGGCGAGGCGGCGCTCTGCAGCTGGGACCGCGGCCCCGCCTAGGTCCCTTTTTTTAAAAAAGGTCTGTTTAAGACAGCGGCTCCAGGAGAAGGGGACCTAATGAGATTTACCATGTTTGTGGTTGTTTGTTTGCTTCCTGTTTACATTTCGTATGATTTTCTGTTTTTGAAATGCAGGATAGGGAGATCTATAGCAAACGTAGCTGGATTGATAATTGCCTAGGGGCACGGCAAGGAAGGATGAAATGGGAGCTAACAATGAGTACAGGAAGAAACTTCTGAAATTGATTGTGGCAATGATTGCATACATTCTCTTAACACAATTGAATGATTAAATGGCATGATATGTATATGCCAATAAAATTATTTTTTAAAAATAGACTTTTAGATATTTCTACAGGAATTTGTTGCCTTTTCTTTGACCTATTTTGTGATTATTTTGAATCTGTTAATTAGTGTAATTTATTGAAATTAATTGAGACTTTATTGTATTCAATTCTCAATTCAGAAGGCTTATAAAAATTGATTCTGGTAAATGATTATCAAGATTTCCACATTGTACGAGTTAGCCTTTGATGTGTAACAAACCACTCCAAACTTAGTGGCAACAACTCGATTTAGTAGCTCAAAATTCTGTGGGCTGATAATTTACACTCAATTGGGTGGTTCCTCTGCTTAGAGCCAAGTTCAACTACCATTGGCTAGAGTTCATGTGAATAATTCATTCGTATGGACACCTGGGGACCGATTATCTCCTGGGAAGCTCATTCTCATTCATGTGCTCTCATCCTGTAGCGGATGGGCGTGGCTCCTTCCCGCAGTCATCTCATCCCTTCATGTGCAGCAGGAGATCAAAGGCAAGTGTTTTGCCACCCCTGCTTGCACCTCATTTGCTATGGACCCTTTGCCAAAGCAAATCACATGACCAACCCTGATTCCAGGGTAGGGAAATAGAGGGCACCTCCTGAATGGGAGGAACTCTAGTATCTCATTGCCACAGTGTGAATGTAAGGTTGTGACAAAAACATACATCATGGTTTATTACTAACTTTTGTATAGCGCATGGAACTTTGGTCATGATGGTAAGACACGCGTATTACTACTGTATTGATTGGTGATGTCCTCGCTCAGTTCTTCTAGCTTCCTCAGCCCTGCCATACTGCAACGCATGCATAATTAGAGGCTCATGATTTGATTTTTTTTAAAAAGTATGTGCCTTTTTTCTTCTCTTAAGATTGCCAACACTCCTCATAACTGAATGCGTGCTGATTTACATGACTCCAGAGCAGTCTGCAAACCTCCTGAAGTGGGCAGCCAACAGCTTTGATAATGCAATGTTCATCAACTACGAGCAGGTAGGAGGAAGCACGAGGAGTGTGAGTGCTGCCCAGGGCTCTACTGGTCACTGCCCCTATCTTTGCACCCTCTGCCTGCAGCCATTCTCCTTTTTTAATCTACTCCCACCATCTTTATGTCCTTCCGTTTTTGACTTTTTGCAGACATCTACCTTAGTCTTTATAAAAGTTTTTTGTGTCCTTATTTCATCATTGCGATGTCTGTAAAGACACAGGTCTCGCTGGAGAGGTTTTGACCTGTCCTAGTGTCAAATGGAAAAACCTAAACCCGGTGCCAGGGTATTGATTCCAACTCATGACAACACCACGGTGTGGCCCCGGAGAACTGTTCTCCACAGGGTTGTCCATAGCTGTGACTTTTGTGAAGTAGATCACCAGGCCTGCCTTCCAATGTACCTGTGGTTGAACTGTAGCACTTAATGGTACCACCTAGGTGGCCTGTCATTTACTCCCTGGAAGCATAGGGTTGGCCAAAGGCGGTAGCAGAACTTCTCCAAGTGTAGAGTGGTGGGGACTATGGTGAACAAGAGCACCAACGTCCCATTTCATGGCTGTAGCCAAGACTCAGATCCAACCAATTGTTGGGATGTGGCCTGGAGTTGCCAAAATTCCCAGTTTTTAAGAGAAGTTAAAAAGCAGATTATGTAACATTTCTAATTTCTAAAAACCCTGGGCTTGGTCTGTTTACTGCCTATTTGCTTCTTGTGATCTAGTGCAGAAAAAGTTCTGATTAAGAGCGTTGGCATTGGCTATCTTGGGTTTGAATGTTGTTGTTGTTGTTAGGGGCCAGTGAGTCAGTCCTGGCTCATAGCGACCCTGTGTACAACAGAAGGACACACTGCCCTGTCCTTCCCCATCTTCACAGTGGCTCTGCTTGAGCCCCTTGTTGCAGCCACTGTGTCCCTCCATCCTGTCTAGGGTCTTCCTCTTTGTCACTGCTCTTCCATGTCACCACACGTCACGCCCTTTGAGTCGCACTCAGTATCCTTGCTTTTAGGAACGCTCTGGCTGTCCTCCTTCTGAGACAGGTTTATGTGGGGTTTGTGGCTGTCCATGGCACTTTCAGTAGTCCTCACCAGCACCATAGTTCAAAGGCATCAATTCTATGGAATCCTATTCCTGTGAATCAGAACTATGCAATGTTGTATTTTTTAAAAAGAGCAATCCAAGGCACAGAGAGACCCCAGCATTATTATTGGCAATGTGACCCGAGGCAGCCTTTCTCAGTGGTTTGCTGTGGGGACGAACTCCCTGTCTATGTGACCTACACAAGTTACTAACCTCTCTGTGCCCATTTCCTCACTTGAAGAATGAGGATAATAACAGTTCCTACATCATAAGATTGTTTTGAGGAGTAAATGAGTTAATTTATGCACAAGCGTTGATAGCAGCACCTGAGTGTTAAGTATTACATATTAATTCCTTGTTTGTAAGAGAGGATAGTCATATTTACCTGCATGGATTATTTATTATGGAGATTTATGGACAGAGTTGATGTTGATCATCACTGGATTTTTTGTTTTAGTTTTATTGATTTAAAATTTAAAACATTTTTTAATTGCAGGTACGATCAATAAAGGGACTTGCTTTCATGTAGTCATTTGCCATAGCATTATGTGCCGAACGAGGGGTGACCTTGGTCTTCCGATCTCCCTCCTTTCCCCCCTGGCCTGCCATGGTCCTGTTGTCTGTGCATGTGCCATGCTGTGCTTGGTTCACATTCTCCTTTCTTCTGTTTAATTGTCCCTTAAACTGAGCCTTAGTCTTTAGTCCTGCTGCATGGCTGTAATGGACAGTGACCTCATAGCAGATTGGTAGATTTGCTTAATATACACCAGGCACTATTCCATGATATAGATGTATATTGCATTCTTTTATTATCACAATAGTAAAAAAAAAGTGTAGGCACTACTACTCTGAGTTTACAGAAACAAGAGCTAAAATAGGGGCATTAGGTAAGGTGTTGATGGCTTCACCGCTACTGTATATTGAGATATCTTTGAAAGCCACTGGAGTACATCTGTAGGTTTATTTGCTCTTAGTGGGCTTACTTGCTCTCAGGTTGAGCCTTTACAGTGGAAGCATACTGCCTAATTACTCTTCAAGGGGCTGTACCAGTTTCTGTTCCCACCAGCAGTATGTATGAGTGCTTGTTCCTCATTGCTTTACCTCTATTAAGTATTAACAAATATTAGCCTTGATTGGTTAAAAACAAAGTTAACAAAAAATTGCAAACGTGAAGCAACAAACCTTTACAGAGATGCCCAGACTCCTCTTGTCCTTCCAGGTGAACATGGGTGACAGGTTCGGGCAGATCATGATTGAAAATCTGCGAAGACGACAGTGTGACCTGGCCGGAGTGGAAATGTGCAAGTCTTTGGACTCACAGGTCAGAAAGCAGAGACTCGGGTGTTCGTGCACCATTAGTCAAACATTGAAGGACATTTTCCCATCAAAAATACTCGACTACAAAGGCACCAGGGGTCTGTGGGTCACTAGTTCACTCACTCACTCTCTGTCATTGAGTTAATTCTGGACTCCTAGCAACCCTATAGGACAGGGTAGAACTGTGGGTTTCTGAGATTGTAACTCTTCACAGGAGTAGAAAGCCTCGCCTTTCTCCTGAGGATCAGCTGGTGGTTTTGAACTGCTGACCTTGTGGCGCTACCAGCAAGGCTCTAAAAATCCAAAATCCAAACTTACTGCCATCAAGTTGATGTTGACTCATGGTGGTAGAACTGCCCCTGTGCATTTCCGAGAGTGTAACTCTTTATGGGAGCAGAAAGTCCCATCTTTTTCTTGGGGAGCAGCTGGTGGTTTCAAACTGCTGATCTTATAGTTAACAGCCCAGTGTGTAACCACTATGCCACCAGGGCTAGTGCTAGGAAAATCTAAGCCCTGTTTTGCCATCTGGATCTGTAAAATACAAAGTTATATTTCTGTATATTATTTTAACTGTTTTTACAATTCAAATATTCTATCCAGTTCAACCTTACAGATCAGATTAGACCAGAGCCATGTACATGGTACAGATAAGAGCTCTCGACACATGGAATATAGGACAGATAAACCCCTCAGGAACAGTAATGGGAGTAGCGATACCATGAAGGTAGAGGGAAGGCAGGGGTGGGGAGAGAAAGTGAGAAATGGGGAACCAACTACAATGAGGGATGAACAACAGAAACATGGGTAAAGGGAGACAGCGGATGGTATAAGATATGAAAATAATAATAATTTATAATTTATCAGGGGTTCACCAGGGTAGGAGGGTGGGAAAGGGAGGGGAAAAAAGAGGAGCTGATATCAAAGGGTCAATCAGAAAGAAAATGTTAGGAAAATGATGTTGGCAACATATGTACAAATGTGTTTGATACAATAGATATATGGATTGTTATAAGAGCTGTAAGAACCCCAAATAAAATGGTTTATTAATAATTTTAAAAATTTCTATCATATCTAAAAATACAGAGAATCCCTTCAAAAATACTTTTGATGTTCGAATATTTTAAAGCAAACCCCAGGTAGAACATTAAAGTGCTTCACTATGGATGCTGAGCCAATAAGGACTTTCTCTTCAAGAGAATGGTGTTCATAAATGAATGGCTTTCATTTTCATACCTTTCATACTATACCAATTGACCATAACTCCTCAATAGCACCCGATACCCAGTCTATGTCCAGTTTCCCCAATTATTTTTAAAATAATAATTTTATAATTGATATGTTTGAATCAGGAACTAAGCATGTTCTACAGATCATATATGATTAAACCTCTTGATCTATGACAGCCCCCTTTCTTTTCAAATGCCCTTTACTTACTGAAGAGATACTTTCAACTTCATTTAAATTTTACAAGTGTTATGTCATGTTACTATTGTACCACTTAAGAGAATTGTTACTATAGAAAAGTGCTTTCTATATTTTTTTAAATGTGCTTTAGTGAGTTTTAGCTGACAAGGGCCAGAATGGACTCTTGAGAAAGGGGTAATCTAAAAGTCCTCCTGTGCTTTAAGCATGTCTTCGATCTCTGTGACATGACCCTGATATTCTTTTCTCTGTCTCTTCACTGCGCTTTCTAGAAAGAACGGCTCCTGTCATGTGGATGGGAAACAGCATCGGTAGTGGATATGATGGAATTGTACAGCAGATTACCACGATCAGAAGTGATGAGGTATGGGTTTGCCAAGCATGATTAGCTCCATGATAAGTACTTGAGTATTAATTGCATGATTGTCTGTGTCCTTTAATGTTATAAAGACAAACAACCTAACTAAACTTATTTTGAAACAAGTTAGCCTGCTAATAAATTAAACATTGGTGACAATTTGAGAAAAACTCATAAGCTACTAGATGGGATAAGCTTTATGCCCAAATGGATTATTTTAGTCAAAATAAGGAGTTACACTTGGGAAGTTTCCAGAGAAACATCTGTGGTAAAAAAGTTTTATAATCCCTGTGTTTTGAAGAAGAAAAGAAGTTCCTCAAGGGCTCCCACAACATTTAAACTTAGTGCCATCAAATCAATTCTGACTCTGACTGACCTTATCAGGCAGGATAGAACTAAACCTGTGGGTTTCTGAGGCCTTAACTCTTGTTTTTGTTTTTTTAAAGATTTTATTGGGGGATCTTATAACAATAGCAGGCTGGTATGCTTATTTCCTGTGGGCCTGTTGCTTCTCTGTTAGATGGCCACTTGTTTAACTTCAAATCTTTAAGACCCCAAATGCTATATCTTTTGATAGCCTGGAACCATCAGCTTTTTTCACCACGTTTAATTATGCACCCATTTTGTCTTCAGTGATTTTGCCAGGAGGGTAAGCATCACAGAATGCCAGGTTGTTACAACAAAGTATTCTTGAGTTAAGGCAGGTTTTGAGCAGAGGTCCAAAGTCTGTCCACTTCCTCAATGTATTGCTATATAAATATGTGTACATAGACCAATACATCTGTTTTCATGAATTCATATATTTACATAATGCACACCTATGTGTATACCTCTATCCATAGCTTTGTTTCCTAGATCTTTCCTGTTTCCTTTTACCATCACACCCTACTATCATGCTCATCCTTCTCCTGCCTTTTAGTAATTTCTCTCAGCTAGATTGCTATTGCTCCAACACCCCCAGCATCTCTACGTCCTCCTCATTGTTGTTTTTAATTCCCTAGTTGTTCCCCTGTCTGTGGCATTGTTTGTTCACTGCTCCCTTCTCCAGCCTCCTGCTGTCCCCAAGCCCCTCTGGAACTGTCGATTCCATTGCTTTCTCCTTGGACTTGCTTCCCATGCCTATCTGATATTGGTAGGCAAAACAACAATAACGGAATCAAAACAAAACAAAATAGAAAACCCCATGAAAGATTGAATAAAAAGGGGGTGGGAAACCTAGCAAAAATCCTCTCCTTCCCCCCAAATGAAAAAGCAGATAATTCCAGGTCTGTCCACTGACCCTTATGACTGTCTCCCATCAGTTCTGGGCTTTAACTCTTATGGGAATAGAAAGCTTTATCTTTCTCCAAGTGGCAGACGAGTTCAAATTGCTGACCTTGAGGTTAGCAGACCAAAGTGTAATCCACTCTGCCACCAGGGCTGCCAAGGGGAACAAAAAGTCTATCGGCAGATTTTGAAAATGGATTTGCCTTTTCATTATCAAAGAAACTATGTTCATTGTTCTAAAAATATTTATGTTCATTGTTCTAAATGAGCTGTTCTTTTTAGAAAGTGCAGTGAAGAGAAAGAGATACTTTTATATTTCAATCTAAAAGAGCATAAAGTATAATAGTTTTCTACTCTGTAATCACACCTTCCAGAGATAACCCTTGTTCATAAATTAGTATGTATTCTTCTATGTACATCAAGGTAAATATTTAGTAATTTGCAAATTTCTGTTTTTCACTTCAGTGGATTCAAACTATACATATTGGTCTGTAAGCTATCTCCTTTATGTTTTTAACTAACAAGAGATAGCGTTCCATATCAAAATATTATGAGTTACCAAGACCTATGTCGCCTAGTATTTATGTTTCTATATTACATTGATAATGTTAATTTAAAAATATGTAGTTTATTTATACAAAAACTTTACCAAAAATATGAAAAGACAAGCTACAGACTGGGAGAATATATTCAGAAACCTATATTTGATGAGTAGAGTAACCTGTTTTTATTTATAACTGTTACTGAACACCAAAAAGACAAATAACAATGAAAAAAATGGGTACATAGTTGAACAGGCATTCACTAAAGAGGATATTAAAATGGCAACAATCAAATGAAAAGATGCTCAATATCATTAGCCGTCAGAAAGATGAAGGTCATAACTGCTATGAGACGTTATTTCATTCTCAGTGGAATGGGTCCACCATTTGTCTGTCGGTTTGTCATGTTCTGGTGAGTTGCTTGATGCTGGAAGCTATTCCACAGGTATTTCACATACCAGCAGGATCTTTCATGGTAAACAGGGTTCAGTAGAGTGCTCAGATTAGGGATGGACTAGGAAGAGGGAGAGGTGGTCCATTCTGAGGTGAGGGATCAGCTACATAAAAACCTTCTGAGTAGCAGAGGAACATTGTCTGATATAGTCAGTTTGGAAAGCATTTAAAATATAACTTGAGTTGACCTTAGTGATGTAGATGAAGCTTCATTTGCTGATAGGGCATGACTCAGAAGGAGAAGCAACAGCCACACGTATCTGTTAATAATAGGAACATGAATGTACAAAGTATGGATCTGAAAAATTGGAAGTTGACAAAAATGAAATAGCATGCATAAAGATCAGTATCCTGCTTTGAGGGAATACTTGAGTGGAGGCCCAATGTCCATCCAGTACCGTAATACTTTATAAATAAATGTATGTACATAGATCTATTCCCCTGTCATTGTATATAAATGTATTGACATATGCACATGCCTCTATGTAGACCTCTATAAATGTCCTTTGCCTCCCAGCTCTTTCCTCTACTTCCCATCGTACTGTCATGTTCGGCCTTCATTTAGGTTTTGGTAATTATTCTCGGCTACATTGCCCTTATTGAGACCCCAAACATCCTATGCCCTCCTTGCCATCAATTTTAGATCATTT
>NW_022103901.1:19705153-19707344 GCF_000313985.2 Echinops telfairi | reverse complement strand
TGTCAGTTTGAGGATTAAAGAGTGAAGGGGTAGAGTCTAGCTTATCAGTCAGGATATAGCCAATGAGGCCTCTGTGTGGGCATGGCCTTCTCCTGAGGATTCTGGGAAACTCCAGTATTCCTCCATGGAGAGGGGAGACACACTCTTTCTTGGCTCACTCCCTGTGAGACATCCTGTGGAGAAGACACATGGAGAGAGGCTGTGCAGCCAGACCTCTGGAGCCAGAGAAGCCATATGGAGAGCCCTGCCAGCGCTGAGATGCTTACAGCGCCACTGGATCCACAATACTTCCCACCCACTGGCCTGTGATCTTCCTGCATTCAGCGTCATTGCATGTGCTTGTGAGTCGGAAGAGGACTTTGTAAATTGATATCGGACATATGGGCTAATATCAGACTTATGGACTTGATCTGGACTGGGCTGGGACGTTATCTCAATATTCAAGTGCTCTTGTATATAAAGCTCTTTCTTATACACATGTGAGTGTCTCTGAATTTGTTTCTCCAGTCTACCCAGACTAACACAGTCATTAAAAACACAGGAAAAAAGAAAATACCACAACGGTTGTTAGAAGAACCACTGTAACTTGCTCTTGAACATAGAATAGCTAAAGTGTACAGCAGAAATGATGAAGTAGAATATCTGAACAGAAAATTACAAAAAGCAGAGAAAACAAAGTGAAGCATTATATTAAAATTGTGAAGACCTAGAGTTAGAAAGCAAAAAAAGAAACAACACTGTTACCCATATTTCAAGCTCAAAGAACTGAAGAGAAAATTTAAGACTCGAGTTGCAATATCGAAGGGTTCTCTGGGGAAAACACTAAATGATGCAGGGAAACTCAAAAGGAGATAGAAGGACTGCAGTCACCGGACCAAAAAGAACTGGTTGGCATTCATCCGTTTCAAGAGGTACCCTGTGATCAAGAATGATGGTGTGAAGGAAGAAGTCTAAGCTGCCCTGAAGACAGTAGACAAAATCACGGCTCCAGGAATTGATGGAATGTCAATTGAAATGTTTCAGTCATCTGATGAAGCACCGGAAGGGTTTACTAGTCTATGCCAAGAAATTTAGAAGACCATCACTTAGCCAGCGGACTGGAAAAGATCCATATTTGTGCTGACTCCAAATAAAAGTTAACCATCAGAATGCAGAGATTATAAAATGACATCATTAAGATCGTATGCAAATAAAGGTTTGCTGAAGATAATTTTTAAATGACTACCGTAGTACTCCTATGAGAGCTTGCCATAATACAACCTGAATTCAGAGGACGACCTTGAACAAGGGGTATTGTTGCTGATGTCAGGTAACTCTGAAAACAGAGAATACAAGAAATACGTTTTTTTCTGTTTTATTGGCTTGCAGAGGCATTCAGCTGTGTAGGCTATAACAAACTATGGAGAACATTCAGAAGAATGGGAATTGTAGACCACTAGATTGTGTTCATGAAGAGGCAGCCAGTCATTCAGCGAGAACAAGGAAATAATGTGTAGTTTAAAATTAGGAGAAATATGCATCAGCATTATGTTCTTTCACCAATTTATTCAATCTTTATGCTGAGCAAATAAGCCAAGAACCTGGAGTTTATGAAGATCAATCAGTGCCATTAACAAGCTGGGATAATGTAGATGATACAGCCTTGCTTGCTGAAAGCAAAAAGGAATTGAGGTATTTACTGAGGAAGGTCAAACACCTTCAATATGGATTACAACTCAATGTAAAGAAAACAAAAATCTTCACAATTGGGTCAAGAAGCAACATCATAATAAGCGAAGAAAACACTGAAGTTGTCAAGAATTTCATTTTACTTGGATCTACAATCAACACTCATACATGCAGCAGTCAAGAAATCAAATGATGTCTTGCATTGGGCAAGGCTGCTGCATGAGAACTCTTTAAAATGTGACAGAGCAATGATGTCGCTTTGAGGACTAAGGTGTCCCTGACCCACCCCCTGGTATTTCCTAGCACTGCATATGCATGTGAAAACTGGACCGTGAGTGAGCCAGACGACCCAGGACTGAATGCGTTGCAGTTATGGGTTGGAGAGAACTAACACATTTGTCTGGAGGAAGTACAGCCAGGATGCTCCTTAGAAGCAAAGATAGAAAGATGATCCCATTTGGGGGCCTATTGTCAGGAGAGACCAGTCCTTGGGAAAGGACATTGTGTTTGGTAAAGCAGAAGG
>NW_022103901.1:19703385-19705053 GCF_000313985.2 Echinops telfairi | reverse complement strand
TTTTTTCTGTTTTATTGGCTTGCAGAGGCATTCAGCTGTGTAGGCTATAACAAACTATGGAGAACATTCAGAAGAATGGGAATTGTAGACCACTAGATTGTGTTCATGAAGAGGCAGCCAGTCATTCAGCGAGAACAAGGAAATAATGTGTAGTTTAAAATTAGGAGAAATATGCATCAGCATTATGTTCTTTCACCAATTTATTCAATCTTTATGCTGAGCAAATAAGCCAAGAACCTGGAGTTTATGAAGATCAATCAGTGCCATTAACAAGCTGGGATAATGTAGATGATACAGCCTTGCTTGCTGAAAGCAAAAAGGAATTGAGGTATTTACTGAGGAAGGTCAAACACCTTCAATATGGATTACAACTCAATGTAAAGAAAACAAAAATCTTCACAATTGGGTCAAGAAGCAACATCATAATAAGCGAAGAAAACACTGAAGTTGTCAAGAATTTCATTTTACTTGGATCTACAATCAACACTCATACATGCAGCAGTCAAGAAATCAAATGATGTCTTGCATTGGGCAAGGCTGCTGCATGAGAACTCTTTAAAATGTGACAGAGCAATGATGTCGCTTTGAGGACTAAGGTGTCCCTGACCCACCCCCTGGTATTTCCTAGCACTGCATATGCATGTGAAAACTGGACCGTGAGTGAGCCAGACGACCCAGGACTGAATGCGTTGCAGTTATGGGTTGGAGAGAACTAACACATTTGTCTGGAGGAAGTACAGCCAGGATGCTCCTTAGAAGCAAAGATAGAAAGATGATCCCATTTGGGGGCCTATTGTCAGGAGAGACCAGTCCTTGGGAAAGGACATTGTGTTTGGTAAAGCAGAAGGGCAATGACAAAAAGACAGACCCTCAGTGAGCAGGACTGACCCAGAGGTTGCCAAAGTGGGCTCAAGCATGGCTGCAAGTGTGAAAATCATTCAGGATCGAAGTGTTGGACATACAGTTGCTGGGATTGGAAGCCAACTCAACAGCGCCTAATGAACCAACAGGATAACTAAGATTTAAAACAAACAAAAGAAAATAAATGTTGGTGAGAATGGAAGGAAACTCTAATCCTTATCTGAGAATGTGGAACAGCGTAGCCATGCAGAAAACTGGTAGTGCCCCCGAAACAAAAAGTAGCACAGTGGAAAATTTTAGTGAATTAAAAAAAAGTTATTTCCACGTTTATTCATGTTTCTTTGTGTACACATGCATTTTTAAGTTTACATTTAAAATGTTTATTTTAAAAAATCATAGATGTCCAACATAAAAATAATAAAAGAACCAAAATAAAGTAGTATGGGTTAGGATTAAGGGGAGAACTTCACCCTCCCATCCTTGCTACTTTCTTTCACACGCAAAAAAACACCCTTTAAGAGGTTTTTTATGTATCTTCCCAAAGTAACCTATTGCTATAATAACATGTGCCCCCTCGTTTGTTTACATAGAAGTACACGGTGTATTTTATATACTGTGCAACTTGCTTTTTAGAGGTTCTTAAGAGTTTATGTTATTTTGGATGGTTATTCTGTGCCAATCAATATAAACCTACTCCATTTTTCCTAATGGCTGTGTAGTATCATTTGAATGAATGAGGTATAATTTATTCATCTCATTTTTGATGTGTGAATACACATATATATTGATACATATATAGATTAAATT
>NW_022103901.1:19701731-19702656 GCF_000313985.2 Echinops telfairi | reverse complement strand
TTTTTTCCTTATTCAAGTTCATTAGTTTCTTATATAGCAAAGAAATAAACCCATTGTCATTTATATGGCACATTTTTTCTAGTTTGTCATTTGTCTTTTGAATTTGTTTATGAAATTTTTTTCTTCTTTTCAATTAGCAGTGCATTAAGACATAAACAAACACACCACAGATAATATTTTTAGCTGTTCCTTTTCACTTAATGTCATTAATATCTTCCCAGATCCATAGTGGTTACTTTGTAATTACGTAAGTGTACAAGTGAATATGTTCCCGTTCTCCCGTAGGATCGAGTCACTCGAATTCCTGGATGAGATGGAGCTTCTGGAGCAGCTCATGCAGCATTATTGCCTCTGCTGGGCGACCAAAGGAGGCCGTGAGCTAGGTGTCTGCCTGTACTGTTATTGATTTGACCTAGAAATGGAGCCGTTTTCTCCTCCAAAGTCTGAAAGACTTGGCTTTCATATCCAGAAATAACTAGGAGATCCTCTGTCTGTATCTCTGGACCATCAAGAATGGACGCATTTGAATTATATGGTGTTGGCAGTGAATATTGAAAGTACACAGGCTGCCGAAATAAAAACCAAATCTATCTTGGAAGAAGTGCAGTTAGAATGCTCCTTAGTTGCAAAGATAGTGAGAGCTCGTCATTCCCTGGAGAAAGACATCGCGTTGGTAAAGTAGCAGGGCAGCAGAATGGAGGACGACCTTCAGCAAGATGGATTAACATACTAGTAGCTTCGGAATGGGCTCAAACAAGAGCAGTTGTGAGCCTGGCACAGGACTGGGCAGTGTTTCCTTCTGTTGTGCATAGCCTCCCTGTGAGGCAGAATGGTCTCAAAGACACCTAACGACAGTCATGAGCGTATCGCGAGAATTAGCTACATCTTTTGAATTTTTAGAACACAGAACTAGAACAACTTAGAT
>NW_022103901.1:19700002-19701561 GCF_000313985.2 Echinops telfairi | reverse complement strand
TCTCCGACAAACCTACACAGCTGTGGGTTGAATTTTGCCCTGTTATCTCATATTTCAGGTACAGTTCCCTGGCCATACTACAGTGGGTCATGGGGCAAGAACCTGGAGCTTAAGTGTTTGTTGTTACATCGATCTTGAAGCAGTTCTCCTTTACAACTAGCTGGCCCGTGTCAATCTTGATTTCCTAGTGCTTATTCCTTGTTGGGTGTCTCCTCAACCGGGGAGATGATCTTTTTCGATCCCAGATCTGGCTTTTAATGTAGTGCCAGCCCCCCAAGCTTCCTATATTTAGTTCCCTGAAATATAATACATATGACACTCTCAAAACAAATATTGGCCAAGACAAATACTGCCTTCGGTGTGACAATTCCAGGCTGCCACGAGCCCTTATGATCTGATCTTTCAGCTACTGTTGTTCGGTGACCTCTAGTTGGTTCCTACTCAGTCACCCAGGTTACAGTAGACTGAAATGCTGCCCAGTCCTGCGCCAGCCTCACAATTGTTGCTTGAACCCACTGTTGCAGCCACGGGGTCAGTCTGTCTCACTGAGGGTCTTCCTCTTCCTCACCGACTCTACCAAGCCTGGTGCCCTCTTCCAGGGACTGGCCCCTCTTCTTAACATGTCTAAAGTATGTGAGATGAAGTCTGGCTATCCTCACTTCTGAGGGACATTTTGCCTCTACGTCCTCCAACACAGACTCATTTGTTCTAACATTCCCTGGTACTTGTTCTAGTCTTTGTCAGCACTATAATTCACATGCATCAATTCT
The DNA here is from genome assembly GCF_000313985.2 of Echinops telfairi. NCBI lineage: Eukaryota > Metazoa > Chordata > Mammalia > Afrosoricida > Tenrecidae > Echinops > Echinops telfairi. The sequence continues at coordinate 19,700,791 of NW_022103901.1, read as the reverse complement.
TCTTCGGTCTTCCTTATTCACTGTCCAACTTTCACACGCAGATGAGGTGATCCACAATGCCTTGGCTTGGGTTAGGGGCACCTTAGTCCTCAAAGTGGCATCCTTGCCCCTCAACATTTTAAAGAGGTCTTACTCAACAAATTTATAAATTTACCAAGCTGTGCAGTTTAGTCCTTTTTAATTTAAAATTGCCTGTTAGTATATTTTTATATTGTTAATTCACCTCCACATTATAGAAACAATATAACATTTAGTAGAAAACTTAGAAAATTCTAGAACATATGATTCTAATTTTGTTAACCTAATGACAAAAATAATTCCCCTTACTATTAAAAACTCTTCAGTGTGTTATGTTAATAGATTTTCTAAATTCTGTCATTTTGACTATTTCCAAATTTCCTTAAACTTTCCAGTACTCTTAGAAATATAGGTAGTTTCTAATTTTTTTGTGTTCTATAGTTTATTTAATAAAAATATATTACACGGTTTTATGTAAGGGGCTTTTATTATACCCACAGTCCTGGGTACTTTGTGATAGCAGTGCTTATATGTGCAAGGCAGAGAACTTCTGTTTTCTGTATTTTTTCAAAGTTTAGCACTAAGGATAAGCTTTCGTATTAGCTGCAGAAGCCATAAATTACCCATAAACACAGAACCTCAGTGGTCAGATGGGTGGCTGGTGCCCCAGAGTCCGTCATTTTGGGCCCACCGCAGGTTCACATCTCTTATCTCTAGTTTCTCTGTTCTACACCATGAGAATCTCTCTAACAGCATTTGTTGGTTTCTTCC
>NW_022103901.1:19697568-19699274 GCF_000313985.2 Echinops telfairi | reverse complement strand
TATATTTACAGCCTCGGAAACCCAAACAGGCAGTTTTACTTTGCTCTATGGTCAAAAAACCCTCAATGGCAGTGCGTTTGGGTGTGTGTGTTGGGGTGGGTGGTGGGTGGGAGGGGTGCTGGTGGTAGTTTGTTTTGTCGCAGAGCCCTTGTGTGTAGCACCTGCCCTTGCTTCATGGAAGCAATGGAAATCTTGAAGTTGAGAAGCATAAAACTTGGAAATTGTTCACCCAACAGATCATTTCTTATATAAGTGTAAGATAGATGGATAAAAGAGCAGGGACATTCCATGGGCTGCCTTTTGTGCCTTCTTCAAAATACCTCCTACGTGCACGCCAAAGTTTGTTTCCTAAATTAGCACTTAAAATGCATTGTGTTCATGAGCATTTGCCCACTACTACCTCTTGAGTTTTTCTACCTACTCATTAAAAAAACAAACAAAAACCCCTTGTAATAATTCCTGTGCATACTGCTTAACAGAGTCTTCTCTTTGGAAGGGCCTCGGTGACATTGACCACAGCTAGTGGCTCGACTTCTCGGCAACATCTGACGTGGACAGCAACCTCTCTCTATCTTGACGTTGTCTCATTGCCCTCTTGGCTTCCTGGATACTCCTGCTTTTACCTGTATCAGCTTTTCCTTGGTCTCATTTCCTGAGGGGTTCATATTCTGGTGAGTTTTTTTCTCAACCATTATGCTTTCTCATACTCATCCCTCTTATTTTACGACCAGACTAATTCATGGTCTCATGTTACTCTTTTTTGACTTTTATTCTCAACCCCCTTGATGTATGTACACCATCAAAACCCATCCTTTCCAGCCCTGAGCACGATTCTCGTGATCAAGACCAAGGTTCCCACTTGCTCGACAATTTAACAGCAAGCTCTTAAAAAGGCAAGGAAATAACTTCATGATTGACTTATTCTTGCGTTTGAAGTCTTATTTTTTTATTATTAAAAGATCATTTTATCAGTGGCTCTTAAGCTCTTAAAACAATCCATACATCAATTGTATCAAGCATAGTTGTACATATGTTGCCATCATTATTTTCTAAACATTTGCTTTTTATTTGAGCCTTTGGTAGCAGCTCCTGTTTTTTCCCTCCCCCCCTCTCACCCTTTGTGACCCCTTGATGAGTTATATATTATTATTTTCATATCTTAGATCTACATCTGTCTCCCCCCACAGTTTCTGTTGTTCATCCCTTTGGGGGTGGTGATGATGGTTATGTGTTTATCATTGTGATTGGTTCCCCCTTCCTTCACTTCCCACCTTCCCCCTACCCTCCTGGTATTGCTACTCCTGTTCCCGGATTCCGTGTGTCGTGAGCTCTTAGCTCATGTGTTTACCTGTGCGCATGCTCTGGTCGAGCCCGCAGTGAAAGGCAGCACTGGGGTCATCATAGTGGGGTGTGAGGAAGGCTTAAGGAACTAGAGGAATATTGTGTGTTTCATCAGCGCTAAACTGCGCCCTGGTTGACTCATCACTTCCCTGTGAGCCTGTGAGGGGATGTTCCATCATCTACAGGTGGGTTTTGGGTTTCTGCCCCGACCCCCCCTTGTCCTCAAAAATACTTGTTTGTTTGTTTGGTCTTCTGATCCCGGCGACACCTCATGATCCCACAGGCTGGTATGCTTTTTCCATGTGAGCTTGTTGCTTCTCTGATAGGTGGCAGCTTATTTAACTTATTTAAGTATGTAAGAGCAT
>NW_022103901.1:19690972-19694809 GCF_000313985.2 Echinops telfairi | reverse complement strand
GTTGAGAAGGGAAATAGTACAAGTATAGGCCAGCCGCAGACCACACACAATACATGAATTGTTGAGTTGAACAGATGAAACACTTAACAATGAGAGTTGGTGATTAGACAAAATTTCATTAACATTCACTCACTGAGGCAGAATCATGCCTACCAGATTAATACATGTCATAAGAAAGCAAGGAGGGCATTTGGATAGTAAATATATCGCAGTCCTGGGCCACCTTTCATTGGGCACTGTCAAAACAGAGATCAGAACTAACGACCAATGGCCACCAATTCCATAACTTTGGGATAGCAGTCATCTGCTTCATCTTACTCTAGGAGTCTCAGCCTTAAATCACGGAGTATGTCGGTTCCTTAAATGTGCTACAGGTGAGTTTGAGGTAAAGCCCAGTTTATTAGTGGGGTCTCCACATGAAATCCTTCTGGTGTGGCCTACGAAGGATGTGTGTGCCTGGAAAGCAGAGTGTAAGTCCCAGTAGTCTATAGCAGAATTGGGCACAAAAGCCTGGATAGAAACTACGTCAAAAGTGCTCAATTAGAGACATAGCACTGGGGGGTAGTGTCCCCTTGCGTTCTTGATAAAGATTGTTAAGTGTTTTTCCTAATGAGCAGTGGCTCCTCCAGGTTTACTCACCAACAGATGTGATCCCCTTTTCTAAGACTTAGGTGACCTTCCCACATTTTGACTTGGGTTTCCAGTGAGGTTCACGTATCACTCTTGTAGGAGTGTCTGTTGATTTGGGGGTGACCTTAGCACAATGTAGGAGCCCTGCTGGTGTAGTGGTTATGAGTTAGACTGTGATCTGCATGGTTGGCAGTTTGAAACCACCAGCTGCTTCTCGAGAGAAAGACTGGACTTTCTACTCCAGTACCGTCTCAGAAACCCACAGGGGCCATCATGAGTCAGCATTGACTCAGTGGCAGTGAGTTTGGGTGTTGTTTTTTTTTAAGCACAATGTTGTATGGCAGCAACTGAATGGTCTTCTTCCTTTCCCCAATCTTGGAAAACTGACCCCAGCTGAAGTGCGGTCTCCTTTACTGAGGTGGTTTTTAAGATGTACGTATAAAGGGAGTAAGCCTCTCCTTTCTTGTGATTAGAAAAATATCCACTAATATTTCATTTTAATGCTTTTGTGGGCTCACTTTAATATCTCCACCTTTGATGCATTTAAGATTTATTTTAAAAAATGAGTCAGAGATCCAACTTAATTTGTTTTTTGAAATTGGCTAGCCAGTTTCCCCAAAACCATTTAGACTTTAAAAAAAATCATTTTATTGGGGGCTTGTACAACGCTTATCACAATCCATCCATCCATCCGTTGTGTCAAGCACATTTGTACATTTGTTGCCATCATCATTCTCAAAGCATTTGCTTTCCACTTGAGCCCTTGGTATCAGCTCTGCATTTTCCCCCCTCCCTCCCCGTTCCCCACTCCCTCATGAAACCTTGATAATTTATAAATTATTATTGTTTTGTCATATCTTACACTGTCCGACGTCTCTCTTATCCACTTTTCTTTTGCCTGTCCCCGAGGAAGGAGGTTATATGTAGATCCTTGTAATTGGTTTCCCCTTTCTTAAACCCAAGATTTCAAGGCCCAGTAAGAATTTTCATGCATGTAGTTGGGTCTTACAGGACTCTGTAAAAACAAAACAAAAAAACTACCAGCTATCAAGGAACTGAGTATCTTGATTCTAGCAAATCATTCACTTTTTGACTTCAATTAGGAACTACATGAAAAACAAGATATGCTTTATCTTTACCTGGAAACAGTTTTACCAGATAATAATTTGTATATCAAAGATAAAATTCTTCTTGTCCAGGTTGATAAGATTATTTATATTTCCTGTGAGCAGAAAGATAAAAATATGCAGAACTGAGAAATATGGCTAAACTAACCCTGCACAATTTTATCCTATTTGTATGTGTAGTTTGGAAATACTAGGGAAATAGTTTACAGAGTGAGTGTCAAACCTAGAGTATTAAAAAAAAGATTGTAAGGTGCTGTTCTACCAAGTTTAAAGAATTAAGGCACTGGCTTTTGGTATGTAAACTCAAAACCAAATCCACTGCCATCAAGTCAATGCCAACGTATAGTGATCCTACAGAACAGGCTAGAACTGCCCCAGTGAGTTCCCAAGACTCTAACTCTTTACGGCTTCTTTCTCCCAAGGAGCCACTGGTAGTTTTGAACTGCTGACACTGCAGTTAGCAGCCCAACACATAACGACTACTCCACCCAGGTCTTGCCGCTAATTCTATTTTCACCATTCAAGACTGTGGTATTGGGTATAACCCTTTTCTTCCTGGGCTTCGGCTTCTTCATTTGTAAATTGGGCGTGATAATTATAATACTGCTTTACTGCTTCACTCTGTTGTTGGGAGGATTAAATTAAATAGAAGAGACTGGAATCCACTGTGTCTGGGTTTAGCCATTTACACCAGGGGCCCCCAGACCTATAGTCCTAATAACCTCCTCCCCTATCTCATATTTACTCCTCCGACTAGACTTTTGCTCTGTTTCTTATGTCACAAGCCAACTCCCGACTACACAGAACACTTAGATAATCCCTTGACCCTCTTCTTTGTTTCTGTATGCCCTACCCCATTGCTCCTAATCACTCTCTGAGGCCATAGGTCCATAAGAGACCAATGTCACTTGATCACCAGACAGGAAGGTCCTGGCTCATACACATGTGAGGCCTTGTAGCTTGAGCCAGAGGTGGTCAGCCCCTTGAACCCTCTCTATTGGGCTGTTGGCTGGGATCCCACTAGTCATGCCATGCCACCCTTCCCTTCACCTTGCCCTGGGGTGCTGAGCTTGCAGGAGCCTTGTGGATACATATGACCTGATTCTTACTGAGAATGTACGTCCCCAAACAGGATGATAGGTAATGCTAAAGACTCCTCATATTGTTGTAATTCCTAGCATTGTGCCAAGAAAGCTTCAAATATCTCACAGAACATAAAAATTTAAAATAATGGAACTATCCACAAACGTTCCGAAGTCTCCCTTGTACATTCACTCCCCACTATGTCTAATGCTGTTCTCTCTGAGCTAAAGTTAGAGTTAAGAATTTACTGGATACATCAATAAGGCGATCTGAGATGTTCGCACCCCATTGTCAAGCCAGCAGCAGTTTTTGTGCACACATCAAGACCTTTATCCTCCAGATGTGTTGTCACAGCGCCAAAGTTCTTATGCCTGTGCCTGAGAACCTTGTCATTCACTCACGGGGACTGGATCGTTACCACGTGAGTGTCAGAGAGAGCATCCTTCCCCCAATAGACAAAATATCCTTATGTTTGTCACCAATTTTCTCCACCAGGAGTCATTTGGCAATATGTGCGGATATTCTTGTTTTCACAATGAGAGAGAGAGAATTGCTACTGGCATCTAGGGAACGGAGGCTAAGCATGCTACTGAAAAATCCTATGATGCACAAAACGACTCCCCACAGCAAAGTATTGTCTGGCCCAGAAGTCAATAGTCCAGAGATTGAGAAACCCTGGATGGGCTGAACCCTGACTTCTGTAAGTCAGCCTGGGAAGTCCTCTTACATCTCCCAGTGTTCACTCGCTCACTCACTCGCTCGCTCCCTCATACCGTCCTACGTACCATGTCAATTTAAAATGGATTAGAAGAAGTTTACAGTATGAAAACACTGTATATTTCCTCCCCGCTCCCACTACCATGACTCGAATCTGACCTTGCAAGTCTGGCTGGACCAGAGGATGTACACTGGTACAGATAGGAACTGAAAATACAGGGAATCCAGGTCGGATGATCCCTACAGGACCAGTGGTGTGAGTGGCGAAACAGGGAGGGTA
>NW_022103901.1:19687707-19689154 GCF_000313985.2 Echinops telfairi | reverse complement strand
CTCATACAACTCTTATCACAATCCATCCATCCATCCATTGTGTCAAGCACATTTGTACATTTGTTGCCCTCATCATTCTCAAAACATTTGCTTTCCACTTGAGCCCTTGGTATCAACTCCTCATTTTCCCCATCCCTCCCTACTCCCCACTCCCTCATGAACATTTGATAATTTATAAAGTATCAAGGGAGCTGTTTTCTTGACATTTCTTTCTCTCTCTCTCTCTTGATTTCATTTCTCTAGAGACCCAGTCTAACACAGATGATAATCCTGGAATGCAGAGCTTCAGAGGAAGGGATAGAGAAGTGGATTAAGCACCTACTAAGGGCACATTGCAGCAAAATTTTGCTAAAGACCATTCAACAATGGTTGCAGCAGTACATTGCCAGGGAACTTCCAGAGGTTTAGGCCGGATCCATAAGAGGGAGGTGGAAGAAGGGATATCATTGCTGATGTCAGATGGATCTTCACTGAAAGCAAAGAATACCAGAGAGATGTTTACTTATGTTTTATTGACTATGCCAAAGCATTTGACTGTGTGGACTATACTAAACTATAGATAACTTTGAGAAAAAATGGGAATTCTAGAACACTTGATTGTGCGCATGTGGAACTTGTTCGTGGATCAAGAGGCAGTTGTAGGAACAGAACAAGGGAGTACTGCATGGTTTAGGTGTGCATCGGGAAAGGTGTGCGACCAAGTTGGATCCTCTCACCATGCTTATTCAATCTGTATGCTGAGCAAGTAATCAGAGAAAGCGGCTTATATGAAGGACAATGTGGCCTCATGATTGGAGGAAGGCTTATTAACAACCTTCAATATGCACAGGACACAACCTTGGTTGCTGAAAGTGAGGAGGGCTTGAAATATTGCTGATGAAGATCAAGAATTGCAGCCTTTAGCACAGATTACCACTCATTGTAAAGAAGACCAAAATCTTCACAACTGGACCAATAGGTAACATCATGATAAATGGAGAAAAGGCTGAGGTTGTCAGGGATTTTGTCTTGCTTGGATCCACAGTCATTGCTCATGGCAGCAGCAGTCAAGAGATCAAAAGATGCCCTGCATTGGGGAAGTCTGCTGTCCCTCGGAGATGATGATGAAATTAGGACATTTTCAGATAAACAGAAATTAAAGAAATATGTAGAAACAAGGCCAACTAAACGGAGTTCTCTAAACAGAGAACCAACAGCAGTAAACAATAAGTGGAGCTTAAAATACAAGATCATCAATCAGTTTATCCCAGTACAGAAGTATTCAACTGAATGCAAATTTATAAGACTGAAAATAAGGAAGCATGGGTATCAATTTGTAATGAAGACACTTACAAGAGGGAACAATGTAGTTACAAAGCTTTTCAATGATGGCAAGTCAAGAACATTTCAAGGAGAACTGACTGTTTTAAATGTGGGAAGAAATTAATAAAATACAGTGTAACCTCAA
>NW_022103901.1:19685157-19687228 GCF_000313985.2 Echinops telfairi | reverse complement strand
AAATCTATGGAAAAAAGAGAGCAGCAGCATCCGCAGTGAAACACAATAAAGTGACAGCAATGTGTTCGTTTCTACCAATAATGACACTGGTTGTAAATGGCTTAAATGTACCACCAAGAGACAAAGAGTAGGATAATGGATAAGAAAAAGTTATTCATCAATATGCTATCTACAAAAGACACACCTTAGACACAAAGACAAAAACAGGCTAAAAAAATCAAAGAATAGAAAATATATGTCAGGATTACAGCAATCAAGATAAGTGTATGAGTGGCAATATTGATTTCTATGGAACAGACTGTATAAGTCAACAGTTCACGTGTTGTGGGCTGAAGCCAGCCGTAAACTGTGTAATTTCCCTTTTTCAAGTATGTTTTAAATTCTATACTGTTGGTTAAATTAATGATACTTTCAATAGAATTACCTTATCCACAGGGAGATGATTTATAATGTTCTCTATCATAAAATGATAATGATGTCTCTAAAGTGAACCAGAGATAAATATAAACCATAGATACATGAATGGATTTGGGGCTCACACTTAATTCTAGCCCCAATTGAAGAACAATTAGTTCTTATGACCCTTCTAGATGCTCAACCTCATGAAGAGATCATTGCAGATGTGGGTGTTATAGCAAACTGTGGTGAAGAAACTAGATGGTGCCTGGCTATCAGAAAGAACGGATCTGGGTTTCAAAGCTTACTTTGAAACTAGTGGCCATCTAAGTGAGGTGTCAACTAAGTCTACATGGAAGCAAACCAGGTGTGTGATCCAAAGATTGCAAATAATAAAATCCAAATCCAAATGAGGAAACAGTATCAATGCTTAAATTTGAACACTCAGTTTTCAGAAGGCTATGCATGACAGTAGAAGCCCCCAATCCAGTTGCAGGCTACCTACATGGATTAAGTCTCTGGTGAATCCCCTCTGATCTTAGCCTAGGGATGTGCATAGCTTTGCTCTGTCTGATAAAGTTAATTAAGACAGATGTAGTTAAAATGTCATACCTTATCATGTGATCCACCTTTTGACTCATTTTAAAATTGTTTCTGTTTTTAATATTTTCTGCTTTTCCCCTGTTTTATCTAGTCATTGTTGTTATTTTTGTTGGTTTGCTTCTTGCTTGTGTTTTGAATTATTTTCTTTATGCAAAATTCAGGATAGGTAGATTTTTAGAGGCATAACTGAATTGATAATTGCCTATGGGCATGGCAGGGGAGGTTTGGGGAGAAGTGGTGAGCTAAAAATGAGTAGCTGAAGAACATGTATTGAAATTGATTGTGGTTATGATGGCATAAATCCTTCTTTATATGATTGAAAGACTAAGTTGTATGATATGTGATGCATATGCCAATAAACTATTAAAAAAATTATTTAGTCTCAGAAACCCATGGGGGCAGTTCTCTTTTGTCCTGTACAGTTAGTATGAGTCAGAATCAAATTGATGGCACTGAGTGAGTATCACTAACAAATGTCTTCTTTGGTGAATTGTCCATGTCTTCTGGCCATTTTTAATTGGATTCTTTTCTAGGTATATTGTCTTTGGGGTGACTATTGTAAATGATATCATTTTCCTTTGCAGTTTTTATTGTTTATGTCAAGGAATTCAGCTGATTTTTGCATGTGGATCCTATACTGAATCTTTCAAATAGTTTCAATAATTTTCTTGCTGAGTCTTTGGGATTTTTTTAGTCAAGGAATCATATCAGCGGTGAATACAGTTTTACTTTATTTTCAATTTGGGTGCCTTTTAGTTTCCTTCCTTGCCTTATAGCTCTGGCTAAAAATTTCAGTACCAAATTTAATATGTGCGATGATAAAGGACTTCCTTCTTGGTTCCTATTTGCCGGGGAATGCTTTCAGCCTGGTTCTGTTGAGACTAATGGTATCTGCTGGTTTTCTACAGATGCCCTTAACGCTGTTGCAGAATTCCCCTTGTGTTCCTACTTGGCTAAACTTTTTTTTTTTAACAGGAATGGTGTTGGGTTTTGTTAAATGTCTTTCTGTGCTGATTGATAGCATCACATGGTTCTTTTCCTTCATTGATTATTATTTTTTCTTTTCCTTCAC
>NW_022103901.1:19666397-19684557 GCF_000313985.2 Echinops telfairi | reverse complement strand
CGAAGTCCCCCAGCATGACCCACGGTTGCTCCTGGAGTTAGGTCTGCCCTTGCGCTTTTCCAGTCTGGGCTGGAGGCTCAGGGCTGGAGGCTTCGCCGTGGGTGCAGCCAGATCCACGAAGACGGCGGCTGCGATCCGGAAGCCCTGAGCCAGGTGCGCACCGTGAGCTGAGGGTGGGCTGTGGCCAGGTGGCAGCCATAGAGTCTGTGGGTGAGGGCACTGTGCCCAGGCAGCCTACAGGCATCATGGGGTTCGTGAGGGACTTGACTTACTAAGGACTTTCTCCACGAAGCTTTCCGAGTCTGTGTAGACACTGGACTAAAACCCACAATGACCAGAGCCTGCGGGTTACAGGGCCTGAAGCCGCCATGTCGGGGGCAACCGTTGCCAAAGAAAACCTCTTGAATGTTATTTATGTATTAAATCATATTCTTGGGGGCTCGTCCAACTCATCACAATCCATCCATCCATCCATCCATTGTGTCAAGCACATTTGGACATTTGTTGCCATCATCATTCTCAAAAGATTCGCTTTCTGCTTGAGCCCTTGATATCAGCTCAGCATTTCCCCCCTCCCTCCCCGCTCTTGAATGGTTTCTAATGACCTAATCAATAGCTTCTTCTGTTAAGCTTTCTATTTCATTCCATGTTAGTTTAGCTTAACTAGTGTGTTTCTGAAAATGTGTCCAGTTCTTCTAGGTTTCCAAATTCGTTGGAATACAATTCTTCATCGTATTCCGTTGCTGTCTTTATTTTTCCAGTTGGTTGTGTAGTGAGTTCATTCATTTCATGTACTTGTCCTGGTCGCAGTGCCTCTGCCCTTTCTTTGTTCCATTTGCTGGTGGCTTGTCTAGTTTCTTCATCCTTTCAAAAAACCCATGTTTAGTTGTGTTGGTTCTTTCCGTTGCTTCTCTGTCTTTTGTTTCATTTACATCTAATCTAAGACTTATAATTATTTTATTCGGGCAACTGAGCTTATTTTGCCACTTTTCCTCATTTGTTGGAGATGTCGTAAAAAGGTGTTAATTTTGGTTCTTTTTCCTTCCCTGATGTGTGTGTTTGTTGCTATGAATTGCCCTCTGCACACTGCCTTTGCTGTGTCCTGTTCATTCTCATTTAAATCAAGGAATTTTTCAATTAAATGTGGTAATTCTTCTCTTACCTAATAGTTTTTAAGCATGTTGTTATTCAGTTTTCAGGTATTTGATTTTTTAAAAATCTTGGTTTAGTTATTGTTGATTTCTAATTTGATAACATTGTGACCAGAGAAGGTGCTTTGTTGTATTTAAAGCTTTTGAATTTATTCAGGCTTCCTAGGTTGCCTAATATATATATTTTCCTGGATATTACTGATATATTTATAAGTATATATTCTGGAGACTATATATTCCACAGATTATGTCATATGTGATGGAAAATAATGCATATTGTGCTGTTGTTGGGTAGAGTGTTTTGTATATTTTGAATGTCAAGCTGGTTGATTCCTTAGTTCTTCTGGTTTTTATTGGGTTTCTTTCTTCATAAAAATTATATATTAAATAATCCTGCTGTTACCGTGAAAAAACACATTTCTCTTTAATTCTGTTAAAGTTTGCTGGATATATTTTGAGGATCTTACATAGGATGTATAGTTATTAATTATGAATATGTCTTCTTGCTCAATTGATACTTTAATCATTAAAACATATTCTACCCAATCTCTTATGCTGGTTTTGCCTTAGTACTATTTTATCAGAAATTAATATGCACTACTGCTTTCTTATTGTTATTTGTTTGATATTATTTTTTTCACATTTTGATTTTGAGTCCGTTCTTGTCTTGGTGTCAAAGGTGTATTGCTTGGAGACAGCATATTCTGGATCCGGTTTCTTTTTTAACCCTGTGCTCTGTGTCTCTTGACTGGTGTATGTCATCCCTTTACATCCAGTGCGTTTTCAATAGGTAGGTATGTATTGCTGCTATTTTTGCTTTGGTTCGTGTGTGTGTCTTGCTGCTGGTTTCTTTGTTACACATAATTTTTTGTGAGTTCGTTTTGTTTGGGGGTTTTCTTGTCATTTCCTTCATATGCTCCTTTTAGTGTGTACTAAACCTTTATGATTTTCTTTTGTGACGAGAAGGATTATACATTTTCTTTGAGAGAGCCCTCTAGTTTATTAGTTTCTTCCTGAGTTTAAAGCTGTCTTGCCTATTATGGGGTGTCAAGGAGGTCTGACATCTAGTTGGCCCAAGGGTCAGAGAGCACCTGAATTGAGATGAAATGGGAGAAATTGTCCAAGATGAAGGAATAAGATTCCAAAGAGGGCACAGGAAAGACTAAGGATGCGGCGAGGATGTGTGGCTCATCTGGTAAATTGTTGAAGTTCATGTGGCAAGTTAAGGGGTAGGACTCACGGCCTATGTTAGCACCTAGAGGTCTTGGGCGACAGGAGGCTACTGAAAGGTTTGAACTCAAGGAAGGGGGTGATCAGTTTGACAGAGTAGGATACAACAACAGTGACCACGTGACAGAAATTGCACGGCTTTCATGGGCTACCCTTCTTTTTTTCCTCCTGGGCACCCAACTTGACCGTTCCTCCAAGACTTTTGCAGTTAGGTGAAGTCAAGTGACAGGTCGAGCCAGTCAAATACGGGTGAAAAATGACATTTGCCATTTCTCTATTTCTTAAAAAAAAACCCATCTACCTAGTCCTGCATGGTTTTTTCTTTCCCCATTTGCAGCCTGAAGGAGAAAGAAGATTTGAGGAACTAGACGGTGGGGCTGTAAGAGAGGATAAACCTGGATTCCCCAGTCATTGATTGGTGAAGACTCTTCTGTGGGTTATTATATGGGGAAAGAATCCATTTGTATTATGTTAAGCTGGTGCTGGGGCGGTGGTGTCCCTGGTCTCAGCCTACAAAGGAGCATTCTTGCCTTCTGCTAATTAAGAATGACCGAGAGAGGCACAGAGTTTCCACACAAGCAAAGTTTGATCAGAGAAGAAGCCAATTGGCATAGGCAAGGAGGGCCTGAGCAATGCTTACACTTACCTTACTGAAGCTGCGGGGGTGAAGGGGGTGGCGGGGGGGAGGGGAGGGGGAGGTTCAGGGATTTTATCCTCCTTGAAGAGCCCTGGTGGGGTAGTGTTATGTGTTGGACTGCAAACTGCAAGATCAGCAGTTCAAAACCACTAGCCACGCTTCTGTAGAAAAACATGACTTTCTACTCCTTCCTTTAAAGAGTTACAGTCTAGGAAACTCACAGGGTCAGTTCTACCCTGTCCTATAGGGTCTCCATGAGTCAGAATTGACTCAATGGCAGTGAATTTGGTGGTTGTTTTTGAGATGTATTATTCATTAAAATTCAAGAGAAAACTGGGTTTGTTTGTTTATTTGTTTTTAATAGGATGGGACAGGCTAATCTGGTGCACAGGTCATTGCTCTCTAAGATGGAATCTGCTGGCAGGAGATTCTAATATTGTCCCCGGATGCTGCTCTGGATGTTAATAATAGAAACTCCAAGTTGCAGTAAGTGTGAGCACCTTTATTAAAGATAAGAGCTTGCAAGGCACAGTCACCATGGGCTAAAGAGCAATGAGTAGTGACTTGCAGAAAGGTTGAAACAAAGAGGGTCTTATGTCATTTCAGAGAGTAATATGTAGTCATTATTGGGGTGGGGAAATTCCAAGAAGCTGAGCCCACGTTACATGGTAATGGGGTGCGCATGCATTCTCCCAGCAAGATGAATTCCCACTGCAAAGGCATCTGGGAGGTCGAGCTGAGCTTTTTATGGGATGGATTTTAGTGCTTCCTCCTTGTTGGTCAGTCAATCCAGGTTGGTGTCTTAAGAGGCCATCATTACTCTCGATGTGTCAAACCATGCCAATCCATCTGGCAACTCCTTGGGATAAATAGAAGGATTACATATAAAAAGGATCATTTCATTCTAAACATGATATGTGACCTTTTGGGTAAAATTATAGACAGGGTACATACTCTTAATTGAGATTAACACAGCTCTGTCAGTTAAAATTATAATCACAATACATGTTCTTTCAGCTAAGCAAAGGACCTAAACCAGTAAAAAGTTCAAGTAGCTCCATTTAGCATCTTGCAGCGTTCTCAAATTCAAAATTTCATTTTTCCACATGTTAATACTTTCTTGGGGTGACGCATCTTGCTGCCTTCTATTTGTTAGAGCTTTCGTGAGTACACCTCATTGTCCTTTCTTCCCCTAACACTTTCTTGGGTATCTCTCACCTTCTTGGGTGCATCTCACCCCTAGGCTCATCTCAGTGGTAGAGGGATGGATTTACTCTGCAGTACCTTACATGCTTGCTGTGACCCTTGCTGGGCAGGGCCCTCCTCTCTGCGTGGTGGCCCAAGGTTAGACCAAAGCTTCCTGCAAAATAGTCTTGGAGGACTTTAAGGACTCCACCTGCCGGATTAGTCCAGGATGTCGGTTTTCACACTTCTGGGCAGGTTTTCACTTTTGTCTGTCGGCAAGTCCTGCCTGTCTACAATCCTCCCCTGAATGATTTCTAAGGTGATTTAATGTCACGGCTCTCAGGGAGCTCTTGGGATCTTTCTGATGATTTAGCAAAGGGTCTTGGGCCCTTTCCTATCTCAAAGTCATGGATGTTCGGATTATTTGCTAAGATGCTAGTCTTTTCTGATTAATACAAAATGCGATAAACCAAAAAAGAAAAAAAAGCAAAGCAACAATAACTCACATCCACTGACATCCAGTTGGATCTGATTAATGGCGACCCACCTCATGTATTCCAGAGTACGGAGAAATGTGCTGCATAGTGTATTCAATAGTTGTGGCCTTTCCGCAGCACATTTGCAAGCCTTTGCCCTGACATACCTGTGGTTGGGTTGGAACTGTTGGTCTTTCAGTTAATAGTCAAGTGCTCTACTGTTTGTGCCCCCCAGCATCTCACAAAGCAAAATAGCCACATTTCTTGGATGCTTCCTTTGAATTAGGCATGTGCCAAGTACACTATCTCATTTATTTCCCACCACAATACTGTGGGACAAGTCCAACCACTAGTCCATTTGTACGGAAAGGGCAACTAAAAATGAGAGAGAAAACAGTGGATTAAGAGAAATCTCCTCTCTAAACTTATACTAGAGTGTCTGACTACCCTGCTAGTCCCAGTAGCACAGAAGTAGATTCAATTGGGTGAGGCTCAGATTAGGTAAACCTATGGAGCCAACAGCTGGATCAACAGATTCAAAGGGACCGGACAGGGGAAACTGGCAAGAAATGGGGAGCTAACAACAAGTACAAGAAAGAAGGAATGTCTTGGAATGGGTTGTTATGTTGGGGACACAACTCTTCTTTTTTCTTTTTAAAATTATTTTATTGGGGGCTCGTACAATACTCATCACAATCCATCCATCCATCCATTGCGTCAAGCACATTTGTACATTTGTTGACATCATCATTATCAAAACATTTGCTTTCTACTTGAGGCCTTGGTATCAGCTCCTCATTTTTTCCCTCTCTCCCTGCCTCCCTCCCTCAGGAACCCTTGATAATTTATAAATTATTATTATTTTGTCATGTCTTACGCTGTTTGACATCTCCCTTCACCCACTTTTCAGTTGTCTATCCCCCAGGGAGGGGGTTATATGTAGATCCCTGTGATAGGTTCCCCCTTTCTACCCCATCTTCCCCTTCCCCTCCTGGTATCTCTACTCTCATTATTGGTTCTGAGTGGTTTATCTGTCCTGGGTTCCCTGTGTTTCCAGCTCTTATCTGTACACATGTACATGCACTGGTCTAACTAGATTTTAAGGTAGAATTAGGATCATGATAGTGGAGGGTAGGAAGCATTAAAGAACTAGAGGAAAGTTGTATGTTTCAACGGTGCTATACTGCACCCTGACTGGCTTGTCTCCTCCCTACTACCCTTCTATAAGGGGATGTCCAGTTGCCTATAGATGGACTTTGGGTCTCACTCCGCACTCCCCCTCATTCACAATGATACGATTTTTTTTGGTTTTTTGATGCCTGATACCTTATCCCATTGATAGTTTATGATCACATAGGCTGGTGTGCTTCTTCCATGTGGGCTTTGTTGCTTCTCAGCTAGATAGCCACTTATTTATCTTCAAGCCTTTAAGACCCCAGATGTTATATCTTTTGATAGCCGGGCACCATCAGCTTTCTTCACCACATTTGCTTATGCACCCGCTTTGTCTTCAGTGATTCTGTCAGGAAGGTGAGTATCATGGAATGCCAGTTTAATAGAACAAAGTGTTCTTGCATTGAGGGAGTACTTGCGTTGAGGCCCAATGTCCATCTGCTACCTTAGTACTAAACCTATAAATATATGCACATAGATCCATTTCCCCATGATCATATGTAAGTATATTTACATATGAACATGCCTGTATTTAGACCTCTATAAATGCACTTTGCCTCCTAGTTCTTTCCTCTATTTCTTTTTACTTTCCTTTTGTCCCACTATCATGCTCAGCCTTCATTTGGGTTTCAGTGATTGCTCTTGGTCTCATTGCCCTTGGTCAAACCCTACCAGGCCTCCTACACCCTCCTCGCCATTGATTTTGGATCACTTATTGTTTCCTTGTCCCTGGGTTTGTTAACACCCACTTCCTTTCCCCTACCTCCCCCTCTCTCATGTCCCCCCAGAACCATTGGTCTGGTTGTTTTCTCCTTCAGATTGCTTATCCTGCCTATCGTATCTAGATAGACCTGCAGAGATAATAATATGCACAAAAAACAAGGCAGAGCAAAACAAAACAACAAAATAAAATAAAATAGGAACAACAACAAAAAGAAAAACAATAGCAACAAAAAAGAAAAGCCTATAAATAGTTCACGGTCTGTTTGTTGACCTTTAGGATTATTTTCCGATCAAATCTGGTGGGGTGCCATGCTCTGGCCCCAAAGTCTATTTTTGGTACTCCCTCAGGACTTCCTTTCTCTGCTCCCCTTACTGTTCTGTTGCATGCCCGTGGTGTTTCACCTGCGTGTGGTGGGGCCAGATAGCCTGGGTGTGGTGGGGTCAGGTGCAATTCCTAACTGTCTCCAGTGTTGTCCCCGTAGGGCTTTGGGTCAATGAGTGGGGCCGGCTATATGGTCCTCTCTGTGCACTGGCTGTTCTGAGTAGGGATATCATCCTCCAGGCTTGCGCCCGGATGGAGTGCACAACTCTTATGAATGTAACTGAACTATTGAAATGTATGACATGAAATTTGTATGTCTATGAAACTGTTAAAAATAAACACACTTAATTACATACCAAAAAATTGGGCTAGGCAAGGTCAATTGGGGAGGTATAGTACTATCAGCAATAAGTTCCTGCCTGTGAAGTAGTAGAAATCATAGATTAATTGAGAGACTATGTGTGAGATTTCTAATACATCGCCTAGCATTAAGCAGTTGTATATGGTTAGTTTTATTTCTTGAAGGGATTAACCAAGAACCAGTGTAAGACTGGACAAAGCAAGGAGAGAAATAGTCAAGACACAGCGCTAATAACAAGGCCTGGGTAGTACAAAGAATTTGCTTTTGGCAACTAATCAGGACATTGGTGATTTGAATTCACTCAGAGGTGCTGTGGAAGAAAAGCCTGGCGATTTATTTTTATAAGAGCAAATCCCCAAACCCCTTTGCTGTCGAGCTGAGTCTGACTCATGGTGAGCCAATCAATAGGACAGAGCCGAACTGCCCCATAGGGTTTCCACGGCGATACATCTTTACAGACTCCAACTGCCATGTCTTTCTCCTGCAGGATAGTTGGGAAACTGGAACTGCATCACTTGGGCTGCGGTGTGTAAGATTACAGCCGTCGAAAACCTTATGGAGCTTAGTTCCACTCTGAAATACACGGGGCTGCCGTCGGTCGGATCAACCTAAACGTCACTTTTGACGTTGCTGTTTGTTGGGTCGCATTGACAGCACTTGGGAAAGGGCTGAGGGGGAGGACAGAGGCGGGGGTTAGAGGAATATCCTAGGTTGCAATTTACAAGGACACAGGCGGCAACATTTGACAGTGTTCTGTGGCACAGGGAGGGAGGAGCCAGCGGGCCTGATCAGCAAGGGAGGAACCCGCAAGCCTTCCCAGACTGCAGCTGCTCCACAGAGATGGACAAGGCATGGCCAAGCTGCCCATCCCTTGTCCAGATGGGTCATCTTTCCCGAAGTAGTTACAGCTTATCTAATGCAAGGGGTTCAAGGACAACTCCCTGTGCCTCATTTTGACGACTGGACGATGGGATGAAAAGGAGAGGCTTTACCTCGGAGAGGACTCACCACATGTTTGACTCACCTAGAGCACAGAGTCACACGTGGTGAGGAGTCAATAAGTTATAGAGTCTCATTGACGTTCTGTTGTTTCGATGCTATTTCTCGCCCGTATGTCCACCAGCATTCACATAACAGGAGTGCCGATCACAGTCCCTCCTTGTCTTGTTCACTGCGGCGCCGCATCGAGCTCTCAGAACCGGACACCTCGCAGCAAGTGTGTAAGTAGCTGTTGAATGGATGGATAAGCAAAGCCCTCACTCCTGCCCGCCCTTTCTTCCGCTCTCCTTTCTTCTTTCCTTCCTTTTGTCCCTTCCTTCTAGCTTTCTGTCCATCCATGCGTCTCCCAAACATATCAGAAAGCCTTATAGAAAGAAGCATAGTGGCTTAGCCTACAATTTTTGTAATCACAAAAGCTGGGTGATGCTGGGAAACTCAATCTTCCTGAAATTTCATCTCCTTTTATTTTCAAAATGGCTATACCAATAGCACTTTCTTCCTACGGTTGTTGTGATATTTAAATAAGATAATACATATAATGTTTTTAGCCCAGTGCCTAGAACATAGAACCAAACGAAACAAACCTAAACAACAATGCAGTGCGTGGCCTTTGGGCCAATTCTAATTCATAGCAACCACTCTATAAGACAGAGCCGAATTGCCCCCATAAGATTTCTAAGGCCGTGACTCTTTGTGGGAACACACTGCCACGTCTTTCTCCTAGTGGCTGGTGGGTTTGAACCGCTGGCCTTTGCCTTGAAGCCGAGTATTTGACCTACTGTACTACTAGGGCTCATTGGAACATAGAAAGTGCTCAATAAATATGAGCTACAGATTTTTATTTTTAATTAGTAGACATTGGTATACTTATTAGTTGGCTATCACCGCCATAAACCCTTTATGCTTTGGAAAATGACATAGGGGCAGTGTCTGACCTCTTCCGACTTCACAGGGGAAGGAGAATCACACGTCATCTCAGCTTGAGGCCCAGTCCTACGGGACAGAGGTCAGACAAGCCTCCGCCTTCCAACCTTCGTTACCTGTTCTGACACCCACTCTTCCTCCCAAGGCACTCCCTACTTCTTGGTTGGGTTCAGCAATTCATTGCAATGGCCACCCAGAAGTCAGAGATCATAGGCCCAATTATGCGGCTTATTAGGGAAGTGAATGAGTTACAATTCAGGAGGAAATGTGCAGGTATATATCATTCTTCCAGTCAGGACAGCCTCTTCTCCTCTGTCCCTGCAGGGAGGCTGCTCTCCTCTTGGCCTCTTAGCCACCTAGCCTTTCACTTTCTGCCTTGCTCGGAAAATGGTACCAAGCTCCTTTATCACAGCCGGTATATGTCCACAGGGCGCTCCACTCCAACAAACCTCAGCCTGTAGGTGTTTAGCTCTAACTCCATGGGCCGCATATCTGCACGCCAGCCTCCTGCTGGAAGGCACTCACCTTTCCCACACTTGGGCTGTGGAGCCTGCCCATCTGGCTTGTGTTCTTGGCGCTACTGTCTCTGCCGCCGCCAATTCTCCACGATGTCCCTTCTGTCTCTCACCCTCCTGGGTGTCACCTAGCTGTCTCTTGGATCAAACAGATTCTGTGCACCAGACTTTTGTGGTTCAGAGGACACACTTCATCTTCGCTCTTCTTTCTGGATGACAGGGAGCGCCCCTGTTCCTGTTTCTGTGATGGCTCCTTTTCCACCCCGGGGGTGGGGTGTGTGCGGATGGTGAAACTGACCATTTCCCACCTTAGCGTTTCCTCCTTGCATGATCCCATCCAGCCATTTGGTGGGAGTTACAAAGACCATGGCGAGAAAAGTCATAGCGCTGCATCTCTGATTGGACTCATTTAAATCTCCCATCCACTCAATGCCTTTGGTCCTGTCACCATACTTCCCACTTCACGGAGGATACAAGTAAGGGGCACAGATGTTCAGTCACATGCTCAGTATCGCACGGAGAAGTCATGCTCATGTCCCAAGTCCACGGGTTTTCCCGCTGTCCCATGCTGCTGTGTGCTACCCCACCGCCTTGTACCACGCAGCCAACTGGCCACCACTGGGCACCCTCAGTCTTGGGTCAGATGAGTCAGAGGAGCAGAGGGATGAGAGCTTCCTGGGAGGAGAGAGCCGTGGGAAAGCTGGGGAAATCATGAAGATGAGATCACTGTGAGTTAACCTAGGCTGTCTCAGCCTGCCGACCCTCCCCAGGCCACCCCTGCGGGTCTCCTTTGGGCATTGTAGGCTGACTGAAGGGGGCTGGGGAGCTGAGCTCTCCATCTCCATCTCCAGCTGAGAGCCCTGGGCTGCACTTTCCAAATGATAAAGCCAAAGCGTGCCTTTTCCCCTGGTTGGCAGAAAGCGCCTTAATCCTTCACACCCTCCTCCCCAGCCCTGCCCTGTTGTGATAAAAAGAAGAAAAAAATGTTCCTTTTCTTGGGCCTCAGAGCCACCTCCCACCCTTCTTGCTTTCTGGGCACCCTTTGTGAGCCTCTGAGGTTCTTTAAAAGGAGCAGGACTTGTCCTGAATCCCAGCCTGCTATGCTGCAGATAATAGTGGCCGGCATAGCGGCTCAGGCAGGAGCCCCGTCCTGTCACAGCTCAGGGCAGGTGCGCCCAATGTCTGCGGAGGTAAGTCCACCACAGCGCCTTGCTTGCTCTCTTGCCTGAGAGCTCCAAGAATGGCTGAGAATACAGGTTGGTGGGCCAGGGCCTACTTTCAACCTGTCCTTCCACCCATGCACACACTCTCTTTCTCCCTTTGCAGGCAGCCGTAGACCTATGTGACCCTGAATTTGACAGTGGCAAGGTGAAAGAGCAGAGCATGGTTTGCCGATGCTGTGTATACTGCCACGTGAAGTTTGTGCAGCCCTGTCTGGTGGAACTGCTGGGCTCCGCCTTTTTCGTATTTATTGGGTGTCTGTCTGTTATCCACAATGAGATGGGCACTGGACTTTTGGGGCCAGCCCTGGCCCACGGGATGGCCTTGGGCCTCATCGTTGCCATGCTGGGGAACATCAGGTGAGAGGAGCACTGGGCATTCAGTGTGGTAGTCATTTGGGGTGGTGAATGGGGGCACATTGTCTGGCAGGGGCCAGGAGAGACGGAGGATGAGCGTGTGGGATGGGGAATCAGACTTCCTGGGTTCAAGCTTCACTCTGTACCCTATGAGCTCCCGGGGTAAGTCAGTCTCCAAATCTCAAGCTACCCACCAATAAACTGGGAGTATTAGTCTCTTGTAAACATTATTTTTTTAAGTCTACACATATATAGTGCTAACCATGAGCCACGAACTATTTTGTAGCTAATAGCTTATGATATACTTTCGACAGTGCTGCGGGGTATGTACTGTGATGATTCCCATTTTATAGCTGTGGAAGAGAAAGACCTTGCAACTGGCCTAAGGTTCTTTATCGAACTTAGCAGAGCCAGGAGTAGATTGTCTCCAACACCTGCCCCTGTACGCCTGCCTCCTGGGAGGCATGGTAGTTACGTAAGGTCAAGAGCTTGGTACCCATTAGGTACCATCAATATTGCTGTCAGTGTTACTGTTATCTTTAAAAAGGGGAGTCACTCCAGCTGAGGGACTTCTGGTGGAAATGCAGACATGTGCAGAAGAGCAAACTAAGGGCTTTTTCCACTTGGGCACCCACCAGCAATATCCCCGTCTGCCAAAGGTTGAACAGAGGGGTGAGGCTGGGTGGTGGAAGGGGCTCCTCTTACCTTTTCTTCCATTGCAGATGAGATCTACCCCTGTAGTGATTAATTTCTAGGCTACAGCTACTCAGCCCAAACTCCAGTCAATCCCGACTCATAGTGACACTCTACAAAGTTTCTGAGCCTGTACCTGTTTACAGGAGCAGGGAGTTTCTGTCCTCTTTTTCCATAACTCCAGTTCCCAAGCCCTACTAAAAATCAAGAACTTCTGACCCCACCCCCAAAGCTCAATACCATCTCTGTCTTGAGCCCTTTATCTTTCTTGTGTACTCAATCTTGACCTCACTTTAGCCTCAGGTAGAATATAGGGGTTCTACTGGTTAAGCAGTTCAATCAACCTCATGTTCATGGCCTGCCTCTTTTCTCGTTTTACACTTGTCTAATTCTCTTTAACTTTGTTTGTTTTCTAATGAGTTTGGTTACTCTAGGGGATGGTCAGACTACCTCTCTTGGACAGCTAATTTAGGGGCTTGGAGTATCAGTCTAGTACATGTCTTACCCAATGGCTACATTGCTCATGGGATGGAGGGAGCTCTCAGGGAGTTAAGGGATGGTCGTGCTGTGCTACATGGTCTCTCTATGACTGCCTTGGTACTTGGGCTTAGGGCAGGAAAGGGGCTGCTTTTATTTCAATAGTTCTTCCCCATATTCCTCACCCTACTTCTGGCACTTTGGGACCATGGAAGAGATGTAGTGCTTGTCTCTAGTTGGGCTGGGATCCTTGACTGGCTCTGGGTGTACAAAGACAGCCTGGACAGCTGGTTGGGATATATTATATCCGGTGACATCCTTAGACCGTGGTCTCATGATTTCTTTCTGCTCTTGTTGGTTCCAGTGGTGGACACTTTAACCCGGCCGTGTCCCTGGCAGCTATGCTGACTGGAGGCCTCAGCCTGATGATGCTTCTTCCCTATTGGTTCTCCCAGCTGTGTGGGGGACTGATAGGGGCTGTCTTGGCCAAGGTAGGTGACTCCATGGGGACTTGTCTGGTGGTTCCAGCTCTGACTAGGCTGCTGGAGGGGTATGTTTGGAAACGTGATGGGGAATGGCCCTACTCTTTGCTTGTTTTCTCCAGCGGGACAAATCATTTATGGCCAGGGAACAGGAATCTCAAAGGGTCTGTGTGTCTGGACACAGTCCCTCCCTGAGAAGACCACGAAGCAAAATGCAGGACATCAGTTTAATGTCCTGACTCCAAATCTTGCCTCGGAGTGGATTGGGATCACTCCATTATTTTTTCCCCATTTGTTCTTTCATTCCATCTACAACTGTCTCACTGAGTGCTGAGTGAGAATAGAGCAATAAATGTGATTATTCTCTTTAAGAAACTCTTTTAGAGGAACTGATATCAAGGGGCTCAAGAAGAAAGGTAATGTTTTGAAATTGTTGATGACAATATTTGTACATATCCGCTTAATACAATGGAGGTATGGACTGTTGTAATGTATGTAAGAGCCTCCAGTAAAATGATTTATTAATAAAAAAAGAAAGTCTTTTAGTAACTTTCCTATGTGTTCTCCAGTTGGCTCACGTTTAACTGAGTTTTTCTACTCCTAATGGGAGTCATTCTTCCATTTATTCTGGGGCTCTCACATGCCAACAGGAAGGCTATCCCCAGGATTTTTAGATCTCTACACATAACGCCTCAAAGCCCCAGGGGCTTGAGCCAGTCAAGGATCCCATTCCAAACAAAGGCAGACTTTCTTGACACAGTGTTAAGCACTGGGTTCTGCAGGAGGGAGACCTGCTCTTATAATATTTACGTCCAAGAAAGTCCTCTGACGCCGTTCCACTGTCACATGGGATTTTGATGAGGCAGAAGTGGCCTTTTGCACTGAACAACCACGTGACTCCATGACTCCTAGACCCTCAGGCCCCCCGTCCCCGTGTTCATCATCCACCCTGGCTGGAGCTATCCCTACCAAGGCCTGGAAGGAAGGTCTCACGGTCACTGTGGAGACTTGCTCCTCCAAATGTGGTCCAGGGAAACACCAGCCTCAGCATTCGCCAGAAGCTGGTACGAAATGTCAATTTCAGGCTCCACCCCAGACCAACAGAATCCGGATCTGTGTTTTAACATGGTATCCTGACCATTTGTGTGCAAGTTAAACTTTGAGAAGTATAACTAGGGTAATAGACTTCTTTGTTGTTTGCCTCGCAGTCAAGATTTCCCCCTCTCCTTCCTCTGACCAAGCCCACGGTTGCATTTACCTATGTATGTGTCCACCGCTTGTCTGCCAGTTTGTCAGACTCGGGTGGCTTATGTGTTGCTGTGATGCTGGAAGCTAGGTGATTGGTATTTCAGATGCCAGCAAGGTCACTCAAAGTGAACAGGTTTCCACACTAAGAACAGACCAGGAAGAAGGACGTGGCTCCCCAGCCTGGAGGAAGGAGCTGCTGGAAGCCGTATGCCTAGCTTCCCCAAACATTGTTAGATAGAATGGAAGCAGAACCTTGTCGGAGATAGTGCCGGAGCAAGGGCTCCTGGGGTCCGAGGGCACTAGCTGATCTCTGAGTGGAGTTGACCATGATGAACACAGTGAAGCAGAGGAAGGCCCTCAAAGAGATGGATCGACACCATGGCGGCAACAATGGACTCACGCACAGGAACAATTGTGAGGATGGTGCAGGACCCGGCAGTGTGTCGATCTCTCGTGCATAAGGTCGCTATGGGTCAGAACTGACTCCATGGCACCTCACAACAACAAATGCAAGTGTGAGGGGGTAGTGGGGAGGGGAGGGGTGAAGGGGAGAGTCCTAACAGCCTGGTGTTCTGTCCTATAAGAGCTGGCTTATTTCAGACTTTCAGTCTAAAATCACATTTGTTCACCTGATCATCTCTGCACTTAGAGAGTTTGCAATGCTAAGATCTTTTCCCAATGAGTTCATTTCCACCACCACCCACTCCCCTCCAATTCAACGATTTCAATATGTATAATTCAGCGGCATTATTTTTCTTTTTATGTAACCAAATCCCCTTCAGATTGTTCCACTACCATTAACATAACTCAATGCAAAAGTTGCATTTTTGGGGGTACTCTTTTTCTCAAAGAGGGTCATCTGAGTTATGTAAACCCCAAGCCCTTCCTGGGCTATCCTCCGTCTTTAAATGCATTAGGTGAGGCTTGCACAGCCACACAGTCAAGGGCCAGAGGTTAAATGGGAAACAGATTTGTCCTATGGCATAGTGTGGTTCATATCTATGTGGCCATAACCCTCCATAGGTCCTAAAGGTGGGGACGAGCGTTTGGGCCCCCAGCTCCCAGCATCCTCTCCGTCCCTCCTGGTGAGGCTGAGCTGCTTCTCTCCACAGGAGGTGAGTTCCAAGGAAAGGTTCCAGAACACGTCAGGGGCGGCCTTTGTGACGGTCCAGGAGCCAGGGCAGGTGATGAGGGCGGTGGTGATGGAGTTCATCCTGACAACGCTGCTGTGTCTGACTGTGTGCATGAGCACCATCAACCAGAGGACCAAGAGCCCCTTGGCCCCCTTTGCCATCGGCTGTGCAGTCACCGTGGCTATCCTGACTGGGTGAGCTCCCCTTGGCTGCAGGACTCACAGGAGACAGAGCCTAGACCAACCTGAGAGTTGCCCACTCAGTGCACAGTAAAGGCTGGGAAGGCAACCCAAATAGGGGAAGTAGATGGGCATTTGGGCAGCAACAAAAAGCAACAGGAACTGCAGTGTGAGAAGAGGCTACCACCACTCAGCTCTAGTGAACCGGTGCTGGGTGGAAATGTGGCTTTGGAGTGACTCTACTTCCAGTTTTGTTCAAGAAGAGCCAGAAATACACATAGTGCTGTGACATTTCCATTTTTTCCTCATTAGGTGGATGGGAAGACAGGAGCCCTGCTGGGCATAGTGGGTTATGTGTTGGGCTGCTAATCACAAGGTCAGCAGTTTGGAATCACCACCCATGCTGTGAGAGAAAGAAGAGACACTCTACTTCCATCAAGATTTACAGTCTCAGAAACTCACAGGGGACACTTTCTACTCTGTTCTAAAGGGTCCTTAGGAGTTGTAATCAACTCACAGGCATTGAGTCTTTTTGTTTTCAAATAGGAAGTTAGATTTTGACATCTTGCTTAAAAGAGGTTCCACACCAATGGTCTCATTAATTTTCAGCCTCTCAGCAGGCGTGGAAAAAGGTCAAGAAGGCAAGGTTGGATCAGAGATTTATTTTTCCATTTTATTTATTATGAACTGAGGCACAGACAGGGCAGAAGTGGCATACATAAGGTCATTGGGTATTGGAAGATTAAATGACAGATCTGACACAAAGGAAGGCGAGGGAGCCCCTTTCTGATATCCAAATCCTCCTATTCGTTTGGGCATGGAGTCAGGTCTAGCCTTTCTCCTGGGTCAGGTCTGCCATCATCTTTTGGGATGTGAAGTCTAGGAAGGACTGGGGAATTGTATATAAAGCTGCAGCAATGCTTGGCTGACTTCCAGTGGCATTTGGCTCATTCACAAGCCTATGGAATCCTATCCTTTTGACTGTAGCTACTAAGCATGAATGAGATGGGGTGAAGTCTGAGGGAGCCTGGGTTGAGTGAATGGGCAAGAACACAACAGGTAACAGAGCTAGAAAGGGCACCTGAGGAAAGTCCCCTAGCGTAGACCCTACATGTGTGGCACATTATTGTCTCAATCTAAGTCAGCTAGAGTGGTTCTCAGCCTTCCTAATGCTGGGACACTTTCATATAGTTCCTCATGTTGTGCTGACCTCCCAACCATAAAATGATTTTAGTTGCTACTTCATCACTGTCATTTTGCTACTGTTATGAATCAGGCAACCCCTTTGAAAGAGTTGTTTGACCCCCCCAAAGGGGTCATGACCCGCAGGTTGAGAACCACTGAGCTAGATTATAGCTAACAGTTCTTGCATGTAAAATTATATGTGAGGCATGAGGCTTTTTTTTTCATCTTTTATTTATTTATTTAATTTTTAACATTTTATTAGGGGCTCATACAACTATTATCGCAATCCATACACACATCAATTGTGTAAAGCGCATTTGTACATCATTCTCAAAACATTTTCTCTCCACTTAAACCCCTGACATTAGGTCCTCATTTTTTCCCTCCCTCCCCCTCCCCCGGCATGAGGCTTTATATACATTTTCTCACTTATCCCTGACAACAACATGGCACTTTCTACCAACTTTTAACATTTTTTTCATTAGATCGAAGCACATGAAAATCAATCATAAGTTGGATGGCTTGGAATAGCTGAAGGGAGAAAAAAAAGAAATAGCTGAAGGATTTTTGTTTTCTGATTTTAAAAAAGTTTGTTATTAATTGGGATTAATTCATATATCATTCCATAGCTTAATCACATCAAGCAGAATTGTACAATTGCTACAGCCATCAGTTTCCAAACATTCTTGTTCTTCCTGGACTCCTTGACGTCGTTTCCCTTTCCAACCACCACGACAGTATATGCCCACCTCTGCCCCCTAAACCCTTATTCTACCTGCTGTCCCTACAGGTTCATTAGTTGTGGGGTTCTTATACCAAAAAACAGAAAAAACATGCAACATAAGTTCAAGGGGGTGACCCCCAACGGCATAACACTTAGGTGTTATAAGCCCTAATATAAAGAATAAAATGAAAAAAACCCCAAATACAGAAAATGTTGAAAGCCAGATCAGGTCCAGCATGCATCAGAGTGGGGATCAACTGACACTGTTGAAGTCAGGTTTATTCCTTTGATCTAAACTCATCTTTCCGATGCTCTCTGTTTAGTAACCACTTTCCTCTCACCCTTCAATTACAGACAGAGGGAAACCACCAGAGGCTATTTCTTATGTAGTTCCTACAAATGTGTCTTGGCTCCCACAGTCATGCATAGCCTTCTGCAAACCAGGTTTTCACCATTTAGGCTCTGATACTGAAACCTCCTTCAACTTCAGATTGTATGATTTACAATCCTTTGGTGACTGATGAGGATGTGCTTCTTCCTTGTGGACTTAGTTGACATCTCACTTACACGACAGCTTGTTGGGAGACAAACCTTTAAGACCCCAGACACGATTTTATCTGATAGTCACGTACCATCTAATTTCTTCACCACATTTTGCTATAGTACTCATATCTTCGGTGTTTGCTTCCTGAGGGCGAGTATTGAGCCAGGGCCATGATGTAAGAACTAATTGTTCTTAAGTTGGAGTTAGGATTTAGTGTGAGCC
>NW_022103901.1:19662107-19666068 GCF_000313985.2 Echinops telfairi | reverse complement strand
ATTTAGCATAATACATACTTTAATACAGCCAGTAGGGCATTGATGTAGGAAGGCCATGTTTGTCCACCCACCAACAGTTCAACAATCCTGATACAGCTTTCTCCCAGGTCCTCAGACACCACGTGTTTTCCGACTTGAGTCCTCAGGTTAAGTGTGTCTGAGGTAAAGTCCAGCTCACCCAATGGCGTTTCTGCATCGGTTCTCACTGATGCAGCCTCTGGGCATGCTGTGTGCCTGGAAAGTCCAGGCTTCCGTGAAGCTGGGAGAGATTTTGAATCAAGGTCAATATGACTACAAAGTTCATGTAGTTGACATTGCAGAGAAACTAGGGACCCAGCTCCTCATCCCTTCCTGTCATCACCAAACAGGCATTATTTGATGGTCTTTTGTCTAGAAGGGTAGGTGGGAGTGGCAGGCTATGCGCTTGAGGAAGAGGGTTAACCCTTTCCCTCCCTTGTGGTAATAACCTCTTTACCTGTACTGTCTTTGGGATATACCCTAGTTCCCATAATATGGTAGTTTAAATGATTGCTAGATGCTGGGTGACCCAGTTAAAGCCTGGACCTTACTGATCCATATGACTTGGTATTTACAGGGGCACTATATCTGGAGCTTGCATGAACCCTGCCCGTGCCTTTGGACCTGCTATAATGGCCAACCACTGGAAATTCCACTGGATCTACTGGGCGGGCCCACTTCTGGCCAGCCTGCTTGTAGGAGTGCTCATCAGGTAGGGCATGACAGCTGAGAGAGACTGAAGGCTAGAGGGCTGGGCTCTCCTTTGTGTTTTAAGAAAGGAAGAGGGCGCTTTCTTAAGAGGTAAAGGATATAGCTCTCTCTAGTATCTTTGGTTGCAAGGGACAAATCCAGCTGACAACAGCTTAGATCATGTAGTGGAAATAGTTGGTTCATAAAATTGATAGTTCTTAGGTAGTACCGGTTTCAGGTTGGAGCTCAAACCATGTCCTCAGGCAGGACTCGGTCTTTCTCCTAGGCTTTACATCCCTCTGTGTGAATTTCATGCTCACACAGATTCTCTGGTAGACGCAAAGATGTTCACCAGCTTCTGTCATGGCACCTTAAAATCTCTAGGGGAAATAGAGCAAGTTCCTTTGTTCTGTTTCTGCAAAAGTTGTAGGTCTAATGTTCCCTGGTTTGGACAGGTCTGGCTTGGGTGCTATATTCACTTCTGAATCAGTAACTATGGGCATGGAAGTAAGGTCCTGTGATAGGTTTATTGTGCAAACAAGGCCAATGGGAATGTGTGTGATTAAGCAGATAACTAATTGGAGGGCAAAGAGATAAATGGCTCTACAAGGCCCGCCTCTCTGGTGATTGGACCAGCATGCTGCTGCTTTAGCTAGTTCTCTGCCTCAACCTGTGAGCTACACTAGCTATGGGCCAAGCCAACTCATGGATCTTGTCTCTAGAGCTTGAGGCTCCTTTGAGACCAGCTTCACCATGCTGCTGGTACATCGCTTGAGCTTGGGGCTGGTGGATCTTGTTACCTTGCATTGCTTGAGTTTGATATCACAGCTGGGCCTGCTTTGCTAAGCTCCCAAGCTACTGACTGTTGCTGACTCATCCTGCTGTTTGCTGCCTGTGGGCAGACTCTGCCTGCCTTGCCCAAGGGAGGACTTCGTTGTTTGCTTCCTTGATCTTGGACCTGACAGCCAACATGAGTGAAGGACTTCCAGTATATTGACTGTTCCATGAAAGTGAGTTGAACTGAGCCCACCGTACTGCTGTGTGGACTAATTAGCTGTTATATTTCTCCTTGCTGTATAAACCTATCATATATATATAGGCTTGATATATATAATCATAAGTGTCTTGGTTTTGTTTCTCTAGAGGACACTGCCTAATCCAGGTTCTTTTATTGACTAGGCCGTAAGCATGAGCCTACTGGGAGTAAAGCATGACTTAGTTCAAAAAACCATTTGGAAGGTAGTAATTACTCATGGTGTTGTTATACAATGCCAGGAGTTCCTGTTTACACAGCAAAACATGTAAATAGTGCCTCACGAGCATGCACATCAGGGGATGTGACTCACATACACATGTTAGTCGTGCTCTCCGGAGTGGAGCAATGGCTCATCAGGATATTAATAGAAAGATAGTGAAATCCCTCTCCATTCCACTTGTCTGCACACCCTTGGCTCTCTTCTTGTGAGCCTTCAAGGTTCTGTTGTTTCTGCTCCTCATAGCCTAGGGATTACTGTCTAGACTTGACAAAGGTTGGGTGTGTCTCCCACCATCTGAGAGAGGACAGGCACTGGGCTTGGCTCGTCTAAAGATGGGCCATCGCCCAGCTCCAGTCTCAGGAGCCTTCATGATCTAACATCTGGCGTCATGAAAAGCATCCCCCCAAATCCTCCATCTGTTGCTTTCCGAATGACGGAGAGGAGCATCTTCAGGAAGAGAGTAGGAAACCAAACAAGAAACTCTTTTCTCGTTTTCCCTTGGTGGGGTGGAGGCGGGGGTGTGGCTAGCTCTTGTGGTTAGAACGCTCCAGGGAGGCATTTCTATGGGAAGTTCTGGGCCTGTAAACATTTGATAGAGGGCTGGGTCTCATCACTGGCAGGATTTCAGAGACCTTATAGTGCTGTTTTACCTACAGGCTCTTCCTTGGAGATGAGAACACCCGCTTAATCCTGAAGTACCAATGAAGCTGAGAGGGTGCCGGCTCCTGGGGCCCTCTGGTGATCTGCCTTGGACTACGGACAGCACAACTCCCATGGTTCCTGCTGGCAGAGCGTAAAGGAGCATGAGACCTGCATCCGCTGTTCGGCCTTGCTGCTTAGATAGATCCCTGCTAAGTCAGGAAGACACGTTCCTTGAGTTCCTCCATATTCCTTAGAGAATTGGCCTTGTTAATGTGTTGTCAGTGCTGTCAAGAGGGAGGTGGAAAACAGAGGCTTTCCTCACAGGGGAGGTCCCAGGGAAAGAGAAACCACTGGAGGAAGTAGCTAATTGACGGAAGTAAGTACATTGCACCATCCCCATCCCCTTTCTTTCTCCGCCTCTCCTATTCCTTGATTCCCATGCACAGAGGGCCTTCAGTGACCTGAACATTTCCCTGTTTCCTGATCTGCCAACCCAGCTTTGAAATAATAAATAAGTAGTTTGCAGTAAACCGTTCCATACCTCTCCCATGTGCCATTGACTTTCATTTCCAGCACAAACGGGGCTATCTGGTCTACTTCAGCTAAGAGCCCAGTCTTGAGCCCAGTGCCAAAGTAGGTACTCAGAGTCCAGTCCAGTCCAGTCCAGTCCAGAGCCAGTATACCACTCAGTCAGATCCATCTTATACCCAGTCCGGCGCTCAGAGAACAGGTTAGGAATTCTATTGTGACTGCAGAGTCAATTCCAGATCTCATGATCCTCCTCAGAGCCCAATTTTCAGAGTCCAGGACTCAATGTAGCACCTCGTATTACCTCGACTGTGGACCAGCCCCTTTCAGTGCAGCCACACCCTGCACTCAGGCTGGTGATAGATAGGCAGGTATAGGAGGGGAGCAGAGCTGCACATTCGTGAGAATAGAGCATAATGGATAGGCTTGGGATAGTATTGGCATGTGGAAAGAAGCTACGAGTGTAATAAATAAGAAAGAATAAAAAGACACAAGCTAACCTTCACACCCTTCATGTAGAGTATAGATCGTTAAGAATTCAAGATCATTCATGGAAGATGACGTCATAAAGAAGTACTGGGAAAGCATGCTCAACAACAAACAAACTCGTGTGCTTTCACAAGACAGAGAAAATGCCTACTGGAGAAAATTACAATGAGATTTCCCATTGAGAATGCATACTTGGCATTTACAGAGGTCTAGATAAAGGAATGTACATATGCAAATATAATATATGAGGATGGGGAAATAGATCTATGTGCATATATTTATTGGTTTACTATTAAGGTAGCAGAAGGACATTGGGCCTCCACTCAAGTACTCCCTCA
>NW_022103901.1:19657602-19661271 GCF_000313985.2 Echinops telfairi | reverse complement strand
CAAATGTTTTGAGAATGATGAGGACAATGAATGTACAAATGTGCTTTACACAATTGATGTATGTATGGATTGTGATAAGAGTTGTATAAGCCCCTAATAAAACAACTGAAAAAAAAAGAGAATGCATACTTGAACATCAAAAACATTCTGGGAGAAAGAGATGAACAAATAACAATTAACCTAAAGCAGTGGTTCTCAACCTGTGGGTCATGACCCGTTTGGGGGTCGAAAGACCCTTTCACAGGGTCTTTCCGATGGTCTTAGGAACTGAGACACCGCTCCTTTTTCCATCTCCAGGTGGGCCCGCCCACATGCAGATACGCTCACATATGAGTACCCTGCGTGAAGACTGTTACCCATGCTTTACCATGCTTCAAGGCAAAGTTTCATTTATTTGTCATTAGAAATAAATATCTCACAATATATGATTATATATTGCTTTTAAAAAGTAATTATTTTTAATTTTAAAAATCATTTTATTGGGCTCATACAACTCTTATCACAATCCATACATACATCAATTATATAAAGCACATTAATTACATATTGTTTTTGTGATGAATCACTATGCTTTAATTATGTTCAATTTGTAAAAATGAGAATACATCCTGCATATCAGATATTTACATTATGATTCAAACAGTAGCAAAATGACAGTGATGAAGTAGCAGCGAAAATAATGTTATGGTTGGGGGGTCACCACCACATGAGGAACTGTATGAAAGGGTCATGGCATTAGGAAGGTTGAGAACCACTGACCTAAAGGAAGAAAATAATATGACAAAATAATTAGCAA
This sequence comes from Echinops telfairi, assembly GCF_000313985.2. Lineage (NCBI taxonomy): Eukaryota > Metazoa > Chordata > Mammalia > Afrosoricida > Tenrecidae > Echinops > Echinops telfairi. The sequence goes on along the minus strand of NW_022103901.1, from coordinate 19,660,475 downwards.
GCGAATGAGCTGATCAAGAAATAATGATGCTGTTGTTCGGTGCCATTGAGTCGATTCTGATGCAGAGCCACCCTGTGTCCAACAGAACAAAATCACCGCCTGGTCCTGCGCCAGCTTCGCCATTGTTCTTAGATTTGAGCCCTTTGTTGCAGCCCTGGTGTCAGTCCATTTGTGCAGGACCTTCCTCTTTCTCGATGCCTCCCTACGTCACCAAGCCTGTGACCCTTCTCCGGGGCCTGCTCTGACATGTACAGTTTATGAGACCAAGTCTCACCATCCTTGCCTCTAAGGGGCACTCTGGCTGTACTTATTCCAAGACAGATTCGTTTATTATTATGGCAGGCTTTGGTATTTTCAGTATTCTTCACCAGTACAACTCAAATGCATTGAATCTTTTTTTGTGTGTCTTCTTTATTCAATGTCCAACAAGGGAATGGAAAATACCATGGCTTGCGTCAGGCACACATTAGTCTTCAAAGCAACCTCCATAATTTTTAGCACTTTAAAGAGGTCTTGTGCAACAGATTGACCCAATGCAGTGGATCGTTTGACCTTTTGACTGCTGCTGCCATGAGCATTGATTGTGGATCTAAGCAAAATGAAATCCTTGATTTGAACTCAACTTTTAATCCTTTCTCCATTTATCACGATGTTCCCTATGGTCCAGTTGTGAGGATTTAAGTCTTCTTCACATTGAATTGTAATCCATACTGAAGGTTATAATCTTTGATCTTCATCAGCAAGTACTTCAAGTTCTCCTCACTTCCAGCAAGCAAGGCTGCGTCATCTGCATATTGCGGGTTAAGCCTTCCTGTAATCCTGATGCCACATTCCTCTTCATCTAAGGCAGTGTCTCTGATGATTTGCTCAGCATCCAGCTTGAATATGTATGGTGAGAAGTACAACCCTCATGCACACTGTTCCTGATTTTATACCCTGCAGGACTGTTCTGATGGCACAACTGCTATGAACAGGTTCTGCATGAGCACCATTAGGTGTCTTGGAGTTCCCATTCATTCTTAAGGCTATTCATAGTTTAAGATCCCCACAGTCAAATGCCTTGGCATCATCAACAAAACACAAGTGATATCCTTCTGGTATTCCCTACTTCCAGTCAAGATCCACCTGACATCAGCAATGATATCCCTTGTTCCACATCCTTTTCTGAAACTGGTCTGAATCTCTGGCAGTTCTCTGTCAATATACTGCGGTAACCGTTGTTGGATTTTTTTCAGTAAAATTTTACTTGCATGTGATATTAATGATATTGTTCCATAATTTGAGCATTCTGTCGGATCACTTTTCTTTGGAGTGGGTACAGATCTTTTAGAAGGTGGGGGGAAGACACTGATGGGATTCACCTGTAAGTAATTATCTATTAACTCACCACGATTGGCACGCTGCTGGGTATAAAATGAGACCTCTGAGAAACAGGAGGGAGAATTTCACTACCAGCAAGAGCCAGGAGTCGAGCAAATGCTTTGGATCCTACATCTGCTGTGCCTTTCTCTGATGAACCTCTGGTTCTTAGAACTTGATTTGCAGCTTATCACCTGCAGGGGCAGTGAATTATTAACTGTGATTCTTCTACCCAAATTTCTAACTTTAACCAAGTGACCTTTCCCTGCATGGTCTCGTAAGAAAGTGAGGGAAGATACTGATAGCATTCACTTGCAATTGCAGATAGGATTCCCTGAAGTGCCACCCTGATGCATTAAAACGAGCCCTGTGAGGAGGAGGAGGGATGTCATCACTAGCAAGAGCCAGGAGTGGAGCACATGCTCTGGACCTGAAATCCCTGTGCAGCGATTCTGGATCCGGAAGACAGCTATGCCATCAGAGGAGGAGCAGCAAAAACAGTAGCCAGAGCATGGAACAGAGTGAAGGATTTCACCCACCAAGCAAAGGTGAGTGCTTTTATGCAGGCTGGCTTGCGAAGCGGGGTGTCTATGGACACTTAATTGGGGAAGTGGAGCGAAGTGCCTTAGAGCTGAGGCTTACTGGAGTGGGACAACACTGGGCTCGTAATTCAGGAAGCTGTGTTCCCTGACCCACAAAACTCCAGTTGAATGCCTTTGGGTTGAGGCTTACAGCAGATTGGTATGCCCCACTAGGCATTTTTTAGCAGACCTGAAACTTTGTTAATATGTCCTACAAGCAGCTACCCTGAGCATTTCTCACAGGCATTACAACTTAACTTCAGTAATAAGCTCTCTAATCATGCTTTTTTGTCTGCAAGTTTCTGTGTAGCCATTGCAATGGATATTAGAAACTAGAGATGAATGATAGAACATTAAGGTACCAGATCACCGGATTTTACCAGCTTCCACCGACTTGGGCTTGAGGAGGATCCTCCAGACTGATGTCTGAATTTTGGATCTGGCACTTCCTAGCACCCACAAGATGTGACCCGTTTTCCTTTCTGTGAGGACACATTGCAGCATGCTGCACAACCTGGGATATAAGGAACCACACACTTATGGGAGAACTCAGAGGTCAGACTGGGACAGCAGTTTGGAAAAGTGAGCCATTTGGTATTTATTTAAACTCCATCTTCTTGGGACTGGGGCTAAATTTCATGAAAGAAATGGTTACTTCAAGTGCTGATTCATTCCTTCATTTCGGTAAAACTGGTTTGAGCCCTCACCTGGGCATGGTTATTGGGAGATCCTAGTATTACACTCCTGCATTTTGCCTCTCAAACCCTGTTGTCTATTATAACCATGCCCACCCTGTCTCTGTTGATTCAGTGCTGACAGCTGCCCTCTACCACCACAGGGACCAATCAGCCCCATTGTGGGCAAATGTCGGAGTTCGCTTAGGACAGTGCCCACTGTTAATCCTGGTGCACATAAAATAGCAATTACAGGAGT
>NW_022103901.1:19641706-19657021 GCF_000313985.2 Echinops telfairi | reverse complement strand
AGGCAATGCTACTGATGTAGCCACACCTGGCATATCAACTTGATTAGTTTGGCTAATCTGCTCAGGTGTGGATTGTGAATTAATACTTTCTTCTGGGAGGGGTGGATCTATTGACTGGGATGGGTCAATTGTTTCTAAGGGCTCAGTATCCTCCTCTTCTGGATCATCAGCCCATATGTTCCCATCCCATGTTTCAGGGTCCCAACTTTTCTCAATCAATGCCCTTACTTTGGTTTCAGACACTGCTCTAGATCTGCAATTCAGCTGCCGTTGTAATTCAGCCACTCGTATAATGAGACTCTGGACCTGGTTCTCAGCAATGTCAGCTCTTTTACTAGAGAGAAGGCTCTTCTTTGTAGCACAGATGGAAGTTTTTAAATCCGTTAGTCTGCACTTAAGGGGTACTTTTGAGGCTCTGAAGAAGGACCAGTCAACCAGCTTCCCTATACTTGTCATCCTTACAAAACTCCTGGAAAATATCACTCAGAGCCTCTCCTTTAACCAGCACCTTTAAGGCCAAATCCTTTTAGGTCACTTCTCATCTCCTCTGTCCCCATAATTTACCCCAATATTTTCCAGATATTTCTCTAAGGGGTGGGTGGGAAGACTCATCTAATTCCCAGACCTGGACCATTTAACAAACTAAATCCCCATAAAAGAATTGGGAGGTCAAGTAACCTGGTGGAAGAAATCTGTTTTGATACTGCACACAGATATCGTGAGCTTTTATCATAGCTTTCTCCAAAGAGATTTGTGTCCATCGACTCCAGAGACCCTTAGGCACTGACTCTAGCGAGTTATCATTCTGGAAGACGATGAGTATGACAGGTGCTCTGAACAGAGTACAGGCTTATGAGCCCCGTGACAGAGAACCCACTTCTCATGGAGGTGCATGGATCACACACCCTTCTCGTAGTTTTTTCCTACAGTTCCTGAGAGTATCATTGGAAAAGATACCTTCAACCAATGGCAACATTTCTGTACTCACTCTGTGACCCGTGATGCTAATAATCTTCTAAGAAGGGCTGAATCTAAGCCACCGGATATCCTCTTTGCTCCCAAATGAGTCAATCAAAAGCAACATGTATCTTAGGGGAAACTGTCAAGGTTTGTTTGACCACAGACTGTATCGCACCAGAAGACATGCACTCTGACACCCAAGGTTCACTGCACATGAGAACAGAGCTGAGTAGTATGCGGGGCCATGGCAATGACAACGATAAGAGAACTCCTGAACTGTAGGTCTACCCCCCAAAAGTCCCTGATGGTTGTGAGGGTAGCAGTGACAGTGAAATACTTTTAAAGTAGCTACAAGAATCCGTTTTCCTTTCCCTTCATAGAAAGGCATCTTCAAATATGGCAGAAACCAAAAGGAGTCATTTATTCCCGACATTTATTTCACATACAAGGTTTCAAGAAGACACCTAAGTTAACATTAATACAAAAACAAAGGTGACATCCATCCAAATTTGGTACTGGAATGCATTCAGAGGTAAAGGTTTACAGCTACACAAGTGATTCATATAGTCCTTCCATTTGGAATCTTTCCAGCTTTTAGAGCCGTTCAGTCTCTGGGCACCAGGCCTCACAAAAGCAGCATGTGTTGCTGAAACTACCTGCATTGACGATTGAGGGGCTTTGGGGGCTGCCTGCCGTCAAACATGACTGATTTCCCCCTTCTACATACAAAGTATACCCTTGGGTTGACTTTGCTGTCACAATATCCCTTTTCTAAGTTAAGAAATTAGTTCAGTAGGGCTCAGATGCTGCATGCATGGACGAGCCAGGCCAGGTAGCCTGGTCCTAAAAACTCCTCTTCAATACTGTATTGATACCATAAGCTCATCAATTATTAGAGCTCAAGTAGTCTTGGCAATTAAGCTCAACCTATCTTCAGATGAGACAATAAGGCCCAGAGAAAGGCTATGATTCACCAAACACCACAATCAGTGGTAGTGTCAAGACTACAACTCATCTCTCTTGGTGTCTGGTCTAAAGTTAATTTCACTATTGTAGGCTGCCATCAGCTGTTTAAATGTGTGAAATTTTCCTTTAAACCGCTCCTCGCCCCAAACAACAAGTTTCCTTCCAGAATGCATGAATTGGGTTATAGGTGTCATAAAATCACCAGGAAGAACTGGAGGTACAGTGGGTGTCACAAAGCAAATCTAGGCAGGAAATACAAACCCACCTTCCAAAGTGCTTTACATAAGAAGTTGGATATAAAATGGCTACTTATTTATACCTCTTTTCAAAAATAAGACATTAGACAATTATTAAAGAGATAAAATAGAAATTAAAGTTTCAGGTAGTTGGTTGAAGTCGACTAAGTTAGAACAAACAGAAAAGCAGTAAGATAATGAGAAATCACAGTGTTTACAAGATAAAACTCTTTTTTAAGAAGCAGAGTCTCCCCTGGTACTGAGACTAAAGGGGGGGCACATGAGGTAAGCAAAAACCCCAAAACATCTTCCTTGTGGATATGTGATGTACAAAAGAAACAAAAACAGAAAATACACTCAAACCTGTTGCTGCCAAGTCAGTGCCAATCCATGGCAACCACATGCGTTTCAGAGTATAACTGTGCTCCGTATAATTTCAGTCCTTATGAGTCATAAACAACTCCAGGCCAGTGAGTTTAATCTTACACCCAAATCCACCTTTGGGTGGAGTCAAACTGCCAAATCATCTGTAAGTAGTCGAGTACGAACCGAACCACGTGGGTCACCCAGGGACTTTGTGTGATATAAAAGACATCTTACAATAATACAATGATTCATTTTGACTGCAGGGAAACATGTAGCTTTGGTTTAAGGTTGGTAGAACCTTTTACTTCTAAACAGCGACCAAGTTCTTTAAGTACATGTACAATTAGAAATAGATGGCATGATGGCTACATGCCATCGAGTCCGTTCCAACTCCGAGTGCTTTACGTAGAGCAGAATGCGACACTGCTGGCTCCTGCACCATGCTCACAGTCAGGATTTTGTTCAAGCCCATTCCTGCCGTCATTGTGGCAACCCATCTTATTGTGGGTCTTTCTCTTTTCCACCGACTGTCTACTTTACCAGCCGAGATGCCCTTCTCGGGGAATTTGTTCTTTCTGGCAATCCGCCCAAAGTATGTGAGATGAAGTCTTGTCCTTTTCACTCCTAAGGAGCATTCTGCCTGCGCTTATTTCTTTCTTCTGCCTGCACTTCTTCCAAGACAGATTTGTTCATTTTTCTAGCAGGCCCAGGTATACTACCTTTTCTTTGCAAACACCATAATTCAACATGCATCAACTCTTCAGTCTTCAGCTTAAGTATGCATATCAGGCAATTGAAACTACCATGGCTTAGAGCAGGCGCACCATGGTTCTCAGTGACATCTTTACTCTTGAACACTTACAGAGATCTTTTGCAGCCGATTTGGCAAGTGAAATATATCATTTGATTTCTTGCCTGATGCTTCTATGGGTGTTGTTGTTGGCGGGTCCAAGTAAAATACAATCTTGACTTCAATAAATGCCAAGAAAGACTGGAAGACAGGAATACAGATCTGGAACCTAAATTCCACCACAGTGTGATCCTAGCAATACGAGAGTTTAAATGCTTGTTTCATGGGAGATGGAACAGCTTTACAACCTTTCCTGTCATTGGTTAAGATTGAGAGACAAGTACAGAATACAATTATAAGCAATTTAAAGAAACTTGTTTTGCAAGTGGAAGTGGTTTTCTCATGACTGACTGACATTCTGTAATTGTGATTAACAAGGAGCTAAGTCCCTTGACTACAGGGCAATAGTGTCCTTTTTCATTTCTGTATCACCGATTATCTTAACCCTAGAAGGGTCACTGTGAGTTGGAATCAACTCAGCAGTAAGTTTGGGTTAGAACATGGCCTTACACATGGAAGTGCTTAAGAAATATTCCCAGAGAAGGGAGGGGATCGGTGGACAGACACAGTAACACTGGGCTGTCGCTGTGCGAAGGGGCCGGGCCGGACAGTGCTCTGTTCCATTGTAGGCAGGTTCCCTGTGAGTCAGAACCAACTCAACAGCACCTACCACGAATGCATCATCTACTTTCCTGAACCATGCATCCATACAGTGATCAATCCTGTGTCCATATTAAAAAGTGATGATTTCTATAATGTCCATCTTCTCTAGAGGTGGAATTCCAAAACACGTACACAATACAAGCACTTGACTACAGGCACCACACACATTCTTACTGTGCCAGGTACACTACTAACATGAAACTGTATTATCAGAAGTCTGTAATTCAGACACAGAGGAAATCAACCTATTCAGATATGAACAGTCAACATTTTCAACAAATATAAATCCAAAACATCTATCAATACTTACCTGAGATACCTGCATTCTAGCAGGCCCCATCCTATCCTGGCACCATAAGTGTAATTTCTTTCCACAGCGCCCACCCTCCTTGGTACTAAGCTGGATAGGTTTAAAAAGATTCACACATACTAAGAAAAAAAATATTTCCAGATGTCTTCAAATAAGATAGTCTTTAACCAAAGACCAATAGAACAATTAACAGAGCCCTGACTCTGGTTATTTTTCTACTAAACTTGTGATTTTTCTCGCTCCAAAGCAAAACCACTTAGGTTACTTAGCTAGTCAAGGCATAAATACTCTTGATCTCATCTTGCAGCAACCAGGCTTAGATGACTAAATTCCTGGATTTCACCTGTAACTTACATAAAAGAATGAACTATACGGACCCGTCCTTCAAAGTTTACTAGGCTAGTACCAGAGGGTTATCAGAGATTTTCAAAGAGGTAAATGGGAAAAACAAAGACACTGCTCTGAACCGGAAGTTTCTGGGGATGCTTCCCCTTTCAATATGCTAGAGTTACATGAATTACTCAGTGCTCTCCAGTTAGGTTTCTGAGCCTCGGAAAAGGACCCAGGAAGCTCAGAAACGGAGGCTGGTATATTCATAGCTTGCCCCGGAGGTGTGGGTCTAGATTGATGCACCTATCTGGCCGGTAAGCCTATGGAGTGCAATTTGTTTTATCATTATATATTTCATACCTCATTTCCACCTTTCCTCTCTACTTTCAGAAATATTACTATATACTACTACACCGTGGTATTAGGTAGAAGGCATAAAACACACCCATTTACTCATGTTCTAGAAAAGAATCAGAGATGATATAAAGTAGAACTAGAACATGACGCAATTCTATTTCTCTTGATGAGACACACCACGAGCATGCATCTTATTCAATCTGAGATGGGCATGGTAATTCATAAGAACCAGATAAAAGTGCCCCAAACAGTTTAGGGCCTATGAGAAAAAGTAAAAGGAATGGGAATTTTTTTTTATAAGAAGGGAGAAGCAACAGCCAAGGGGATTTAAATCTTCAGGTACTGGAAAGCTTAGTATATAAAGGGTGATGGGTGTCAGTTGCTTCCCATTTCTATGGAGAGAAAGGCTTTAGTATTCAATACAATATAGAGATTCTTCCTTAATTATGTGGATCAACTTCCCGAAGTCAAGAAGTTACACTGCAGTGAACTTCTGAAGGTAGCCATAAAATTGTCAGTGTCCTTTGGGGTACCTTCAAAACCAAGATGAATCCAATACAGTTCTGATCAGATTCATGAAAGTTCTACCCAAACATGAAACTCTGATCACGTTGCACCAGGACCTCATGCAGCAGATCAACTACTAAAAAATACTTTCCCCGTTCTCCATCTCCTTGGAATAACTCTCACAATCAAGAAGACTGAGTTGCTGGGATTAGGACTTCTGAAGCAGTTGCCTCAATATATGGATGAGAATTTCACTCTGAACTCACTGCAAGTCGTTTCCACTTTTTCAGAGAAAAGTGGAGACATACAGTAGGAGGGTGAACAGACTGACATTAGAGGCAGACTTGAGAACTGGGTCCAAATCTCTAACTTATGGATATTCTCAAGCTTATCCTGGGAATTATACCTTAGAGCTGTGGTTTTCAACCTTCCTAATGCCGAGACACTTTAATACAGTTCCTCGGGTTGTGGTGACCCCTGATAAAATTATTTTTGTTGCTACTTCATATCTGTCATTTTGCTACTGTGATGAATAGCATGACCCCTGTGAAAGGGTCGTTTGACCCCCAGAGAGGTCGCGACCCACTGGTTGAGAACCGCTGCCTTAGAGCTTGGGAAAGATTGCTTCTAATAGTGATATTAGGTGATTGCTTCTAATAGTGATATTAGGTTAAAATGGCTAAAGGGACCTTTAAGAAGAGGTTTTTAATCAAAATGTTTTCCTAAACCCTTCCATCTTTTCCTTATGTGGGTTCTCCAGGGAATACGTAGACGATGGGTACAGGAGTTTTTCATGCCTATGAACGTCCCGGTGTTTGATAAAAAACGAACTCTTGTTGAAGCGTTTACCACACTGGGCACAGACATAGGGTTTCTCTCCAGTATGTGTCCGCTGATGTTCTCGAAATTTTGTACCAGTACTGAATGCTTTTCCACAGTCTGCACACCTGTAGGCATTCTCACTGAGGTGTACTCTGCGGTGGGTGCTGAAGTGAGAACTGTTGTTGAAGCTTTTCCCACACTCTTCACACTGGTAAGGATTCTCCTCTGTGTGGATTCGCTGATGTATAATGAGACTTGAGCTTTGGCCGAAGCATTTTCCACACACTCTACATCTGTAGGGTTTCTCTCTGGTGTGAATTCTCTGATGGGCACCGAAGTTTGATGAGTCATTAAAGCTTTTCCCACAGTCAAGACATTTAAAAGGTTTTTCTCCCGTGTGTATTCTTTGGTGCTTAATTAGGCTCCGGCTTCTACCAAAGCACTTTCCACAGATGCTACATTTACAAGGGTTTTCCTTTTGGTGGGTCGTCCGGCACATCAAGCGAGCACTCCTTCCAAAGTTTTCGCCATACTTGAGAAATCTATAGGGTCTCTTTCCCATGAAAGGCCTTTGATGCACTACAGCTTTCCCTAAATCTCTAGGCTGAGATCCCAGCGTTCCCTGTTTAAATTCTTGAAGGCTTTCCAATTGTTTTCCTGAGATGCATTCCCTTTTGTGATAGTTACGAGGCTCCGTCGTCTGGGAAATAGTCTTTTGGGATTTTTCGACTATGGTTTTATGCTGTTCAATGTCCTTAAATAGTACCTGTGCTGGCTCTTCTTTGAAGCTACTTCCAATTTCAAAATCTGAAAAGGAATAAAAGAAAATAACATTTTCATACAACTGTATTAACCTACAGCAATGAACATGGCATACAAGGCTCCATAGGTCTGTGGCTGGCACAATTGGCTTGCGGTCCACTAACTTCAACCAACACTCATCTGTCAGTCTGTTGTACTGCGGTGGTCTGAATGTTGCTGTGATGCTGGAAATCATGCCATCAGTAGTTTAAATACCAAGAGGATCACCCATGGTGGGCAGGTGTCAGTGAAGCTTCAAGACTAAAACTGAGTACCAAGAAGGGATAAGCAGTTCACTTCTGAGGGAATGGCCATTGAATAGCAGTGGAACACTGTCTGATACAATGCCACAAGGTGAGCCACAAAGGTTGGAAGGTACTCAAAATATGACCGGGGGACCAACAATCCCTTCGAAGAGTGTTGACCTAAAAATATGGAGTAAAGCTTCTGAGACCTCCATTTACTGATGAGACTTGACTCAAAATGAGAATAAACAGCTGTAAATATCCATTAATAATCAATGTTCACTGTATGAACCTAGAAAAATGGGAAATCTTCAAAATGCAATGCATAAAGATAGATAACCTAGGCATTGGTTTAGTGAACTGTAATAGACTGATATTGGTCAGTTAGACAATCTTGATGGATTACTGTGCTGGGAATGATAGATGGAGAAAGAAAAGGGTTATTAAAAAGACCAGAAATGAGGAAAAGATCAAAGTGGATGTCAGAAAAGACTGAAACTTACACAAAGTGGCTGAAGTCAGTGGGAGATATGATGGAGTGAAAGCTGAACAGAACATGTTAAGCAGCAGCTAGAGAAGACAAAATGGGTATATAACAAGACCTCGAGTTAGAAAGTCAAAAGGAAGTACATGCTTAGCATATCTCAAGCTGAAAGAAATGAATAAAACATTAAGCCTTGAGTTGCAATGTTGAAGGATTCCATAGGCAAAATACTGCATAGTGCAGAAAGAATCAAGAGAAGATGGAAGGAATACACAAGTACCAAAAAGGTTTGGTTGACATTAAACCATTTCAAGAGGTAACATATGATCATGACCAATGGTTTTCAAGGGAAAAGCTCACATTATACTGAAGACATTAGTAAAAAACATGTGCCCAGGAATTGATAGAATGCCAATTGAACTGCTTCAACAAACTGATGCAGAATTAGAAGCAAAGACGACCAGTTTACATCAAAAAATTTGGAAGACAGCTACTTGGGTAACTGATTTGGAGAGATCATATTTGTGGCCATTTCAAAGAAAGGTGACCTAATATAAAGTAGATATTATCAAATAAGATCATTAATCTCACATGCAAATAAAAGTATGCCAAAGATAGTTCAAAAAACAGTTGCAGCAGTCTATCAACAGGGAGCTGCCAGTATTTAAAGGCAGATTCAGAAGAGGTACAAAGAGGAATATCATTGGTGCTGTCAGATGAATCTTGGTTAAAAGCTGAGAATACCAGAGATGTTTGTTGTATTATGTGCGAAGTCATTTAACTGTGTAGATCACAACAAGAATCGAAATTTTATAACATTCAATGGTGCTCATACTAAAGTTGTACACAGACAAGATGCGGCTGTATGTAGAGAATAATACCGCACGGTTTAAAATCAAGAAAAATGCACACCAGTGTTGCAACCTTACACCATGCATATTTAATCTATGCAGAGCTACCCGGAGAAGCAAGCAACATATGGTTTGGAGGGTTTACCACCTGAGATCTGTACATGACATAATCCTGCTTGCTGAAAGTGAGGAGGACTTGCAATACTTGCTGTTGAAAATTCATGACTAGAGCCTTTAGTATGAATTACAACTCAATTAAAGAAAGCTCAAATTCTCACAACGGAGTCAGTAGGTGACATCATAACAAATGGAGAAAAGATTAAAGTCATAGAGGATTTCATTTCGCTTGGATGCACAACGAACATTCATGGAATCATTAAGGAAATTAAACCCCCATTACACAGGAATGGATAAACAAACTCTGGTCATTTATGTTATGGAATGTTATGCATCAAGAAAAAGCAATGATAACTCTCTTAAAACACAAGAAGACATGGACAAAACTAGAGAACATTATGCTTAATAAGATTGGTCTATCTTACAAAGATATTTAATAAGACCATTATTATATGGAAAAACAAAGAAAAAGAAAAGTGGTTTATATACCAAAAGACAAGGCTTTGACGAAGACAGAGGCCAGGAACAGAGAGAGGGGAGGACTAGGATAATGAGGAAGGATGGGGGGGTGTGTGGGGGAGGGTGGGTGCAGAGGAAAAAAAAAACATTGATGAAGGGCTTAAAAGATATTGTTATTGACTTCACTTGAGATGGGCTGTGTAGCTATATATGTGACTTTAGAAACTTAAAAAAAGTCCAGATTCCCAGATTCCTCATCCCTTATACCTAAAGATTGATCTGAGTAGTTTAAAAAAAAAGGATGAAAAGTGAACCAGAAATGGACTTGTAGTCTTTAGTGACAAACAAGTTCATTTCAAAAAAAATAAATTGAACTTTTTATTGCAATGGGGAAATATGCTGCACAGGACCTCGTTAATGCCATAGGATGCCACTTTGAGGATCAGGGTTCATCTGGCCCAAGCCCGTGTTCCCAGTAGCCTCATATGCATATGAAAGTTGGACAGTGAATAAGGAAGATCAAATAAAAATTGAACCATTTGAATCATGGTGTTAGCAAAGACTATCGAAAGTACTGTGGCTAGCCAGAACAAATAAATCGGTCTTGGAAGAAGTACAGTCGGAATGCTCCTTAGAAGCAAGGGTGGCAACACTTCATCTTACATACTTTGAATGCATTATCGGGAGAGACTAATCCCTGGAAAGGAACATCATGCTTGGTAAAGTACAAGGTCAGCAGACAACAGGAAGACCCTGTTGTGGCCTCCAATATCACAACTGTGGAAATGATGCCGGACGGGGCAAGGTTTTGTTCTGTTGCACATCTGGGCACAATGAGTAGGAACCAACATGATGCCACCTGACTAGAGGTAAGCACATGTCTGGTCCCTATCGATTTCACTAGTTTCAGATCTTGTGATTCTTCCCTACTTCTTTATGCTGCGTTTTCTTTCTTAGACCTACCTCTTTTCAATAATATGAATACAGAAAAGGTTCTCAGCAATGTTTATTGAAATAAATTAGAATCTATTATCTATGCTCCCTAAAACTGGAATTTTCCTCATTCTTTCAACTAAAGCCCAAGGGCATTAGATCTTGGATTTCTGATTTTCTCTGACATTTTCAAGTCAGAACACATTAAAAATGAAGAGAAAAAGGCTCTGGTTCTGATGACATCTTGGCCACATATTAGCTGTGTGATTTTTAAATTACTTTTTATCATGGAAAACCCAAGCATAGAAGGGTAGAGAGAAGAGGATGTGCATTGAACCTCCATGGTAAATCCTGTTTCTTCTTTATTCTTATACACATCCTGTTATCTCGACCCAAGTTATTTTGCAGCAAATTTCAGGTAATGTATTTTTTCATCCTTAAGTAATACACAACCCATGTGAGTTTGACCCAATCTAAATCTGCTTGATTTCCAAACTCTCTGCTCTAAGGAGTTTTTGTATATGAGAGGCTTCAAAAAGTTTGTGGATTCATTTTATTCCACAAGCTTTTCTCCCTCATATCAGTTGCCAGCAACAGTTCCCTTCAGTATTTTCAGTTGAAGCTGCTGCTATCCCTCAGTCCCACATGTAGCAATAATAACGTGGGCTCGAAGAAGGGCAGCTATCCAACAATCCATGAAGCCAAAAGCTCTAATAATGATGCAATTTCATTTTCAGTTCTTTGGAAGCAATCTGATTAGGTACAACACTGTTATGGGAGTTGAAGGAAATTACCACCAAGATGATTTGGCTAATTTGATGACATGCCTCGGGCTCACCTCAAAAAAAAGAAGATTCACAAGAGATAGTACCAGAGGATTTTGTTTCCTCAGGGGCCCTGTGTGTATCTATTGGCAGATGTGTGAATATGGGGAAAGTATGAGAGACTATTTAGAACTGTCTAATCAGGTTAAGTAAGATGTAATAACTTTAGCCTTCATAATTCAACTTTCCCCATAAATATCACCAGAGAACATACATATAGGTTTTCTTCTGGAATGTAACTGGACAAAACTTTTCTTGCTGGGGCCATTGTCATACTAGACCCACTTGCTCCAAGAAACAAGTTCTAAAGCAATGGGCCAGATCTACTAATTTTTCAGTAAATCGCACTTGTTACTGTTTCTGACTAAGACTCTTTGATGATCCTTACCACTTGGGTTTGGCAGTGTAGTAGGAGAGGCCTGGAATTCTGCTTCTTGGATAATTTCCTCCTCACTCATTTTCTCACTGTCTGAGTCTTCTATGGCGTCCTGTGAAATTTCCTCAGGCTCCCAGTCTGTGGGTTCCTGGAGTTCAATCTCAATGCCCACTCTTTCTTGCCTTGAGAGTGTCGGCATTTCTGGGTTGCTAGTGGAAGAAGGCGTAGATGTCTGAGAGTTAATCAGGGCATCCATCTCCTTGTAGAATGCACACGACTCTAGGACATGGCCATTTCTCACTTTGCGGTAGCTCTTCTGGAGGCTTTTGAACTTAGTCCGGCACTGTTCTGGTGTACGGAGGAAGCCGCACTCCCGTAGCTGTTCAGCTACAGCCCCATACAATTTGCTCTTGCGATGACAGGCTTGAAGTGCTTCATAAAACCGAGTCTCACGGAGAATATCAAGAAAAGTCTTGGTTTCCTCATAGCCCCAGTGCACACCTACGATTCAAGGATAAAGTGAAAAGATATTAGAAAAGAAATATAGCTGCAATACTATATCTATTACAAAGTGTAAGGAGAAGAAAGCTATTTTTAAGAAGCATTTTTTAGGAATGCCTGATCAACTCTTTTAAGCTTATAATTAATGATATATTTAGATTTACAGCTACCATATTTGCTTTCCATTTGATGAATCTATTTTATGTTCCTTTTCTTCTCTTTTGTGGTATTCTTTTAATAAAAAAATCCTTATTTCAGTTTTCACTTTTTAAACTTGTTACACAGTCTTTCATGGATTTAAAAAATACCACCAACCAAAAACTCAAAACTTTCCCCTTTACCATCAAGTTGATTTCAACTTGTAGCGAAATCCTACAGGCTGAAAGAGAACTACCCTATAGTGTTTCCTAAGCTGTACTCTTTTTTTTATTTTTGTGTGAGAGTGAGTCAGTGAGTGAGTGAGACAGTGAGTGATAGTAAGTCAGTGAGTGAGTGAGTGAGACAGTGAGAGAGTGAGACAGTGAGAGTGAGGCAGTCTCCTAAGCTGTACTCTTTATAGCAGCACTGTCATAGTTTCTCCCATGCAGCACTTGGTTGGTTTGAACTGCTGACCTCTGGTTAGCAACCAAGTGCTTAACCATGCTCTCCATGAGTCTTTTACTTATTATCCTGGAGAATTTAGTAATGCACCCTTGACTTACTATAACCTAGAACAACTAATTGCTCTATACCATTTCCCAGATAATGCCAGACCCTCAGAACCCTTAAAGTACATTTCTTTTCCTTCCTTAAGGTGCAGGGCCTAAGTACTCAAAAATCCATGCTGAGTTCTGAAGTGAAACAAAAAACCATCACCAACAAACCCCACAACAGTTACTCAGCCTGTTATTCATACTGTATGGGGTAAGGGTGGGGCCAATGGCACATAGTCCAGAGAACTGTAAATTATGTGACCATATCATCATGATAAGGGACAAAGATGACATGGTGGCACTCCCCAGGTCTGCTCACTTCTTGTCTACCCCTTTTTCTCCATAAAGAGAAGAACTTCATACCAGAAAAGCACAAAGCACAACAATAACACATACACACACTCTTACCACTTAGGTTCTGAAACAAAACAGGAGCACTACGCATCTCGGATTTCTGGATTACTTCATTGTCTATTTCATCACCATCAGATTCTTCTGCGCCGTCGTCGTCTTCCACCAAACCCACCTGTTCTTTACTATGAGTAACAATTCTCTTTAGTCTTGGGAGCGAGATGATCTCCTTTGGTTTATCAGTGGACGAAGCATAGGCCGTGGGATTCAACAAAGCATCCATGTCTTCAAAGAAGGCACAGGGTTCAAGTGCATGGCCATTTCTCACTTTGCGGTAGCTCTTCTGGAGACTTTTGAACTTGGTCCTGCACTGTTCTGGTGTACGGAGGAAGCCACACTCCCGCAACCATTCAGCCACAGCACCATATACCTGGCTGTTTCGGGGACATGCCTGAAGTGTTTCATAAAAGCGGGACTCTCTGAGAATTGCAAGAAATGTCTTAGTTTCCTCATAGCTCCAATGTACACCTGCTATTTTCTCATCTTCTAAACCCCACTGTTGCGGCTCTTGCCAGGTGTTCCCCGCATTTCTTGTCGGGATCTGCACAGCGTGGACTGGCTTTTCCTTGATGTAATTGCTTCGCAGGATATTCCTCTTATCAGAGGAATGAAGGCCTACAGTCCACAGCTCCTTTCTTTGCTCCAACTGGGCTGTCTTGCTAGATGTCGAACTTCCTGCAATAAGAGAAGCATATTTTGTGCTAGACAGAGGGTATCATTACTGCATGCTACAATCTTCCACCGAACCTGAATGATTGCTTATACCCTTTAAAAGATTGTGTCAAATTCACTACTCTCCAAAAGCATTCCTCAGCATGACACTGCACACTGTATCACTTCCATGATGACTTCTTTCCCCAGTCATCTGATACATACATTTTAGTTTTCATGTATGGACTACTTATTTTTCCAGCTAGTCTAGGAAACTTCTGAGGTTTAGAACCAGATTTTATTACCTCTGATTTTGACTTAGTACTGAACACAGTATTAGGCTTGCAGTATGCTCCTAATTAGTATTTGTTATATATAAAGTACGCTTGTATCTGTTCCCTATACCTCCCACCTCCTTCCCACAAATACACACATACCACCCCCCCATCCCCCCCACTAGTGATTAAGAGATGAGCAATCAAGAGTTCTTGGAGATATTCTGGCGAGATTAATAGAAGAGAGCCTTAAGAATGGAGAACAAATTCAGAGTTCACCTGTAATACTGTCTTAAATTTGAAACCCAGCTCCATTACTTATTTTACTTTTGACCCATGCAAGTTTCTTAACCTGTCTGAACCTCAGTTTTCTGGGGAATACCATCTACTCAAAAGAGGTGCTGTGGGGATTAAATAAATGATCATCTGTAAAATGCCCAACGCCTGAGAAGTAGATAATGAGTTTTCTTCCTCAGACAACATGCAGAAGTGCCACAGAACTCTCCTAGAGAAGAAGCATGAAATAAAACCCTTTTCTGAATGAACGCCAGGGATGGAGATTTGTTCTTGACTTCTGTGTGGGGACAATGGGCAGGCAAGTTCAAGTATCTCTAAGCAATGTAGATAGTGTGGCTGCTAGAACAGGAGCCCTGGCACTTCAGCATGTGCCCTTTCAGCTGTGCCCAACTCATGTGAGGTGAGAATGTGCCCTATGGGACCTGACGTTAGATGTTTCCAAATATAATAAAAATATAGATGTATAAAGTTAAATTACAACACTGTACAGCTTAAATTAGGTGTGTAAACCAGATGCTTCTCATTTGCCATTACAGGGGTCTCTGATCCTTGGTCTTCCCATATGTGAAATAAAAAGATTCAGCTAAATGTGAATTTTCCAATATGGTTCTAAGCCCACTAATGGCAGAGTTTCCTATGGAAACTGATCAGTATTTTACTAGGCTGGATGCTATAAAATCAAGAAGTCTGATGTGTACACACATAGCCAGTTGGTTGGATATGTGCTGGTTGAGGAAAGAGTAGTATTACTGGTGTGTTATCAATGCCATCTTATGTTGATCATTTGAAAAAAGTGCTTTAATTCTTTTCAAATTATAATTAATTGTTGGATAGTCTTTAATCCATTTGGTTTAAGGTGAACCATTTATTTTATTTTTTATCTTTTTTTAAAAAAATTAAATTTATGGGGTGTGTTCACAGCTCTTACCACAATCTATACACACATCTATTGTGTCAAGCACATTTGTACATATGTTGCCATCATCATTTTCAAAATATTTTCTACTTGAGCCCTTGGTATCAGCTCATTT
>NW_022103901.1:19632116-19639659 GCF_000313985.2 Echinops telfairi | reverse complement strand
CGTAACTGCTAAATACTTTAAATGTGACTACTCTCACTGAGGAATTAAAAATTTAATTTTCTTTGGTTTTAGTTAATTTAATAAATTTAAATATGTACATGTGGTTAGCAGCTACCCTATTTGACACCATAGTATCTATGGCATATATCTAAAGTATTTATACCATAAGAGCCCTGGTGGTGTAGTGGGTTATGTAATGGGCAGCTAACTTCAGCAGTTCAAAACCACCAACCAGCTTCAATGGAGAAAGATGAGGTTTTCTACTCCCATAAAGAGTTAGTTTCAGAAACCCCCAGGGGCAGTTGTACCCTCCCATAAGGTCACCATGAATCAGAATTGGCTTGATGGCAATGAGTCTGGTTTGTTTGTTACCACCACTCTGAGGGAGAAACGATGTTTCTGTATAGATTTACAGATTTGGAAGCTCTATGAGGCAGTTCCACTCTGTACTTAGGGTTGCTACGAGTTGGAATCAACTTGATTGTGAGTTTGGTTTTTCTGTTTTTGGCATACGAGGGGGTACACCCCCCCTCAAACTGGATGTGATGTGAAGGGACAGTGCCTTTGGAGTTCGTTCCACAGGGCAGACTGTTAATCAAGCTTTCTATTTAGAAGTTCTGAAAAGACTGCATACAGTGTGGGGCAATAAAGGTCTGATTTGTGGCAGATGGGGGACTGGTTTTGCCATCATGACAATGCACCCGCTCATGGAGTTATCTCAGTGCACCAGTTTTTGGTAAAAAAACAGCATGCCTCTCTTGCCCCACGCACCTGACTCACCTGACATCACACTGTGTGACTTCTTTTTGTTTCTGTGGAGGAAGAGGGCCATGAAAGGGCAGCGATTTGATGACGAAGAAAAGGTGAAGAAAAAACAAGGGAGGAAAAATAACAAAAAAATAAAAAACCAAGGGAGGTGCTATCAGCCATCCAAACAGATGAGTCCGAAAATTGTTTCTAAGAATGGAATCATAGCTTTGACAAATGTAGTAAGTGTAATGGAGAGTACTACTTTGAAGGTAAGTTGTTTTGTAAAAAATTTAAATTCATAGCTTTGAAAAAAAATTCCATTTTATATTTGACGTATAATTTACTTATAATTAACTTGTATTTCACGTATGAATCATATATATTCCTACTAGTAAAATGTAGACATAATCCTAAAAATTGGCATGAAGGCCCCACTTGATGCTCACCCTCATGAAGAGAACACTGACGATATGGGTTATACAGCAAAGTGTGATGATGAAATTAGATGGTGCCCGGCTATAAGAAAATATAGCACCTGGGGTCTTACATAGACTTGTTTTCAAACAAGCTGCCATCTAAGAGATGAATCAACTAAATCCATGTGGAAGAAGCACACCAGCCTATGTGATCCAAGGATTATAAATAATAAAACCCAAATCTAAAGGAGAGAATAGGGTCAGAGCTTAAGTTATGAATACACAGTTTGCAGATGGCTATGGCTGGCAGTGGAGGCCCCATATCCGTTTGCAGTGTTCACACATGGAATGCCCTCTGATTAGTCGAGTGACGTGAATAGCTTTGTTACCAAAGAATATTACATTGATTGTAGCAGATGTACTTAAGTTAAAATGCAGTATCTTATAATTTGATCTCCCTCTTGACCCATTTTAAAATTGTTTCAGTTAAAAAAAAAGGGGGTGGGGGAATACACGTGATTAAGCCTCTGGTGACGCTCCTGACCATAGATCAGGGATACGAATAGCCTTGCTATCATGTAGGTGCACTGGAAGTGGATTACTGCAGGTGAATTTAGGTTAAAATCTAAGTCCTCATCATGTGACCTCCCTTTTGACCCAGTTTAAATTTGTTCTAATTTTTAATATGTTCTACTTTCTTTCCAATTGAGGTTTTTTGTGTTTTATTTTGTTACTGTTGTGGATATTTATTTTTTGTTAAATGTTTTTCTATATATGAAATTTAGGATAGGTAACTAGAGCCAGCAATTGGATTAATGTTTCTTGGGGACACAGCAGAGAGGGTGGGGGAAATGGGCAGCTAATAATAATGAGAATAAGAAGAGAAAAATGTTCTAAATTGATTGTGGTGATGAATGTACAACTCTTCTTAATATAACTGATCCATTGAATTATATGATATTTGCTGTCTATAAGTTTGTTATTTAATAAATATACAATATGCAACCAAAGTTATTGTTTTTAAATTATTTCTTTCATCCTGTCTATAACATTTCCATCTATCCAACAAATTGTTACCAAGCATCCACCAAGTGTCAGCAATAGGGTAGGTATTGGAATTACTATGGTTAAATAAAAACTATTATTAAAAAAACCTTGTGACTTAGTGGAACTTTTATCTAGTGGCTGTCCATAATTTAGACTCTTAAATAATATCTATATATGATGGTCATATGTAACTTATTTTTGAGCACTAAATTTTTTTAAAATTAAAATAAAAAAAAAATCATTTTATTGGGTTCATGCAACTCTTAACACAATCCATATATCCCTCCATTGTGTCAAGCCATTTGTACATTTGTTGCCATCATCATTCTCAAAATATTTGCTTTCTACTTGAGCTCTTGGTATCAGCTCATTTTTCCCCTCCCTTCCCCACAAACCCTTGATTATTTATAAATTATTATTATTGTGTCATGTCTTACACGGTCTGATGTCTCCCTTTGCCCACTTTTCTGTTGTCCATCACCCAGGGAGGGGGTTATATGTAGATCATTGTGATCGGTTTCCCCTTTCTCCCCCACCTTCCCTCCACCCTCCTGATATCGCTACTCTCATTATTGGACCTGAGGGGTTTATCTGTCCTGGATTCCCTGTGTTTCCAGTTCTTATCTGTACCAGTGTACATGCTCTGTCTAGCCGAATTTGTTAGATAGAATTGGGATCATGATAGTGGGGGTGGGGTGGGAGGAAGCATTAAAGAACTAGAGGAAAGTTTTATGTTTCATTGGTACTATACTGCACCCTGACTGGCTCGTCTCCTCCCCGCGACCCTTCTGTAAGGGGGTGTCCTGTTGTCTAAAGATGGGCTTTGGGTCTCCATTCTGCACTCCCCCTCATGTACAATGACATGATTTTTTTGTTCTTTGATGCCTGATACTTGATCTTATTGACACCTTGTGATCACACAGGCTGCTGTGTTTGAGCACTAAATTTTACACATATATGTACATATGTGTATGAGCATATATATGATACACACATGCATATATATGTGTGCACACAGATAGATTTGAACTGGGACTCTTTCTAGCTAAATGGGTGAAGGAAGAAGAGGCGGACAAGTGATCACAATAAAGCCAAAATGCCTGTCGCCATTAAGTTAGGGCCTGTTCACCGTCACCCTGCATATGTGGCCTCCATGACTGTCGTTCTTTTCAGGAGCACAGAGCTTCATCTTTCTCTGATGGAACCATAAGGCTTCCTTAAGTGATTATGCTAAGCAACCCATAAAGGTCCTTTAAGAACTACATAAGTACTAAGTAGAAATAAGCATATTAGAAACGATCTAAACTTTGATCAGAAAAGAGAAAGATTCCTTACCCAAGGAGACCATGTTCCCAACATTCTCCTTCCTGATCTCCCGGGAGAGGTCTCTGTTCGCAGGAATAGGATGCACATTCTTTTTGTAGGGGAAACCCTTTGTCATGTGGATATCTTTCACGGGTCCCTGAAACAACACTAATACCAATGACTACCAAAAGAACTGCGTGGGTCTTTAAGGATGAGTGATCATGAGCGAAGCAATGAAGGGCCCTAAGGAAGAGCTGAAATAAAGGAACCAAGTGTAAGTACCTTGTTAAACGAAAAAGAAGATACTGTGAAGAATCATAAGATAGGATTAAGCAAGGGGGCCCCTTACTGAGCAGGTTCAGTCTAATATTTTCTGGGAAAAATAAGGGGGAGGAAGAAATCGTTTGGAGGAAATAGGAAATTTTGAGGCTAGTGAAGACACATGCAGTCGTTGGAACTGAACAGGAAGTATGGCCAGAGAGAATAGTTAAAATTTACCTGCGATCCAGTAGAAAGGTATGTGACTGTGACTTCTGGATCTCGGGTGTCCCATTCATCAGCAGGGGCAGGAACCCAAGGAGAAGGTTGAGCTGTAAGAAGGGAATGAAGCAGTTTGTGTTCTGGGCCCTAGCCCTTTCATTTATGCTGCCGCTCCTTTTAAGAAGTGAACATGTGGACGCAGCCAACAAATATAAATAGACTACCTTCTTAGTACATTCAGAACTATTACTTAACCATGGCCCCTAAGATGATGCTTAGTGAGGTGCCACTGACCTGTGTACAACAGAGCAAAACACTGCTGCTCCTTACCTGGTTTGAGCCCATTGTTGTAGTCACTGTGTCAGTCCATCTTGCTGAGGGCCCTCCTCTTGTTTAATGCCCTCTACTTTGTTGCTGTTGTTGTTCGGTGTCATTGAGTCGGCTCTGACCCGTCGCGACACTATGCGCAACAGCATGAAACTCTCTCTGGTCGTGTGCCATCCTCACAATCATCCCTGTTTCTGAGCCCATCATTGCAACCACTGTGTCCACCTATCTTGTCAGGGCCTTCCTTTCGCCTGCCCCTCGACTCCACTAAGCATGTCTTTCTCCAGGGGCTGGTCTCTCCTGACATCTCCACAGTCCGTATGATGAAGCCTTACCATCCTAGCCTCTAAGGAGCACTCTGGCTGTTCCTCTTTCAAGACAGATTTGCTGGTCTTTTAGGAGTCCATGATGTTTTCTTTTTCTTCTTGAGTGCATGGTATTTCAATATTCTCCACCAGCATCACACTTCAAACACATCAATTCTTCTTCGATGTTCCTTGTTCAATATCTAACTTTCACATGCATATGAGGTAACTGAAAATACTTGGTTCAGGTGCAGGTTCGTCTTCAAAGTAACATCCTTGCCTTTCAATACTCTAAAGAGGTCTTGTGCAGCAGATTCACCCAATGCAAACATCTTTATCTTTTGACTCCTGCTTCTATGAGCAAGACAAACTCCATGACAACTTCATTTTTTTTCTCCATTTATCATGATGTTACCTACTGGTTCAGTTGTGAGGATGCTGGGTTTTTTTACACTCAATTGTTATCCATAGTGAAGATCGCAATCCTTGGTCTTCATTAGCAAGTGCTTCAATCCCTCCTCATTTTCAGGAAGTGAGGTTGTGTCATGTGCATATCTCAGGTTGCTCATAAGCTTTCATCCACACCCCCCTCATTTTCATGACCCCAATTCTACCTTACAAATCCGGCTAGACCAGAGCAAGTATACAGGTACAGATAAGAACTGGAAACACAGGGAATCCAGGACAGATAAAACCGTCAGGACCAAGATTCAGAGTAACCACACCAGGAGGGTAAGGGGAAGGTGAGGGGAGAAAGGGGGAACAGATCACAAAAATATCTGTTTATTCTGCTGCACATTTCCTAACTCTTGAAGCTAAATACACCTTTCTCTGCAAATATTCAATCTACTTTCAAACAGGTATGCACCCTACTCTGGGCAAGTTGGGAGTGTCAGGGATGAAATATCAGTCTGCTGGGTCTCTTACGTTGAACATGCTGAGTTCTTCTTACCATTCTTGGGACACGGCCGGTGCTCTCTTGGATCGTTCAGCTGTTCCCGGTGTCCTGAGCGGAGGGTTCCAGCTTCCTCCAGACACACCACCTGCGGCTGGGTCTGCATCAGTTCTGGGTGAAAACTTGCCACGTCCCACCGTGCTCCAAGCGAGGATGGACTCTTTGAGTGCACAGGACTGCTGACCTAGGAAATAAGTCCAAAATCGTAACTGAAACACAAAAGAAAAGCAGTAGACATCAGGATCAGATCCCCCCAAGAAAGAGATCAAAAAAGGATAGAAAGAATGAGGGCGCTGGCTTAATAGTACTGCTTACAGGGCAGAGAAGAGGAGAAATAAGAACACTCCGAGAGTCTGCCAGGAGTGAAGTACACAATCTTGTTATTGGAATAGGCATTTTTTAGTTCTCATGCCTATTAGGCTCGGATAAGATACAAGTCATCAAAACATGAATGTATAGTCCCTAAAACCAGAACGCAACAAAAAAAACCTTACGGGTGTCCACGACTTTTCATTTTTATCAGAGCAGATACCCTCATCTGTTTCCCTAAGCAACTGGTGGGCTTCAGCTGTTGACTTGGTGGCTAGCATTTCAATAAGGAGCCCAATCCGCCCCCAGGGCTCCGGAATAGGTTCATTAGCGAGCTAATGTCCATCTTTGACCAACCCAACAACACAGTGCAAATCCTGGGCAAGGTGACATGGCAAATCTTCTTGCAAATTAGGTGAAATTCCATGATGCTCAAAGAAAGAGATGTTGAAAAACAACTAGGCAAAGCCATTAGCAAACGTGGGTCTGGCAGTTACAGCACAGAAGAGCCACAGGGCTGAGGACATTGACAGACACCTCAGAAAACACGGATTAGAACGCGAAGGGATTGCAGAAGGCCTTGAGATAACTAATACGATTCTTGTCCTTTTTTTTTTTCTTTTTGAAGGGAGGTGAGGCAACAAACAGCTCTCTTTAAGATCAAGCTGCAAAAGTCAAATCTTGTGAAATCTAACTGTATTGCTCTCGTACACATGTCTGATTTAAAACAAATATACATTTCATTTCACGGGCTAGATAATGCTGCAACCAAAGAAACACCGGCCCTCCCTTCTTGAATGTAAAAATCTGATCTCCATTTAAAGTGGATTCACTTTACGTGTATTTTATCAGGCCCCTCCCTCCCCACAACGAACGAGTCCTGTCCTCCTTTCCCTGGGGCCCCTCTGCTTTCCCAACTCCCCTTCTTCCTAAACACAAACATTTGGGAAATCCTCTCACCTGCTGCTGTCTCCGTCTCCCAGTCTTTTTCTCCAGATGGACTACCAAGGCCACTGCCTCCTCTCCACTTTCGGGACACTGCTTCTGTGCCCAGTCCTGCAGCTTCTCCGGTAAAATGGTGAGAAACTGCTCGATCACCAGCAGTTCTAGGATCTGCTCCTTGGAGCGCGTGTCTGGCTTCAGCCACCGCCAACAAAGTTCCCAGAGTTTACTGAACGCTTCCTGAGGTCCGGTCACGTCCTGGTAACAGAACTGCCTGAAGCACTTGCGAAAGGTCTCAGACTCGGAGCTGTCCAAGCCTTCCGTTAGACACTCTGCTATCCAAGCGGGGTCCTTTTGCATCATGATTGGGCATCCTTCCACCTCCAGGGGCCCGTCCATCTGAGGATCTAGTGCTGTAGTCATGTTCCGACCAGGGCTCAAAGTCGGGCCTTGCTCAAAAGTCGGGGCCCGCTTGGGGTTCTCGGACGTGTGGGAAGGCAGTGTTAACAATAACCTTTGGGGGAGAGAGCGGGTAATCCCTGCTAATTGATTAAATCTATTCTAGACGCTCGCAAAGGGAACCGTGTACCCTAAGATCCAAACACTGGGCCTCCTCTCCGGAGAAAAGATGTCCCTGGGATGCGGTGGTCCACGATGCATCCCTTTTGTAGTGCAAGGTGGGACCCAGCCGGACCAGAGACCGGAGA
>NW_022103901.1:19624026-19630452 GCF_000313985.2 Echinops telfairi | reverse complement strand
TTTACAGCCTTGGGACCCAGAGGGGCAGTTCCACTCTACCCTACAGGGTTGCTATGAGTCAGAACTAACACATGGCAAAGAGTTTAGTTTTAGTTTGGAATCTGCAAATTCATGGATGCCATTATAAGCTCGTGCTAATAGGCAAATCTGGAGGATATGTCTTTGGTGGGTCTTTTCCTGTTTAAGACTTAATAAATGTTCTCCTTAAAGTATATTTGAAATGTGTGGTTTTCTTTGTTCCTAAAACAAATGGTATTGTCGGGAACAGGATTCCTGGTTGGATTTCTGGAGAGTTGAGGAAACTGGCCCCAGAAAAAGAGGTGTTTAACCTCCCATTTTCATGGTCCCTTGGAGATTCCACAAAGGTGAGCACTCTTTGAATTTATGAACTGATGTTTCAAGGCTTTCAGAAACGTATCGAAGTCTTATTTATTAAGTCTTGCTGTGTGTTTTCTCAGATGCAAATTGTTAAATTTGCTTGCTTTCTCTCTGTCTTGCTTGCAAACGCTTTTGACTCCTTTCTTTGAAGTGTGTTCCGGGTTCCGATTTTGTTTGCTTAGGCTTGGTGTGACCTGGAGTTCTTGTCTGAACCTAGGTGTTCTGTTTTGGCATTATCAGAGATTATTCCTATTTTCTGGGAGTTCTGGGGTCATGTTTTATGCATGCATGGTGGGGGGTCCTTATAGAGGGACATCATGCTTAGTTAAGTGGATGGGCAGCAAAAAAGAGGAAGACCCTCAATGAGACGGGTTGTCCTGGTGCCTGCAACAATGGAATCAAACGTAAGAACATTTGTGAGAATGGCCTTGGACAGGTGTTTTGTTCTATTGTGCACAGGTTGGTTCTGATTTGGAATCAACCCCATGGTACCTAAAATCAAACAAGAAGCAAGAACAGGGATGCTGCTCCTAGTAAGAGAGGAGCCAGGAGTGGAGAGCATCTTTTGGCTCCTGCATATGCTTTGTCCTCTGTAGAATCCCTGGTTCTTGGAACTTACCGTATGTACTCAGTAGAAGCTGACCGAATATCAGCCGAGGCACCTAATTTTACCACAAAAACTGCACTAAATGCAAGAATACTTTCTTCTATTAAGTTGGCTTTCTATGATGCTCACCTTCCCGACATGACCACTGAAGACAAAGGGGGTGAATAAGTAAATGTGGTGGAAAGCTGATGGTGCCCGGCTATCAAAGGGTATAGTGTCTGGGGTCTTAAAACCTTGGGGGGAGGGGGGAAGGCGGCCATGTAGCTCAGAGGAGGCAGGGCCCACATGGAGGAAGCACACCAGCCTGTGTGATCACAAGGTGCCGAGAGGATCAGTTATCAAGCATCAAAGAACAAAAAATCATATCATTGTGTGTTTACCTCCCTGATATGATCACTGAAGACAAATGGGTGCATAAGTAAATGTGGTGAAGAAAGCTGATGGTGCCCTGCTATCAAGGGATGTAGCGTCTGTGGTCTTGGGGGCTTGAAGGTAAACAAGCGGCCCTCTGGCTTGGAAGCTGCAGGGCCCACATGGAGGAAGCACGCCAGCCTGTGCAATTGTAGGGTGTCGAGGGGATCAGGTATCAGGCATCATCAGAACAAAAAAATCATAGTGAATGAGGGGGTGAGTGTAGAGTGGAGACCCAAAGCCCATTTGTAGGCTACTGGACATCCCCTTACAGAAGGGTCTCAGGGAGGAGACGAGCCAGTCAGGGTGCGATGTAGCAATGATGAAACATACAACTTTCCTCTAGTTCCTAAATGCTTCCATACCCCACTCCCCCCTCCCACCCACTATCATGATCCCAATTCTATCTTACAAATCTGGCTAGACCATAGGATGTACACTGGTGCAGATTGGAACTGGAAACACAGAGAATTCAGGGCAGATGATCCCTTCAGGACCAGTGGTATGAGTTGCGATGCTGGGAGCGTGGAGGGAGGATGGGTTGGAAGAGGAGAACCGATTATAAGGATCTACATGTGATCTCCTCTCTGGGGGACGGACAACCGAAGAGTAGGTCAGGGGAGATGTTGGACAGGGAAAGATATGACAAAATAATGATTTATAAATTATCAAGTTTTCATGGGGGAGAGGGGTGAGGGGAGCGGGGAGGGAGGAGAAAAAATTAGGAGCTGGTGCCAGGGGCTTAGGTGGAGAGCAGATGTTTTGAGAATGATGAGCGCAATGAATGTACGGGTATGCTTTGCACAGTTGATATGTGTGTGGATTGTGATGGGAGTTGTATGAGCCCCTAATAAAACGATAAAAAACAAAACAAAAACTGCATTAAAAATGTGCTTAAAAATTCGGCTTATACGTGAGTATATACTGTAAGTTGTGGTCTTGCACTAAGTTGATTTCACCAGCTTCCACAGTTTGGGGGATAAAGAGGATCTTCCAGATGAAGGTTTAAGTTTTGGATTTGGGCTTTACCAGCACCCACTAGACGTGAGGCACTTTTCTTTGCATTGTGATTTCTGCGTGGACACTGTGGTGCATTGCAGAAATTTGGTTTATAAGGGCGTGTAGTAAGGACAGAAGGTAGGAGTTGATGTTGGAGGTGCTAGAGTGGTACAGCAGTTTGGCATGGTAGGACACTTTCAGATGTAATTAATCTCTAGTCTCTAGGAACCAGTCTTGTATTAAATTTCATGAAGAAAGTATATGGCAGTTAGATTTTATGTCCACTTGAGCCTGTGTGAAAGTAAGTGTAGGGGTGGAGTCCAACCCATCAATCAGGTCACAGCCTGATGATGCCTCCTTGGCAGTGTGGCCTTGTGTATAAGAGAGACAGTAAGTAGTTCTCTCCTCTTGCCTTTTGCCTGCAGGAGCCTTGGTGGGCATAATGGTTATGTATTGGGCTGCTAAAAGGTCAACAGTTCAAAACCACTCCTTGGAAGAGAGATGGGCTTTTTCCTCCCATAAAGAGTTTCTGTCTCTGCAACTTAGAGGGGCAGTTCTACTCTGTCCTATGGTGTTGCTTTGAGTCAGCATCGACTCGATGGCAGTGAGCTTTGGAAGTTCACCCTAGCTTTTCTTCTCGTTGGGACTCTGGGTCTGCCTTCAGGGGTAGCCTTCTATGGGCTGCTGACCCTGAGAGCCATTTGCGGAGCTGCCTTGTGCTCTGCCATGTTCCCAACAACCTGGGATCCACATGACTGCACTCACTGGCCTATGATCTCCCTGCTTCCCGCTTCATCTTTCCGAAGCATCAGCCTGTGGCTACATGAGTCTGAAGAGAGAGAGCCCCAGCTAACAGTGGACTCAGGGACTTGAGTTGGACTAGGCCGGGATGCCTTCTTGATATAAAATTACTTCTTGATATAAAGTTCTTTCTTATACATATACGAACGTTACTGGTTTTGTTTCTCTAGACAATTCAGTCTAATTACTCCAACAGTTTCTCAATTATACAACTAAGAAATAAAACAAAGGTTTAGTAACTTTAAAGTTTAAAGCACTATATCAGAAGCTTGCAAGAATAAGTTTAATTGTCATTTAATATGTTTCCTTTTGTCCAACATTCCCTTTGGCCTTAAATGAACTTTGTCTGGCTTTCCATTGTTTCAAAAATTCCCAACTAGGGCTTTCATTATAAAAAAAAAATTAATCATGGCCACATCAAGTTTTGTCATCTATGGATAAGCCTTTGCTTTGCTGACCTACTGAGACATTTGACCAAATGTTTGCAACTAAGAAAAAAATGGCCTTATAAGAAAGAGCTGATCTCATGGAACCCACCAGACTAAGTTAAGATTTCTAGAATTCGGGATGGTGATAGAGTTCATGAATTGCCACTAATCCAAATATCATCAAGCCTAGGGATTAACCACTGAATAGATTGTTTCTATAATTTTTAATTGGACTTTGGGTATTTAAGAATATTTTCTGTATATAAGCAACAACCTTATTTACTTCTCCCAGCTTTTCTAACTAATGTATTTAGATATTCTGAGTCCTAAATAGAAAGTGATTATTAGAAAATTTAACAAAGCTGTAAAATAAAACAAACCAAACCAACTGTGACCAAAGATGCTAATGAGGTTTAAGCTATGGACTACAAAGTAGAACAGCAGTGAGAATTCCTGCTGACATCTATCTAAAGAAACAGTTTTGTGTCTTAATAGATAAATGTTTGAGTGTCTGTATATATGTCT
This sequence comes from Echinops telfairi, assembly GCF_000313985.2. Lineage (NCBI taxonomy): Eukaryota > Metazoa > Chordata > Mammalia > Afrosoricida > Tenrecidae > Echinops > Echinops telfairi. The sequence goes on along the minus strand of NW_022103901.1, from coordinate 19,626,303 downwards.
TTGTATATAACCAGTTTTTATAGAATGTACCTACTACTGGCATTGTTTAATATGAATAAACACCTCATGGTACTTATTATTCTTTGTCCTACATGTTTTTACAAACATTTTGCCTGATATTGTTGTTAATGTTTATCTCCATACCTTTCATTGGAATTTTAGGGTAACCCACACAAACCAGACGCCCCTAGATAGTCCTTTTAAACTTGGGGCTTGGAAAAAACAAAAACAACTTTCAACAACAACAAAAACTGGACCAAAAGGCTATTTGGCAATTGAACAATAGTAAAATATCAGTAGACCATTTTACTTTGAGCATTGTGCTCCATTGATGAGGTATCCATCATATGCTAATAATCCATTTGTTCACCCCTTATTTCATTGGTCATTTAGGCAAGGTCTCACCTCAGCTCCTCAGTTTTCCCTTAGGAGAGAGGGGAAAGGGCCAGGTAGGCCCCCAGTAAAGCTTTGTCCTGTAATTACCCTAACTTAATGGACTACCTATGATGCTGATCAGTGAATTTCCATGGAGGGTCATGACCGGGGAGGGGGTTGTTTATATCACACACAGTCTTTCTCCTTGAGTTGATTCTGACTCATAGTGACTCTATAGGACAGGGTAGAACTGCCTCGCAGTTTCTGAGAAGGTAAATCTTGAGAAAAGATTTTTCTCTCTGTTTTTTCTCTCTCTCTCTGAAATGATTTTACTCCTGTTGGTAGTTAACTAGAAGAGGACAGTTTGCCTTTTTGGAAAACAAAAATGACTAAAAAATGTTTAATATATATTTTTGTAGATTCCCCAATATAAAATTACTAATGTATGATATTGTTCATCATACACTCTCAACTAAACTCATTTTCTGCCTTTGGTGAACTAGCTCTCAAGCATCAGACTTCCTGAATTGTGGACTTTATCTTTTGTAAGATGTAGCGCATTTTTCATAAGGCCCATCAAAAGGATCAGATTGGAACTCTACTAAAATGAAATGGAACTTTAAACACACTGTTACAAATTAAAGGAACTGAAATACTCCTTTGGACTTAAAGCTGACATGCCCCAGTATGGGAAGAAGCAGAGGACAGTTGTCCAAGATCATGGACTTTAAAGTTGTTGGACTTTGTTAGAAATAACTAGATTAGAGCATGTACATGGATACAGATAAGAGCTGGAAACACAGGGATTATAGGACAGATGAACTCCTCGGGACCAATATTGAAAGTAGCCATACCAGGAGAGAATGGGGAAGGTGGGGGTAAGAAAGGGGGAACTGATCACAATGACCTATCTATAACCCCCTTCCAGGGGGATGGGCAACAGACAAGGGGTTGGGGGAGACATCGAACAGTGCAAGACACGAAAAAATAATAATTTGTAAATTATCAAGGGTTCATGAGGGAAGGAGGGATGGGAAGGCAGGGGCAAAAAATGAAGAGCTGTTACCAAGGGCTCAAGTAGAAAGAAAATGCTTTGAAAACGATGAGGGTAACAAATGTACAAATGTGCTTGAGACACTGGATGGATGGATGGATTGTGAAAGAGTTGTGCAAGCCCCAATAAAACGATTTTTAAAAATATCTATTGCTTTTGAAGTTGCTCCATAATTGGCAACTTAAGTCTATCACATATTTGCCACCTGTTGTCTGATCCCATACTCTTTGGTATATGTCTTGAATTATGCAGAATAACTTTCCTTAGTGAGTGAGTGCCATTGAGATTATTGCCTCAACTTTCATTTTCTTCATTTTCTTTGAGCAATGTTCGATTGCGTAAGCTTTGTTAATCCGTATAAATGACCCTTTCTACATACTTTGGCCCCAAATAAAACTTTTTCTTTCACATTTACATATTTTCCTTTTACTAGTATTTTGCAGCTATACAACTAAAGAAATGATGCTATTATTATTAAAATCATCAGTTGTCATATGGAGGTTCCTTATAATATTATTTCTTAGGAATCTAAAATGCTTCCCCTGAAGTGAACCAAACATATGAATTAATTTTGAGCTTGCACTTAAAGCCTCAATCTTGTAACAATTACTCCTTATAATGTGACCATGCTAGATGCTCACCCTCCTGAAATGATAAGGGATACTGTTAACAATAGTATAGTGAGAAATTTCTCAGATAGTTCCTGGCTATTAGAAAGAATGGTGTCTACAAACTCACTGGCTTGTATAGAAGACAAGCAGCCATCTAAAGAAGGTATTGACTGGCCCATTTGGAAGAAGCACTCCAGTCTGTGAGTGAACAAGGAATTTAAAAAAAAATCATTTTAT
>NW_022103901.1:19620876-19622594 GCF_000313985.2 Echinops telfairi | reverse complement strand
AGGGGGAATAAAAAAGCTTTCTCTCTGGTTATGTTAATAGTAGATTGAGCTGGGTAAGATTCAACAAATAGTTATCAATCACATTTTATATGCCAGTTATAAAAAGAATCTTCTTTTGATGTTTCCTGCACTATTCAATAATTTTCCCTTGGAATCTTTCAATATTGCCCCACGAGGCTTGAGTTTTTTTCTTCAGTTCTTTCCATTTAAGATACGCTGAGCTTGTTCTTCCTTTTTTGTTTTCTGCCTCTCGGTCTTTGCACATTTCATTACAGTATTTCATTTTGTCTTAAGCTGCCCTTTGAAAATTTCTCTTCTGAACAAGAAATTTTTAATAAAATCCATGATCAGAGGATGGAATTGTATTTGAGCTCACCATTCTGGTCACTAAGTTTGCAAAAGGCCATGGTCTACACTGGAAACCCTCAATCCATTTATGAGACTCCACATAGATTCAGCCTCTTGTGAACCCTTGTAACCAGTAACTGGCACCTCAAATAGCTTTGCTCTAAGCCAGCGGTTCTCAACCTGTGGGTCGAGTGACTCTTTCACAGGGGTTGCCCAATTTATAACAATAGCAAAATTAGTTATGAAGTGGCAACAAAAATAATTTTATGTTTGGGGGGGAACCACAACATGAGGAGCTGTATTAAAGGGTCGAGGAATTAGGAAGGTTGAGAACCACTGCTCTAGGCAGTGTATTGAGAGTAGATTACTGAGAGTAGATATAGGGAGTAGATAACTTCCTAGCCTGTTTGGGGACAATTGGGAACTGGCTTGGGTGAACCCTTAATGGAAACTGAGGTACTAGAGTTGCATGGTCCTAAGTCACACCCTGACAGACTTAATTGGTGGAACCTGAACCAATTTTGTAAGCTTCACCTAAGGTACTTGTCCCAATTATGGTCTGATTCCTGCTCTATACACCCACCTGTAACTATGGTGTATTGATCTGCCAGTCATGCTTTTGTGATGGTTTCCTTTGCCCTCCCATGCCCTTTTAAAATCTCTGAATCTCTACAAACCCCTGGATGCCATTATGATCTCATGATAATGATCTCTCTCCTCCAGATGATGTCTTTTCCTGTTTAAAACTTAATAAATCTTCTTAAATTATATTTGACATTTGGGGCCTCTTTTATACCTTAAAAAACTGACCTCTTTCAATTATATGTTAGAAGTTCTAGGACTCAGGAGTTTGATTTTAATAATAGTGTTTACACATGGAACCATCAACGGTTTGGACTTGTATTTTATGCAGACTCTGGGCATCTCTGGCCTTGAGGCCATTCAAGTAGACACGAGTTTATTTCTCCTGCAGCTCCCGGGTGTGATTCCCATGCTTTCAGTCCCTGCAAACCCAGGCACCAGCTTGCCAGCAACTACGACCATTATTCATTCCCTCATTCCCTCAGTGTTTATCGAGTACCTCCTAAGTATAGTAGGCTGTGTTGTAGGTACTTGGCATATACTAGTGAGCAAAACAAAAATCTATTCTGGGGGCAGATAGCCTGTTGGAAAACAGCTTAATGACTTTTTTTTTTTATCTTGTAGCAAAAGGCTTAGCTAAAACTCATGCAAATTCTAACAGGCCAGAGGCTACCAGGAGTGTGAGGGTTCTTAAAAAGTTCATTATAAGATAATAGAACTTTCTAGGTACTTTTAAAATCCCCCTTGCACTATGTACATCACAGATATTTGATGAGGGAAGGTCAGAA
>NW_022103901.1:19618407-19619812 GCF_000313985.2 Echinops telfairi | reverse complement strand
TACATTTATCACATTTGTTTATTTATACATTTATCACATTTGTTTATTTACTTTGTCCTCTTAGACAGAATTAACCAAAGACAACTTCTAGGAATTGAAACTTGAACTCTCCGTGTTCTTTCCCGAAAACAATTGAGTGAACAGTGTGACCTTATCTGACTTCTGGCTGTGTAACTACAGGCATTGCTCACTAGTCTCACTGTTCAGGGGAACAAAAGATGGAGTATTAGCCCAATACCAGATTCTGTATAATTCCAAATAGCATGCTTACATAATTACTAACAGTTGCATTTATACCTTTAGAACAATTTTTATGAGGGCTCCAATTAATAATAGTGACAGGATTATTAAATACATATATTAATGTGGCCTTTGACAGCATAATGAACACCACTTCCTTTGTACAATTTTATGATAAGTGAACACTTTACAAATTTGTTTTCTTTGCTAAGTTCTGCAGTACTATATTTAGCGAACGTTACTCCTGCTAAGGAGATAAATCTATAATGAGTTTGATTAACAGGTAACCAAGCCATTTATACTGCATTTCAGCTTGAAGACAACCTTTTGCAGATCTCACACACAATGAATAAGAGTGACAACCCAAGAGAAGTTCAAGGCACGCCCTTTCTTGTTGTGAAGGAGACTTTGGTCTGGCTTCCCGTGGTTCTGGAGTTCATTGGGTGTCATGAAGACCACAGATCCTGGCAAACGCTATCTATCAATTTGAATGAGGAATGTCAGCCAACAGAGTGACCTGCACCTGCTTCCGATGACATGACAAGCACTGCCAGCGTGGCCAGAAACACGGGTTCAGGAGTCTCAGGAGCAGTGAGACCGTCTTGGTAGGAATCTTTGGAGACAGCCTGCTGAAGGTCGACACACCAAAGAGGAATTCACACATTAAAGAAAAATGATGTGTTGAAATATAAACACAACGTTTCCCTTGATTGAGAAAAGGTTTAAATATTATTATTCAATGCATTTCTTCTTTATAATACGTGCATTGATTTCTTCCTATGAGTCACCTGTTCTGAACCTGAACCCTAACTGTCTGGTTTTATAAGCTTTTGAGGGGTGTGACCTGCTTCTTTTAAGGCCAATATTACAGTTGGAGCAATAGCCCTTTGGCTTATAATCCCTTTGAGCAATTTGTATCAATTTTGATTTAGAAAAATTCATTTCTATTTCCTTTCATGTCCCCTCCCCGCTGCTGAAGCCCGACATAGCTTTTCTTGGCCTCCTGGCGAACACAGCTGTGCTCCTTTGACGTAAAACGCACAACCATTATTTGCTGGCAGTCATTTCAAAGAGGGGCAATGAGTGTAGAAACAAAGCAGGGACTTTACCAGAGTTCTGCAGAGCAGGGAGCCACGTATCTTTATAGGTGAGAGCAGGCAGTCTG
>NW_022103901.1:19606156-19615554 GCF_000313985.2 Echinops telfairi | reverse complement strand
TGTCTAGGACTTACGCAAGCAAGGGCAGAAGCAGAGAGCAAAATTAATGTTACTATTCTTTAGAGTTAGTGAGCATTACAGGGAACAGCCCTGGTGATAACAACCTGGTTACAACATCAAATTACAATGTTCTGATCTCGAGAACATTCTAAAATCAATTGCTAGTGGGACTTTCCGAGATGGCCGGGGGAAGGAGGCAGGTCATCCAGCAGTCAACAAGATGGTATAGTTACAGTGGCTAGTGTGCGTCTGTCTCAACTGCATGAAAGAGGAAGGAGTCCCTGAGCATCTGTGTACAGTATTTCAGTGTCCTAGTTATTTACTGGTGCTGTTACAAATACTACAGATAGATGACCCGAGTAAGTAAATTTATTCTTAGAAAGCTTTCTAGCTGGATTCATAGCACCAACTCTAGGGGGAGGCTTCTCTTTCCCTTCGCTCACAGTTTAGGAGCAAAGTCCTTGTCTCCTTTCAGCATTTGTGGGCCAGCATTCCTGGAGATTTCCATATGTCTTGGCATCAATCTTACCTGCTTCTAGGAGTGTCACAATGCCGGGACTCCAGGTACAAAGAATGCATTCTGCTTCACACTCTTCTTTCATGGTGGTAGTAGAACAGCCCCCCCACCCCCACCTTACTGGTCTCTGCCTGTTTCTCTCTCTTTTTATCTCATAAAATAAGATATTTTACAGGCTATGTCCTAAGGAAACACCTTTCAAATAGGATAAGGGATGTGATGGAATTAGGGTTTTGCATGCCACCCCCTAATCCTCCTAATGGCTTGTCACATCAGATGACATCGTGCTCACATCAAATTACATCACTCTCAAACCACAGAGAATCAAGGATCAGCCAATTTGACACGTATTTGGGTGGGCATAGTTCAATCCATGTCAGAGAGATTTGATCTACTCAGGGATATTGCAAAGGTTACTTTGAAGAAGTACTAATAAGAATGAGATCAAAAGGAAGGGTAAGAGCTAATTGCGGTAAGTAAAATTTAATCCTCACAATAATTATCAGCGCAACTTGATGGCATATTTGATCAATTTCGGACTGAAGAGATGGGTAGACTTCTTCAGGTTCTTCATTACTAGCTTTAGTGGTTGTTGCATACATTAGTCTGTCAGTTTGTGGGACTGTGATGGCTTGTGTGTTGAACATGTAGTGAATCAGTATGTGTTACTAAGTGAAGCCGGTCATGCTATTTAGAGATATTCTGGAAGCAATGGCTTTTTCCCTTAGATCTCCATGCTCTGGGCTTACACAGCACTGGCGGCACTCTCTTCCCATGGTACCCCAAAGGCACTTTCACACCAGTCTTTCCTTGACAGCATAGGTGCCATTTTACTACAAGTTCAGAGTAGTGGTTATCCTCTGTCCGTGGTACTGAATTTACCACTGCCTTTGCGGATTTACAGAAACTTGCTTTTGGCCAAGGGGATTTAATGTAGGCCTATTACATTAAATTTATAGGAAGTGCTTTAAAGAATTGCTGTGCTTATAGCAAGTTTTAAAATTCTAGGTTGAGTAATCTCCTAGAAATGCCAATTCTCATTTATTTTATATTTTGAAAATCCAATCTCTTTAAAAGTTGAAAAGTCGTAGTGAAAAAAAATCATGCGTGTGTATTGATGTGCCTATTGCAGAATAATTGTTTTTTTTTCTGATGCAATTTATTCACTAAGCTATAACTGAGTGAAATAATTTTCCACTTCACAAATTAACTTGTTGCTGTTGTTGGGTGCCATGGTCATTTCTTTAACCCATTGTTGGCCACTGTGTCAATCCACTTCATTGAGGGCCTTCTCTTTCAATGCCCTCTACTTTTCCAAACATGGTGTCCTTCTCCAGAGACTGGTCTTTTCTGAATGATGTCCAAACGACATGAAATGAAGTCTTACCATCTTTGCTTTTAAGGAGCACTCTGTAAGTACTTCCTCCAAGACAGATTGGGTTGTCCTTTTATCGATCTAGGGTGTTGTCAATATTCTTCAACAGCACCACAATTCAAATGCATCAGTTCTTCTTTGGTATGCCTTATTTAATATCAAACTTTCACATGCACCTGAGGAAATTGAAGATACCATGGCTTGGGTCAGTTGCAGGTTAGTCCTCAAAGTAATATCCTTGCTTTTCAGTACTCTAAAGAGATCTTGTGCAGGAGATTTACCCAAAGCAATGTGTCTTTTGACTGCTGCTTCCATGAGCACTGGTTGTGGACCCCAGCAAAATGAAATCCTTGACAACTTCAGTCTTTCTCTATGTATTATGATGTTACCTACTGGTCCAGTATAAGGATTTGGGTCTTCTTTACTTTGAGTTGTAATCCATACTAAAGGCTGCAACCCTTGATCTCCATCAGCAGTTGCTTCAAGTTCTCCTGACTTTCAAGCAAGCAAGTTGGTGTTCTCTGCATATCTCAGGTTGTTCATGAACCTTCCTCCAATTCTGATTCCACAGTATTTTTTTTCCTTTTAAAAAAAATCATTTTTTGGTGGCTCATACAACTCTTATCACAATCCATCCATCCATCCATTGTGTCAAGCACATTTGTACATTTGTTACCATCATTCTCAAAATATTTTTCTTTTTAAAAATCATTTTATTAGGGGATCATACAACTCTTATCACAATCCATACATACATCAACTGTGTAAAGTGCATTTGTATATTCATTGCCCTCATCATTCTCAAAACATTTCCTCTCCACTTAAGCCCCCGGCATTAGGTCCTCATTTTCCCCTCCCTCCCTGCTCCCCTCTCCCTCATGAGCCCTTGATAATTTATAAATTGTTATTTTGCCATATCTTTCCCTGTCTGACGTCTCTCTTCACCCACTTTTCGGTTGTCCATCCCCCAGGGAAGAGGTCACATATAGTTCCTTGTAATCGGTTCCCTCTTTCCTACCCACTCTCCCTCTACCCTCCCAGTATTGCCACTCACACCACTGGTCCTGTAGGGCTCATCTGCCCTGGATTCCCTGTATTTCCAGTTCCTATGTGTACCTTCCACAGTATTTTTTTTAAACCCAGCTTCTTTGATGATTTGCTCAGCATACAGATTGAATAAGTATAGTGAGAGGATAAAACCCTGACACACACCTTCCTGATTTTAAACCATGCAATATTCCCTTCTTCTGTTTGCACAACTGCCTCTTGATCCATGTACAAGTTCCACATGAGCCCAATAAAGTGTTCTGGAATCCTCATTCTTTTCAAGGTTATCCATACAGTCAAATGCCCTGGCATAGTCATGATCCACAAAATCAAATGCCTTGGCATAGTCAATAAAACACAAATAAATATCTTTTTGCTTTTATCTGCTTTCAGCCAAGCATCTGAAATCAATAATGATATCCCTTGTTCTATATCCTCTTCCAAATCTGGCCTGAACCACTTGCAGGTCCCTGTCAATGTACTGCTACAACTGTTGTTGGATGATCTTCAACAAAATTTTACTTGCATGTGCTATCAATGATATTGTTCTATAATTTGAGCAATCTGTTGGGGCACTTTTCTTTGGTATAAATACAAATATGGATCCCTTCCCATTGGTTGACCAAGTAGCTGTTTTCCAATTTTCCTTGCATAAACCAGTAAGTGCTTCCTGAGCTTCATCATCTCATTGAAACATTTCAGTCGGTATTTTATTAATTCCTGGAGCCTTGTTTTTGCCTAATGCTTTCAGTGTAGCTCGAACTTCTTTCATCAGCACCATTGGTTCTTGCTCATATCCTATCTCTTGGAATGGTGGAATGTTGACTAATTCTTTTTGGTAAAGTGACCTTGTGTATTCTTTCTATCTTCTTTTGATACTTCCTGCATCTTTCAATATTTTGCCCATATCTTTCAGTATTGCCACTCGAGGCTTGAATTTTTCTTTAGTTCTTTTATTTTGAGATATGCTGAGCTTGTTCTTCCTTTTTGCTTTTCTAATTAGGTCCTTGCACATTTCATCATCATATTTGGCTTTGTCTTCTCAAGATGCCCTTTGAAATTTTCTTTTCCGTTCTTTTCTTTCATTTTGTTTTCTTTTGCTTTAGCGACTCCAGAACTAAGAGCAAGTTTTAGAGTCTGTTCTGACATCCACTTGATCTTTTGTATTTAATAACCACGATTGCTTTCTTCATGAAAGATGTTCTTGATGTCCTCCCACGGCTCACCAGGTCTTCTGTCATTAGGGTTGAATGCATCAAATGTGTTCTTGAGATGCTCTCTAAATTCAGGTGGTATATGCTCAGGGTCATATTTCACTCTTATGGACTTATTTTAATTTCTTCAGCTTTAACCTGAATTTACATAGGAACAATTGATGGTTTGTTCTACAGTCAGATCCTAGCCAGGTGTTATTTCTCTTCCCACAGATGTCATTAATTTTATTTCTTTGTATTTCATCTATAGAAATTTATGTGTACAGGCACCATTTTGTTGTTGAAAAAAGGTACTTGCTGTGAGAAAGTAGTTGGTGTTGTAAAATTCTATCATGCAATATTCAGCTTTGTTTCTATACCAAGTTCATATTTTCCGACTATTGTACCTTCTTTTTGGTTTCCAACTTTTGCATTCCAATCACCAGTAATCATCAATGTAATTTGATCGCATGTTTGATAGATTTCAGACTGAAGTCATTGTTGGAATTCTTCAATTTCTTCATCTTCATCACTACTGTTTGTGGTTGGTGCATGAATTTGAGTCATAATTATATTGATTGGATTTCCTTGAAGGTAGATAGATATAATCCTATCACGGATTGCATGGTACTTCAAGATTGAGTTTGCATTGGCCTTTTGACAATGAATTCCACACCGTTCCACTTGATTGTGTTATTCCTGGCAAAGTTGTTGTTGTTCTTAGGTGCCACATAACTAAATCACCATATGATTTTCTGATTCAAAATGGCCAATACCTGTCCATTTCAGCTCACGAATGCCTAGGATATCAATATCATTTCATTTTTGACTAATCCCCAATTTCCTAGATTCACACCTTGCACATTTCAATTCCTGATGTTGATCCGAGTTTTTGCAACCCTTTCTCCTTTTTTGGAGTCCTGTATCTTCAGCAAATGAAGATACTGAAGGCTCCCCTCCCTCAGACTTTACTCCATTTATGCCAACAAGGTCGTCGACTCCAAACCGAGAAAGCAGCTCTTCTTCAACCACAGTTGGCGTGGCTGCTGACAGGAGAGGCCCCTCCTCTGGTACTCCCTCTGGGCAGTGTTCTGCTTCCATTCTTTAGGCCTTCAATATCTAACAGGGTTTCCAAGCTGTGTATAAGATTTTCAGGAGCTTCTTCCTCTGAAGTGGGCAGCGGGAAAAAGGGAGCACAGCAACAATGCTTAAACTCTTTGACCAAATTGTCTTCCCTAAACAGCAACAGCTTTGAACTTTATTTTAACTAATCTAGCAAAGTATGTGCAGTAGTCGCTGTTTCTTGTCGCACATCGATAAATAATACAGTGTAGGTAGAACAGGACATACACAGAATTAGACAATGGGCCATAAAGCTACACACAGCAATAGCTCTATAGGCATCAGGCTTGCTGGAGTGGCTACCATCAGGAATAGGCACATGAGGATAACTTTACAAGGGATACTGATGCTTTCCTCTGCATTCCACTGCTGCCTCACATCTAGTAGAGGAAAAAAGGAAGACTTGGGTTAAGGTGATGGACATAGACTTCGATCAGCGCTTGGTGAAGACAGATGAGATGGTTTCCAGTGGAAAACCAGCACTGTGCATTAAAAGAGCCTGCTATGACCACCATCTTGAGCCCAGCTAAAGCCCTGGTTAATTATCAGGGTGCTGCTTTCAACCTCTAATCAGGAGGAAATGGCGTCAGTGTGAGAAATCAGAAACCCTATTGGTCAGTGTGGAATGGATCTTCAGAGTTCTTGAGAAAGTTGCAGTCTCAGAAGAGAGCTGTCTCAATCCTATGCCTTGAATTAGTCCAAAGCTATCTTCAATACTCTATCCACACATATATTTCCAACCACCAGTTTCTCAGATGGCATGACCGAAAGAGAGAGATGCAGATACACATGCACACACGCAAAAGAATTAGGCAGTGTGGCCTAATAGAGTTCTCAGGGTCAGAATATATAGGAAAAAAGGAGTTATCTTCCCGGCTGTTATTACAATAAACCTATATTACGAATCTTCGAGCATGAAGTAAGGGAGGGATCACATTTAGAAATATGTGCAGTTAGTCTTACAGTGTTCTTGGAAAGACAGACTGTTGATGGGTGTAAACGTGTTCCTTGCCCCTCTTTCCTTTTGTCTGATTATTATTACTGTGAGAATCTCCCCTAGGACAACCTTTGGTGTGACTGTTGCAGAATTTAGGAAGCGAGACCTCATTGATCTTGAAGAAATCCAGACTGCTGACCACTAACAAGCCGATGCGTGTGAATGACTCAGCCTCATGACAAGCGTTTCCCTCTGAAAAAAAGCTTGCTCTCCTTAATGCAGAGTAGATTAGAGTAGATTTCTGCTCATATAGTCAGGGGGATGATACTCTATGTCCCATGTAAGCAGGAAGCAGCCAGAGAAGGAGAGACCTTCACCCTGGATTCTATAAAGAATTACATGTATGAAATCTCTCAGGGAAAATGAGACAAGGCAAATAGTGAAGGAGGAGATTTGGACAGAGCATGCACAAAGTCCATGAAAACATCTTGGGACTAAATTTCCCAGAACCTCTCACTACCCCAAGGGAAGTTCCAAGAGTCTTGTGCAAAAAGGGAGCTTAAAAAACAAGAAGCTTAATGTGCATTTGGGGGTGGGGTGGGGGTGACGTGGGGCCACAGACAAGTAATACTGAGGTTAGCTACTGTGGCTGGTTTGGTTTTCTTCCTCCTAGGAGTTTCTACAGGAGCCTTGGTGGCATAGTGTTTAGGCATTGGGCTGCTAATTGCAAGGTCAGCAGTTCAAAACCACTAGTCAGTCACTCTATGGGATTTCTATTCCCGTAAAGAGTTATAGTCTCACAAACTCACAAGGGCAGTTCTATCCTGCCCTATAAGATCCCTATGAGTCAGCATCGACTTGATGGCAGTGAATTTTTGAGGAATTTCTAAATAAAATTCTCTTGCAATGCCCCATGTCTTCCACAAGTAAATATTTCTTTAGATAAGACAAGAACCTCATTACATTAACAATATCTTTGAAGAAAGAGTCTCTTTCCCAAATCACTTTCATAGATATAGAGGTAAAAATCAAAGCCACTGCCATTGAGTTGATTCTGACTGACAGCCACCCAATAGGACTGAATAGGTTGGCTCCTTAGGATTTTTGAGATTGTAAATCTTTATTATAAGAGCAGATAACCTCAGTTTTCTTCCATGGGGTGGCTGGTGAGTTTGAACCACCAAACTTGTGGTTAGCAGCCCAGTGCATGCCCCACAATTCCATCAGGATCTTTGGTACAGGGGTTAGTACTTCACCCCCCCCCTTTCAGGACCTTAAATTTTGGGAGGAAAACATTTAATCCATAACATCAATCCTGAGTTTCAGAACCCAATGTTTGAACCATTTATGAATACTTTCTGGAGGGGCCAGGCTTCCCTTCAACTTCTCTTCTTTGGCCTGGGGATCAGATACTGAGCTGTGTCTCCCTTTATGTGGTTGTTTATATGCTCATCCTAGAATGGGAGGCCTAAATGAATAGACACTTAACCCTACCCAAACTGTAAGAGCATGGCCTAAGAATGAGCTAATGGGTCATTTCCTAATACATAATACTAATTATGGATTGTTGCTGAGAAGATAATATACAAGCCTGGAACTGTGGGATAATTGGTTAGCTCACCACAAGTAGGGTCTGCATGAGAAGAAGAGCCAAGAAATGGAGAGGGTGTCATAGAGTTCTGAAGGCATTATTTAAGTCTCTATATCTAACTATACTTGGAGACATATTTGCCTAATGAACCAATACCTTAATTTTTCTCCGATGTTATTTTGAATTGAATTTCTGTCGCTGAAAAAGCAAACAATTCTGGAGAAATAAAACCAAACAATTAGGTGAAAAAGACATTTTGCATGTTTTCTTCTGGGACCTACAAATTATCCAGCTTCTTTGTACAAATCAGGAAACAGAGATCTGAAGGCCCAGGTAAACTGCATGGACCTTGCTGATAGCCAGAAAGCTAGGATTTGGAATAAGGTTGATTCTGACCCTAAAGAAGAATGTGCAAATATTTTGCAAACAAGACATACCCGCACTCACACACTCTCTGTGAAAATATTGTGAGGTTTGGTTTCTCCAACAGGTGTAAATATCTAGGATTCAAAGTTTCCTTGAGGAGATCTTTCTTCACGCTATTGGTTCCAGGATTTAATCAGTGAATTGAGTTGTTTACACAGTGTGTGAACTTGTGGTTTAAGGTATTTTGTAATTTTGTTTTCCTTGACATTTTGTTAATGAAGCTTTGTGAGCAAACATTGCCTGTGATTTAAATTCAACTCACTCTGTAATGGGACATGTGTATACACACACTTATTCAGAACAATCCACAGCTCTTTGATGAATTGCATGGGTAAAGTGTAGTTTTTACTGGAAATCAGCAGGTGGCAATTAGCAGCTTGGAAACACAACTGGAGCTGCCACTTTAGTATGGCAAAGTAACAACTACCAACAAAGTGACAAGCCACCTCAGAGCTGATAATGAGCAAGGCAGCGAAGGGAGGCTGCTGGGCACAGGGCATCTGGTGGGGAGCCTGGTGTGGCCCACAGACTGCTTACCTACCTTTTCCTGTTCTTGCAAAATTCAAGTAAGAGTCTTTTGATCTCCCCATTGTCATCAAGTAGATTCCAATTCCTAGTGACCCCATGTATAGTTTCTGAGACTGTTAATCTTTCCCCGGCCAGACAGCCTCATCTTTCTCTCTTGAAGTGGGTGGTGGGTTTGAAACGTACTTTAGGTTAGCAGCCCAATGCCTCGCTCACAGCAGGATAGGACTCCTTAGCCTTTGGATACACTTACTGCTATGGAGTCAATTCTGACTCAGGATAGGAAATGGTTGCATGATAGAAGACCATCTCAGAACAATGTTAGCAAAGTACTCAGACTTCAGTCTACGTGAAAACAGTCTCTAGTACAAATGGGCACTACTCCTGGCTAAACTATTCAAATGTTTTCTGCAAGTAAGTAAGGAATTGCTATCTTACATGCCCCAGGTAGCAACTCACTGCTATTTTCCATTGCTCATCCTCCATGTATTCAAAGGGGTAAAGCTTGAATGGGCTTAGCACTCCAGTGCTAAGCCCACTGCAGAGAGCAGAAATGAAAGTGTTCTAGGAGTAAGAGAAAATATTATATAGCCTACATTCTATGTGAGATATTCTTTACCAATAATCGAATATGTGAGGGATCATTAAACTTTTCCTTCTTTTTT
>NW_022103901.1:19582003-19603404 GCF_000313985.2 Echinops telfairi | reverse complement strand
GGTGTAGTGGTTATGTGTTGGGCTGCTAACAATAAGGTCAGCAGCCAACTCTGCAGGAGGAAGAAAGATGAGGCTCTCTACCCCGGTAAAGGATTATAGGACATCCACAAGGGCAGTTCTACCCTGTCCTGTAGGGTCACTGTGAGTCGACATAGACTTATTGGCAGTGAGTTTGGAGTTTGAAAGAGCTAACAGTCTCAGGAACCCACCGTGGCAGGTCTACTCTGCCTTGTCAGGTCACCACGAGGTGGCAGTGCGTTTAGTTTGGATTCCCAATAGGGTTACAGGAGGCAGGAATAATTCTATCCTTAACACCTGGTTTCTGGAAACTTTGAAGACAGTATTAGTAAATGTGGTGGTTTGCAAGTTTAAATATAAAAGGGAGGGGCCGGGGGAATCTAGCTGCTTAATCAGAGATAAGGGAAAGACAAGAAAAGATAGGACATGCTAAAAGAGGCAAAAGTGGTAGTCGTGGAGCAGGTAGGGCAAATGTAGGCCCTTTTGTTCAGGTATAAGCATTTTTGACTAACTCTTGCTTTCGAAAGACTCTACCCTTTCCTCTTGCCATGCGTAGTAGCTTTATCTTCTTGGCAGGCAGGAAAACACATCCCTTACCCTCTGGCTTTATGGTGAGGGACCCAAACTTGGTGTCCTGAGTTCTTCAGACTTCGGCTTTTGGTAGTTCCAACCCAGCAATCTTTTTCCTTACATGACTCCCTCGGCTGTGAGTTTCAAAAGCCCAACTTTAAATCTCAACAGCTAAGCCCTGTTGCTCTGCTTTTTCCGTGCCTCTCTGCGTCAGCAGCTCTTCCCCGAGTGCACGGGAACAGGAAGCTTTGCTTCTTCAGTGGCAGAGATGCACAAGGGGACTTAGCCACACTGAAGAAGGAAACGTAGATTAAAGTTAGGGAACACCCACCATCCCATGTACAGTGTGATGTAGGCTTGCTGTAAACACGGACCCTGGGGGCTCAGTGGTGAAGCACTTGGCGACTAACCAAAGGGTCATCAGATTAAGCCGATTGTCCATTCCACAGGAGAGAGACGTAGCAGTCTGCTTCCAGCATAATTTATATTCTTGAAAACACTGTAGAGAAGTTTAAATGTCTTCCACAGTCACTAGGGATCAGACTCAACATGACGGCAATGTAATTTGGTTATTTGGGGGCCTTTCCTTCCCACTGCCCAAAGCTAGGAAACCCTTCACATTCCTAGGCGGAATCATATATGGACTTGTAGGTAGACCTAATTTACGGCAGGGCAGAAAGGTCTATGAAAAAGGAGTCTTATACTCCACATGAAGAAGAATTTGTGGATTTTTAAAATTCTGAATTTGGCACTTAAAATTTGAGTAGGCCACCTGGCTACTGCTCCTCTTTGCACTTAACGTTTGCTCCAGTGGCAGTGGGGGGTGGGGGATGGTGGTGGAGGGGGGTGGTGGTGGTGGAAGATTTTTATGTCATCTTGGCTGTACGGTGCCCAGGCTATGAGTCTGAGTGGAAGTTTTTTTTTTTTTAAACATTTTATTAGGGGCTCATACAACTGTTATCCCAATCCATACACACATCAATTGTGTAAAGCGCATTTGTACATCATTTCTCAAAACATTTTCTCTCCATTTAAACCCCCGACCTGAGTGGAAGTTTTAAAATCTTCCCTCATGCTTAATTCTCTCATCTGCAAAACGGGCTGACAGTATCCCTGTGACTTGCACCAAACAGATTTATGGAGGAAAGAATGATCAAGGCAGTAAGTACCTGAGTCCTATAAAAAGTGTATATCCAGAAATTACATACCTTTAATAGAAGTGGATGTATGAAGAATTGGGAAATGTCTCCCTTCTAGTTTATCCTTCAAAGGCTTCCTGACAGTCAAGCTTGGTGGCAAAGAGGATGGGATATTTGGATACCTCTGGGATATCTGCCCTCTGCCGGAACAGTAATCTTTAGTGATACTGTAAGTGCTAGGTAAAAATTTAACAGCAGAGGGCAGTCTCTGGTCCCAAATGACATTTCTTTCCTGTAGGCTTCAGCAAGCTCCAAGAAGGCAGTCAGTGGTAGAGGATTATGATAAAATGTATCTAGAGCCCACTCCAGTGGAATCTGAGAGTGCAACATAGAATTGCTATTTGTTTTCGCTCCTTCTATTTTCTTGCAATATTTATACACACATGGTTAAAATAAATTATGGAGGACAGTGGGAGCCCAAGATACATTTGTGAGATCTACATAGGAAACAAGCCTCCGGTGATTTCTCTGTATCCATAATAAAGGAATGGGAGGAAAATGGTTACTAAATAAAGTGCATTGGAGAGATGATTACAGAAGATCAAAATGATAAAACTGACTTCAGTGGTTAAAACATTGTTAGTTGATGCATGGTGCTGTGCATAGGCTATGAGTCTGAGTGCAAATTTTAAACTCATTGCTCAACTATATAGGGATCCTTCACTGGCATTCCCATTTAATATTAACCCCCTCTCAAAACTCCCTACCCTGATTGAAACAGTGCCTTGCCCATAATAAGAGTCATACATTATTAATTTATTTTTTCTCCAGGATACTTGTCACCATTGTTCATACATGTATAAGGTTGGGGTGAAGTGACGCCACTTAGTGTGGTTCTTCTATCATGTCTTTGTTACTTTCACCAAATGATCGAGAGGGACCATGCAAGCAGGATGCATGACAAACTAATAGTGCCATTCCACTGGGTATATAAATGAACCATTTCAGAAGCAGGAAGAAAGAGTATTCCATGACCCTCAAGAAAGAAGCAAGATCCCTGTTTGAAGTAGCCGAGGGAGCAGAGGCACCAAGACGATGAGAAAGAGTAGAGGAGCGGTGCCAATACCAGGAGACCGAGCTGGACAGCAGTATCCACACAGTGAGGTAGAATGGCGTGCTTCCTGGCCCACGAAACAAGGGACTGTGTGGCTGGGAGGTTGAGGAATGAAGAGAGAGATGCGTATCAGCATGGCTAAAAGCAGGTGCTTTGGACAAACGAACTATTCCTGTTTGTAACCTTTTCGTTTCCGGAATAAAGCCTAAAGTCGTAAGCATTGTTCATGTGTGTCTGATTGGAAGGTTCCATAGGGCTTTCCATGGCTGGGGTCTTTTGGAAGCAGGTCACTAGGCCTTACTTCTGAGTCATTCTGGGTGGGTTTGGTTAGGAGGCCAGTACCTAACTGTTTCCACCATCCAGGAGCTAGTACTGACTACTTAGTGTTGGTTGCCATCAGGTTGATCCTCAGTCGTGGCCATTCCATGTGTGTGGAGTAGAACTGCTTCTTAGGGTTTTGAAGAATGTCACCTTTTGAAAGCATCATCAGACCTGTCTCCTTAGAGGCTTCTGTTGCCTTCAACCTCCTCTCCCCCTCACCCCCAAATGTTAGCAAATAGTTGATTAAGCATTTGTTCCATCTGGGGAATGTTATAAAATTGTGTGCCCTTGAGTCCCTATGAGTTAGAATAGACTTGATGGCAATGATTTTTTTGGGTGCCAGTGAGTTGACTCTAACTCAGAGAGACCCTATATGATAGGGTAGAATTGCCCCATAAGATCTGCCAAACCGAAACCTATTTTAGAAATAGTTTTATTGGCATATACTTCACGTGTCATTCAATTTAATCATTCAATCATATTAAGAAGAGTTGTGCAATCATCACCCCAATCAATTTCAGAACATTTTCTTCTCTTACTTGTTGTTAGCTCCCCATTTAACCCCAAAGTTTCCCTGCCATGCCTCTTGGTATTCTTTTATTTATTTATTCTTCTAATTCCACAATTTCTGCTCGTATAATTCAGTGTCACTGATTATAATCTTTGTCCTGTACAGCCACTATTGATATCCTTTTCCAAATTATTCTACCAACATTGACATAAACTCAATGGCCCCTATGTGACAACCCTTTCCCCTTCACCTATGGTAAACATTGCTCAAGTTTGGTCCCTCCTGCCCCGCCCCCCCAAAAAAAAAAGTGGTTTTCTTGATATACTATTCACATATCACATACTTCCATGGATAAGTCAAGTTGAAATCTTTACAGGAATAGAATGCTAGGTCTTTTCTTCCTCATAAAAGCTGGTGAATCCCCCACCCAACATGATCGCTGAAGACAAAATGGGTGCATAAGCAAATGTGGTTAAGAAAGCTGATGGTACCCGGCTATCAAAAGATATCGTGTCTGGAGTCTTAAAGGCTTGAAGATAAACAAGCGACCACCTAGCTGAGAAGCAATAAAGCCCACATGGAAGAAGCACACCAGCCTGTGTGATCATGAAGTGTTGATGGAATCAGGTATCAGGCATCAAAGACCCAGAACAAAAAATCATATTGGTGTGAATGAGGGGGAAGGTGGAGTGGAGACCCAAAGCCCATCTGTAGACAATTGAACATCCCTTCACAGAAGTGTCACAGAAGAGACCAGCCAGTCAGGGTGCCGCATAGCACCGATGAAACATATGAATTTTCTATAGTTCTTTAATGCTTCCCTCCTCCCCCCACTATCATGACCCCGATTCTACCTTACAAATCCGGCGGGTACGGTGAAGGTGGGGGGAGAAAGGGAACCGATCACAATGATCTATATGTAACCCCCTCCCAGGGGGACGAACAACAGAAAAGTGGGTGTTGGGAGACAGCAGTCAGTGTAAGACATGAGGAAGGGAGGGTGGGAGAGGGGGGAAATGAGCTGATATCAAGGGCTCAAGTAGAAAGAAAATGTTTTGAAAACGATGATGGCAACATATGTACAAACATGCTTGACACAATGGATAGATGTATAGAGCCTGACCCTTCAAATTGCTGGCTTTTTACCTGGCTTGCAGTGCCTTCTCTCTGTGGGGAAGGTACAAAGCCTTTCCATTGACTTTAGAGGTGGTTCTATGACTTACTTTGGCTATTGGGGTATTAGCAGATGAGCTGTGAGCAGAGGCTCGAAATAGGCTTGCACATTGGTGCTTTCTCTCTTGTACCTCTGCCATCATCATGGGAACATGTTCAGAGTAGTAAGCTGGAGAATAAGAGACATGTGGAGTAGAGATGAATCAACCCAGTCCTCCCGCAGAGACTAGTCTCGATTGGCTGACAGTCAACCAATACTCCGGCATGAGACCGTGTCCAGCTAAGATCAACAGAGTCACTTTGCTGACCCTCAGCTGACCCCAGATCTGGGTGTTAATGGCCATATCTCACCGGTCTCCCCAAAGAAGCTGTGAGTTAGTGTAGGGTACAAGGGGATCCCACCACTCTGCCATCTACCACAATAAATAGAACTGAGAATAGGCCCTGAGAAGCCCCTGCAGATGGGCATGGACCTGAGGACTTTGGCACCCAGCTCTGCCATCCTCTAAAAATCTGGCTATCTTTTCCTGGTCTCTTAGGTTTCCTAGCTGGAGAGCTCTGATGGTGCAGAGACTGTTTGACTGGGTTAGTAAAATCTTCATAATTGTCAGCAAGTTGGCCAGAGCCACCCTGACATCTGATGGAGAGGGTTATGAATGTCAGAAGAGGAAGCTGGCTGCTGCTGTGGAGAGCCTGCCAGAAATGATGGATGGGAGGCCTTGTGGATTGGGAAGAATGGAGAAATTTATGTTTCCAAAGGCAGGGCATTTTCTCTGAGGGCATGGGGCTAATAGAAACAGGGTCAGTACAAATCACTTTACATTCTTTCCTTCTTTCGATAAGAAATAACACACTCAAGACAGGCAGACCAAGGAATCTACCACAGCTCTATAATACATTTCCTAGTTTTTAAAAAAAAATCTCTTTTATAGGACCCTGACCTCTTTGATGAACGCCGTGGACCCATCCCACAGAAAATTGTTCACAGATAAAATATCTTTGCTCTATTGCCAGGGGAGTTGGTTTTACTGAAACACGTTCTTAGAACTCAAATTAGGGAATTCTAGGGGAGAGAACAAAGACAATACTGATGGGGGAGTTTGGGAAACACATTGAGGAGTGTTTACAACTCTACCCCAATCCCAGAACTTTTCTTTTATAAATCACCTTTCTGGGTCAATGGAATCCTACTTCATGTATCGTTCTAAAATCCTTTAATCAAGTCTATACATCTGAGATCTGTTCATAACAAGATGTGTGTGTGTGTGTGTGTGTGCATAGTTTTTTTCACTTCAACTTCTAGGCTATTATACAGTATAGATATGTTGTTGTTAGGTGCAGTTGAATGAATTTTGACTCATGATTCCAAGTGAATTTTCCTATAGGCTCTAATTTTTACATAGTAGACTGTCGCAGCTTTCTCCTGCAGAGTTGTGGGTTCAAACCACTAACGTTTGGGTTATCACCCAACCGCATAACTATTGCACAACATTTTATTCATTCATTCCTTAAAGTGGACTTTTAAATAGTTTCCTTTGTTTTCCTTTTATAAAGAGTAACTATCATTAGCATGTTTCCTGGCACACAAGTTAGAAACATTCTCTATGGATTAGACTTAGAAATGGAATTACTTGGCTGTTGAGCATAAAAAAACACCACCTCCCCACCTCCCTGCTACAGTACATCCACAGGGAGCTACCAGAAAGTCAAGGCAGATTCAGAAGAGGGGGGAAGTAGAGCAAGCCAATGGTCGATTTGATAAATTGTTTAGATTTTTAAAGCAAAATGATGATCTCATATGTTATCCCCTACCTAATTCACAATAAAAAATTCAGAGGGGAAAAAAATAGCAGGTTTCAGTCTCCTCTGGCATCCATGTTGGTACTTTCCCCCCTTTCTTTCCTGTCTTTAATGACCCTTTATTTCATCATGGATGTTCTTGCCATCATTCCAAAGCTCGTCAGGTTGATGCATTAGTGTTAATTGCATCAACTCTGTTCTTGAGATGGCCTCTCAAGTCATATGGGGTATACTTAAGATGGCATTTTGGCTTTTGTAGACTCGTTTTCATTATCTTCAACTTCAGTCTGAGCATCGATATAAGCAATTGATGGTTGGTTCCACATTTGGCTCCTGGCCATGTTTTGGCTGATGATAGTCAGTCTCTTTACACAGATGTAATCACTTGATTCTTGGGTAGTCTATTTGGTCTTTTGAGTAACTTAAAGGAGTACAGTGCTCAAGACAGATATTCTTTACTAAGTAAGATAAACTAATGTTTGGTTTAAAGAACACACCAGGGGACATTTTTGGTGGTAAAGTTTAAAGATGATCTCATGGGCAATAGTTCCAGGAGTTCATCAAAACTTAGTGGCTCCAGAATGTGTAGATTCTATTGCCCCGACCCGCGGGACTTAGTTATTCGTGGGGGTGAGGAGGACCCAGCCTGAAAGAGAAACGGGCGGAAAAGAAGAGGGAGACCAAGCAAATTCGTGTCAAGGTCTCAGTTTATTGTTAGAAAAAAACTTGTTATATAGTAGGAGGTTAGGTGGGGAGGATAGGGGGGTGGTGTGAGTCAATGGGAGTGGGGTGTTCACATAGATTGTTCTTGTGCAGTCCCTTTTGCGGTTAGGACATCTGGCGCTGGAACAAGGTGAGGTCGGCCAGTCCTCGGAGGCACAGTCAGTCTTGGGCAAACCTCTGAGTCACGTAAGTAGTGGGTTATCAGAACTTATTGACATCTGCGTCACGTAAAGTTCACAGTTAATCTTGGGCAAACATCTGCGTCACGTAAAGTTCACAGGGGAGGAAAAAATGAAGGCTTCAGCTCCTGACATTCTATGATAATTTGAAATTCTCATTCATATTTCTTTCCTTTTGATCATGATATTCCATATAATTTTTATCAAAATATTTAATATTGGTAGTCAAGTACTACCTTGATTTTTTTTCTCATAGGAAAAGAGGAACTTCATGGATTAGCTGTGCACTCCAATTCCTCCTCTAATTTTGATGCTCTTTCTTCCTCTCCTTTATTTCTAAGGAGCATCTTCCTTGCCAAAGTGTGTTATTTTCCATTTATTTCAGTTTATTTTTTGAACCAAAGGTTGTCATGATGCAATATAATGACTAAGAATGGTATGAAAGTCAGACTAACCCATGATCAAATCAAATCCCTCAATGAACTATTTGTGGTTTTACCTCTCCTCATGCTTCCTCATTCTGACATTATAATAGTCATATCTATGCTTGGACTTTTTCAGAGGGCATAGTGGTCTGCACTACTTTCCTTTTCCAGATACTCATCACTCCCCACCCTGCCTGTCAAGTGCACTCTCCTATCAATTATCAGGTCTACCTTTATTCCTGGGAACTTCAATCCTATGTTGTTGTCTGGTACATAGCTTTCTGAACAGTAGCTAAAAATTTATTTCTTTGTCTTTTTCTTTCTGTCCAGTACTCACCAATAGAAATTATTAATCAATTGCCATCGAATTAACCAAACTCATAGTAATTTAATATGTGCCAGAGTAGAACTATGCTCCATAGGGATTAAACAACAACAACAAAAACAAACAAACAAAAACCCACAACAATTAAAAACTTGTGAATTCAGTGGGAGTTACATTTCAGATAATCAATTTTGTATTCAATAGTTTAAACTACAAATCAACTCCTCCAATAGTTTACCCAGATCCCATTACCCCTAGCCCCCTTTGATTTATCTCTTCCCTACTGTGGATTACTACCTTCCACTTCATTCAAGTTAATATCTGTCAACCTTCTACCCAATTGTTTTATCTTCCCTCCCTTGCCTTCCCCCAGGGTTTTCATTGTCTGTTTTTTTGGAAACAGACCACCAAGCTATTCTAATGAGGAAGTTTTGGGTGCATTTGTACCTCCAGTCTTTCAGTTAGCTGCCAAGCAGGTTGACTGTTTGCACTAGTAAGGATCTTTAGCAAATTTGTTGGGTGCCGTCTTCTTAGCTCCAATTCAAAGTAACCCTATGCAAATCAGAATGAAACACTTCCTGGTTATGCTTCATCCTCACAGTCATTTCTGTGTTCAACCCTGTGTCAGTCTGGGTAAACTAGGGAAACAAATCCACAGAAATGCATACATTGTGCCAGATTGGCACAATAAACCCTAACTATTTCAGAGCCCATTGTTACAATCACTGTTTCCATCCATCTTATTGAGAGTCTTTCTCTATTTTACCGATCCTCTACTTCACCAAACATGATGTCCTTTTCCAGGGACATTGAAGGTTTGAAAAATAGACTGTTTCCAATCTTACCTTCTAAAGTACATCTGGCTGTAATTCTTCCAAGACAGATTAGGCAGTTTTAATATATTGAATATTTTCACCATCGACACAATTCAAAGGCATCAATTATCAGGTCCACTTTTATTTCTGTGGACTTCCAAATCCTGTGTTCTTTTTTGGATGCACAGCTGTTAGAGCAGTAGCCAAAAAATTCATCTCTTTGGCCCTTTCCTTCTGCTCAGTATTCTCAAATGGTAATCATTAACCAGTTGGCACTGAATTATTCCAACTCTTGGAAACCTCATGTTTTCTCCAGTTTTCTTATGCCTTATTCAGTTTTCACGTGTATATGAGAGGTGATTGAAAATACCATGGCTTGGGTCAGGTGCACCTGAGTCCTCAAGATTACATTTTTTGTTTTGTTTTTTTCAATTAAAGAGATATTTTACCTCCCATTTGTGGAATGCAACATATAGTTTGATTTTTGTGAAACTCCTTTTAATCTCACTGGAGTCCTTTGTGATCTCCCTGGTTTCATCCCTCATCCTGGCTCTTTGTGGGGGAAATGAGGGAAACCAGCCCCTAACAGCTATTGATATTTGCTCCTTCCTTTCCTTGGTCATGCTTGGCAGAAGTGTATCTCAACGAACCAGCTTTTTGCTGCATTTTAAAAATCTTTCTTTTGTCTTCCTACTCATTTAACTCTGCCCTGATTTTTATTCTTTCTTTTCTTTTGCTATTGGAGGGGTTGTTCTGTTGACTCTGTTCTAGTTGTTGGAAGTTTTATAATAGTGTTACCAGTCATAAGTCTGTCTTCCTTTTTCATATATGTATTATTGCTATCAAACTTCATCTGATAGCTGCTTTTGTTGTATCCTATAAGTTTTGGTATGTTGTATTCTCATTCTCATCAATTTCTAGAAAGTTCCTAATTTCCTCTCTAATCTGGGTAGTACCCATTCATGTTGCAGAAGATCATTGTTCATCCTCCAGTTGTTTGCCCTTGTTTTTCTGGTTGTCCTTTTATTGATCTCTAGCTTTATGGTGTGGTGGTCTGAGAGGGACATCTGCATGATCACTATGTGCATTAACTTACTCAGGCTTGACTTGGGTCCCAGCATGTCATCTATTTTCAAAAATGAGCCACGTCACTTGAAAAGAATGTGAACTTTTTTTGCATTTGGATCAAGAGATCTATAAATGTCTGTCAGGTCCAGTTGTCTAATTGTAGTGTTTATCTCTGTAGCCTCCTTGTTAAGCTTCTTTCCTGGTGATCTATCTTTCTCTGATAGCAGTGTATTAAAATTACCTACTATGATTATTGAGTCTGTGATTTCTTTTTTTCATCATTTGAATAGTTTGATGAATTTTTTTTTTTTGGGGGGATCTTCAGTAAATTCTTAAAAAAAATTTTTTTATTAGGGGCTCATACAACTGTTATCGCAATCCATACACACATCAATTGTGTAAAGCGCATTTGTACATCATTCTCAAAACATTTTATCTCCACTTAGCCCCCCACATTAGGTCCTCATATTTCCCCTCCCTCCCCGCTTCCCCCTTCCTCATGAGCCCTTGATAGTTTATAAATTGGTATTTTGTCATATCTTGCCCTGTCCGATGTCTCCCTTCACCCACTTCTCGGCTGTCTGTCCCAGGGAGGAGGTCACATATAGTTCCTTGCAATCGGCTCCCCCTTCCCTACCCATTCTCCCTTTACCCTCCCTGTTTCGCCACCCACACCACTGGTCCTGCAGGGCTCATCCGCCCTGGAGTTTGACGAATTTTGTGGGTCTCTTGTTAGGTGTGTATACATTTATTATGCTTGCTGGTTCCTGGTCTACTGATTGCTTGAGCATTATATAGTGCCCATCTTGTCTCTTGTTATGCTGTGTACCTTGATGTCAATTTTGTTGAATGTTAGGATTGCAACCCCTGCTTTTATTAAATTTCCATTTGTCTGGTATATTTTCTACCAGCCTCTTATTTTCAGTCTATTTTTGTCTGCAAGCTTAAGATGTGTCTCTTTCAGGCAACAGAATGATGGGTTATCTTTTCTGAGCCTGTCTACTAACTTTTGTTTTATTATGGGTGAGTCAGGCCATTGACATTCAGAGTTATTATCACCATTTGTGGATTTATTACTGTCATCTTGTAACTTTCATATTGGAAATTTTCCTTCATATTAGTGTGCTGGGTTTATGTGGGGAAGGGGACTTCGCTCTTGCCTTCTTTTCCCTCTGAGGCAATGTTATCTTGGTAATTGTTTTCGGCATGTTGACTTCTGGATGGAGTTGAGCTATATGGTGGTCTCCTGCTTGTGCTTGGTGGATGTTGGTCTTCTGACCACTGTGAGCCGGCAATGATCTTCCACAGGGTTGGGTGTCTTACAGTGTAGTCTTTAAGTTTTCCCTTTTCTGGAAAGACTCTTACCTCAATGTCTATATTAATAGATAGTTTGTCAGAGTAGAGGTTTCTCAGGTTGGCATCTTTCTTTTGGCTTTCAGAAGATGTTACTCCACTCTCTCCTCTTCCTCATGGTATATGCTGATAGGTCTCAGCATATACTTACCTGAGTATCATTGTATGTGACTTTTTTTTTTTTTGCTGTTCTTAAAGTTTTCTCTTTTTTCTTGAAGTTGGATAATTTTACTATGATATGCTTTGGTTAGTTCTTCCTGAGGTTTAGTATAATTGGTGTCCTCTCTGCTTCCTGTATTAATGTTTGTTTCCTTGCTAATTTAGCTCTAGACTTCTTCATTGTGTCTTGCTCTGGTAGACCAATTATTCTAATATTACCTCTCCATAGTATTTGTCATTGATCTCAAGTTTTCTCTCACCTGTTTGATGATCCTGTTTGACTATGTTTCCCGACTGTTAAGTCTTCCTGCTCATCCTTGAGATCACTGGTATGATTCTCCACCTCTTCTAGTCTGTTGGTAAGGCCTGTTATCTTGTGTTTGCTTCTGTTACCTCATCCATTAGTTCTTGTATTTCCCTTTGGTGTGTGGACATCAACTCCTCTATCATTGACTTCATTTCCTCTATCATTGCATCCATATTCTGTGTTGGTTATCTCATATTCTGTATTACTCCAACCAGCATTCTGAAGATTTCTTTTTGTTGCAGATCAATGTCTGTCTCTTCTATGAGTGTCGTTAGGTTTAAAATTTCTTCTGCTGTTGCATTTTGTTTTTCTTGTTGAGGGTGTCTAGGTCTGTGTTATTTTGAAAGAAATGGGCACCATGTTCTCTAGAAACTGAGGGAACCTGAGCTCTTTCTCTGTGTGACTGGTAAGAGTGGTTTTGGGGACTGTCTGTGGACTATATGGTGATGGGTTGGGCTCCTGTGTAGGCAAAGTGCTGCAGCAACTTAGTGGCCAGAGGCAGTGGGGGGCCTAGGAGGGTGTGCTGAGGCCAACGACTGTAGGTATGCCACTGGCTGGGTTGGGGTGGGCCTGCATTGTGGGAGTGGGTCTGGTCTGGACGGTCTGGCCACAATTTGCAGTCTTTGTATAGCCCAAAATTGGTATAACTAATATTTGGCTTGGGCTGTGGCTTTTCCTGTTTTGTTATGTTAAAATCCTAGGCTGTGCTCTGGGGATTAAAGTTATGCCTTTCTTGTTATGTGAATATTATTCTAATTGACCAGGTGGCTTACATTCAAAGTTACACAAAGGAATTGTTAGCACTTAATTTTTTCCCCTGTGTGCATAATTAAGTGTGGTGAAGAAGGCTGATGATGCCCAGCTATCTAGGGATATAGCATCTGGGGGTCTTAAAGGCTTGAAGGTAAACAAGCAGCCATCTAGGCCAGAAGCAAAAAAGCCCACATGGAAGAAGCACATCAGCCTGTGTGATCACGAGGGGTCGAAGGTACCAGGTATCAAGCACCAAAGGGGGGGGGGATTCTCTTCTTCTTGATTGGGGGAAGTGCAGGGTGGGGACCCAATGCCCATCTGTAGGCAACTGGACATCCCTTGCAGGGGGGTAGTGGGGAGGAGACGAGTCACTCAGGGTGAAGTGTAGCATCGATGAAACACAGAATTTTCCTCTAGTTCTTAAAAATGCTCCACCCCCTCCCCACTATCATCATCCCAATTCTACATAACAAACCTGGTTAGACCAGAGGATGTACAGTGGTGCAGATAGGAACTGGAAACACAGGGAATCCAGGACAGATGAACCCCTCAGGACCAGCGGTGAGAGTGGTGATACCGGGAGGGTGGAGGGAAGGTGGGGTAGAAAGGGGGAACAGATTACAAGGATCTACATATAACCTCCTCCCTGGGGGATGGACAACAGTAAAGTGGGTGAGGGAGATGTCGGGCAGTGTAAGATATGATATAGTAATAATAATTTATAAATTATCAACGGTTCATGAGGGAGGGGGGAGCAGGGAGAGAGGGAAAACCATGAAAAATGAAGAGCTGATTCCAAGAGCCCAAGTGGAAATCAAATGTTTTGAAAATGATGAGGGCAATGAATGTAGAAATGTGCTTTACACAATTGATGTATGCATGGATTGTGATAAGAGTTGTATGAGCCCCCAATAAAATGATTAACATTTTTTTTCTTTTTATAATGAGCTTGTTGGATGCCCTGGTTTGGGGGCTATGTTGCGTTGTCCCCCATGGAAAGGGGACCAGATTAACTGAGTAGTTTGGGAGCTGACTAGATCTGAATTCTCCCCTGGTTGCACTCCGGTTCTCCTGCACAACTATGTCAGGGGTAAATATCCCAGGAGCTGCTCAATTGCTGAAAATTAGTGACTAATTATCTATTGTTAACCACACTGGCAGGCATGGAGCTGGGGAGAAGGGGAAAGAAGATGGCCTATGTAGTCACTCCGTTCATGGCTGGGAAGGAACGATGCAAAGCCCGAGAATGCAAGAGCAGGTGGATAGTAGAGAGTGGTACTCTGCTGTGAGGTTTTGTGGCTAGTTTTCAGAGGCTCTTCTTGAGCCTATGATTATGACCACCTGTAGACAGCAGCCTAGGGAAATTGCTGCACACTGTGAGTCCCATATTTTGGGTTTACAAAGGAGTGTCGGATGCCATCCCGCTGGATCTGGTGAGGGATTAGCAGAGCCTGAGTGCAGAAGCCATAATGTAGAGCATTTCCAGGAGTTCTTGAATCACTCCGTGGGAGAAAATAGCAGGGGAAGTCTGAAACAGACCCTACTACACTGAGTCTATTTTTAGCACCCAGTCTCCCAATATTGGCCTCCTGACCTCTCAATTTTTTGATCTAGCAACAGGAGCACTGGGCAGGTGATTCTACCTGGACACCATCTTGACTCCTCTGCCCAGTTTGATTATTAAACTATTGCTTCCATGGACATTGATGACAGACCCAAGGAAAATGAAATCTTTGACAACTTCAGTCTTTTTTCTATTTATCATAATGGTGTATATTGATCCATTTATGAGGATTTAAGTTTCTTTATGTTGAGGTGTAATACATACAAAAAACTATAGTCTTCGATCTTCATTAGTGAGACTTCAAGTCCTCTTCGCTTTCCGCAAGATAGGTTGTGCCATCTACATATCACAGATAGTCAATTAGCCTCCCTCTAATACTGATACTACTTTCAGCTTATTGGCTGAACATACAGATTGAAAAAAATATGGTGAAAGGATATAACCTCGTGAAAAACATCTTTCTTGGTTTTCACCTATATACTGCCTTCTTATTCTCTCTTTTTGTGAGTTGTGTATGATTTATGTTAACATGTTAACAAGGTAGACATGCAATCCCCACATTACATTAGACAGTTGACACAAGTGTGGCCAGAGTCCATCTCCACTAGGTTCTGTGAGAAATTTGAATTTAATCTAATTTTTTTTGCTTACCCTATCCAATGTATCTGATCACCTACAACTCTGTTATTTGTTCCCTTCAAGTGGGGTTATGCAGTCATCATTGCTATTGATCCTTCCCCATTTCTGCCCCTCTTTCTTTACCCTCTGGGAATCATTACTCCCCTTACTATATCTGAAGGTTTATCTATCTTGGATTTCATTCATTGAAGTATCTTAATTATACAAATGAACATATGCAGGTCTAACAAGGTCAATGAGGAAAAACTAAGACCATAATAGTAAGGGGAGGATATATTAAAGAACTGGAGGATAGTTATGTGTTTCATCAGTGCTATACTGCATCCTGGCTATATCTTCCCTTCTGTAAGAGTCTGTCTAATTATTATACAGGTGGGTTTTGGGTCCCACATTGTCTATGCTCCTTCACGTCAATTTGATTGCTTGTTTTTGAAGTTCTGATACCTATTCCTGTCTACACCTCATGACCATATAGGTTGGTGTACTTCTTCCATGTTGGCTTAGTTGCTTTCCTGCTAGGTATCCACTTGCTTAACTTCAAGCCTTTAAGACCCCAGATACTATATCTTTTAATAGCCGGGCACCATCAGCTTTCTTCGCCACATTTGCTTATGCACCCTTTTTTTTCTTCAGCGATCGTGTCAGGAAGGTGAGTGTAATATATTGCCACATTATTAGAATAAACCATTCTTGTACTGAGGTAAGATTTAAATAGAGACCTAAAGTTCATCTGCTTCCTCGTTGTATTTACAAATATATATGTGTACACACACACACATACACACACAAAACCCTATCATTATATATTTATATAACTACATATACACATATTTATATTCATTCCTATATATATGTAATTTTTCCTTATTTACATTTTCCTATTTTTTCTTTCCTCCTGCCCTACTATCATGTTTATTGATCATTCAGTAATTTCTCTCAAATCCTTTTTAATTGATCAAACACGACCAGAAATGTTACACCTTCCTCATCGTCAATTTTAGAGGCCTTGCTATAACCTCTGTCCCTGTCATTATTGGCTCATTGATCGCCCCACCTGCTCTGCCCTTTCCATACTCCCTCAGAACTGTCAGTCCTATTGTTGTCTCCTTGGGATTGCTTATCCTGCCCATCTTATATAGATAGACATCAACAATAAAAACAAAACAAAAAAGTAAAAAAGAAAAAAAAAGAGAACATACAAGTAGTTTCAATTTTAACTGTTGTCCTTACCAAGAGTACATGAATAACCCTCGATTAAATAGTGAGCAGACCCTGTTACCATCCATCAGTCCAATCCCCTTTTCTTTCAGGGATCCATATCCTAGGACTCGCTTACCTAACAGCACGTGTACCCCTTTAGTTCTTAGCATTCGTGTCCAAGGGGAACACATTCTACAAAACCCCATTGCTCTTTTTGCTGTCAAGGATGGAACAGTCTATTGCCCCACCCTCCCACCCTGTTACACTTTTAGTCTTTCAGTATGGCTCCTTTGTGATTATCCCCCATCCAGTTTAGATGAGGTGCTAAGCACTAACCCCTGAGTTAGAAAAATCTACAGTTGAGATTCCCTAGGGACTTCATTGCTTTGCTCCCATTGCTGACTTGTTGCACTTCCCTCTTGGTTTGCCTTCATGTGGGTGGGTCAAATTGCCTACACTCCCTGAGCGGTATATTCAGTGCTGTCCTCTGTAGCGCTGTCATCTTTGGAGGGGATGTCATGTCTTGGGCTGGGACTGGCCCTACAATGCTCTCTATGAATGAGCTGCTCCAAGCAGGTATGTCAGCCTCAAGGCTTGACACACTAGAATGAAGCTTTCTCTCTCTCTCCTTATCCTGTAGAGACATAAACAGGGTTACTGCCCTGTTCCCTAATTCCCATCTTTATTCTTTCTTCCCCCACCCCTCTGTGGGCCATAAAGGCTTATGGGGAATGTGAGGGGGTGGGGAACAGGGTGGGGAAGATGTCTTTCGTACAGGTGCTATCTGCATATTTATTTTTTATTTTATTTTCATTAAAAGATTGCATTATTAGGGGCTCTCATAACAATCCATACATCAATTGTATCAAGTATATTTGTACATATGTCACCATCATTATTTTATAAATATTTACTTTCTATTTGAGCCCTTGGTATCAGCTCCTTTTTCCCCACCCCACCCTCGTGACCCCTTGATAAATTATTAATATTTTCATATCTTACACTGACCACTGTCTCCCTTTCTCCGTGGTTTCCGTTGTTTGTGCCCCGGTGCTGTGTGTGTGTGTTGATCATTGTGATTGGTTCCCCCTTTCTCCTACCCTTCTGGTATTGTGTGTTATGAGCTCTTATCTCTTATCTGTACCTGTGTACATGCTCTGGTCTAGCCCATCTTTTAAATTTTTTGACGATATATGTATCATTGTATGTGGTAGTCACCTAATCTGGTGCCAATTTAAGGATTAAGAGTGTAGGGGTGGAGCCTGGGCTGTCAGTCTGGAGATAGCCAATGAGACTTCTGTGGGCATGGCCTTCTGAGAATTCTGGGAAATCTGGTACTTCCTCCTTGGAGGCAGAAGACAGGTCTCTCTGCCACTCTCTGGGAGACATTGCAGAAGACAAGCCACATGGGTGCAACTAGACCTCTGAAGCTGGAGAAGCCACAGAAAGACCCCTGCCAGCACTGAGATGCTTACAACTCCACTGGATCCCAAAATTTCTACCTACTGGCTTGTGATCATCCTGCATTTAGCTTCATTGCATGTGCTTCATGAGTCTGAAGAGGACTTTATAGATTGGTATTGGACATATGGGCTAATATCAGATTTATGGCCTTGGACTGGACTGGCTTGGGATGATTTCTTAGTGAACAATTGCTCTTGTATATAAATCTCTTTCTTATACACATATGTGTGTCCATGGATTTGTTTCTCTAGTCTATCCAGATTAACACATTGTGTTTGGTTTGGCTCTTGCCAGAGTATCTTGTCCTCAGCCCGGGAACTAAGTAATATGTTCATTTCCCCCTAGGCCCATTCTGTTGTTTGAACTTACCTCAGTGGGCTCATATTGTCTTTGTTCTTTTGTGCTTGGATAACTTCACTCACATAATTTTCTCTAACTCTTTCCATGAGACGAGGTGCTTCATAGTTTCATCACTGTTTTTTAGGGATGTGTAGTTTTTTTAATCCATTCATCTTTTGATAGATATTTAGGCGGTTTCCATTCTTTTGCAATTGCAAACTGTGCAGCAATGAACATTGGAGAGCAGATGTCTAGTCATGGACTGTTTCTTATTTCTTCTGGGTATATGTGCAGTAGTGGAATTATGGGTCATAAGCTAACTCAATTTTCATCTATTTTAGGTATCACCAAATGATTTTCAACCGTGGCTTTATGTAACTACAAGACCACATGCAGTGAATCAGAGTTCCTATCTCTCCACACCCCTCCAGCATTTGCTGCTTTCTGTTTTTAAGAATTGGTGCCAGTCCTTTCTTGACTGTGAGAATTACCCCTATAGGTGACTGCTTTTTTCTCCTCTAGCTGCTTTTATGATTTTCTCTTTTTCCTCAAAGTTGGATAATTTGACTACTTTATACCTTGGTGTACCCATCTTGGGGTTCAGTCTAATTGGTGTCCTCTCTGGTTCCTGGATGATTTTATGATTATTCTTCATTAAATTGGGGCTGTTTTCTTCCAGGAATTTCCTCGTTATCTTGGCTGTTGATTTTTCATTATGTCTTACTCTGCTTACCCAGTTATTCAAATACTGTTTCTCTTCATAGCATCACTCATTGCTCTCAGGTTTTCTTCAGCTTCTTTGATTCCCTTGTTTGATTGTCTTTCACTTTTGAGGTCGCTGATACAATTCTCCACCTCTTCCAACCTGTTGGGAAGGTCACTTACCGTTTGCTTTGCTTCTGCTGCATTTTCCTCAACTCTTGTGTTTCCTTTCAGTATGTGGACTCTATCTTTTCTCTCTTATTTCATCCCTCCTATCCTGTATGACTCTAAGGAACATTCTGAAGATTTCTTTCTGTGGTGGTTAAACATCTGCTTCATCTATGTACATCATTAGGCCCTCAGACATTGGATTCTCTCCTTTCATGTAGAGGTTGCTGATGTGGGTTGTTGTCTGAGTGATATTTTGATGGGAGTTTTGTGCCATTTTCCAGGGAGTCCAGGAGCCCTGAGTTTTCTTTTTGGGAGTCTGCTAATACTGATTCTAACGACTATCTGTAGCCAAATGTGCTGCACCATCTGGCTGCATCTCTAGCTCACTGAGGTTTTACTCTATCTCTACTCAGCCAGACTTACCTATTTGGAGGGGAGGGCAGCTTGGGTAGCCCTCTATGGCAGTGAGTGTGTCAGAAGTGAGCCCAGAGAATATTGCCGGGCAGGACAATTTCATGGGGAGCTGCAGCAGCTCTGGAACCAGTGGTGGTGGGAAGCTGTGGAGGGCAGGTGGGGATCAGTCATGACAGGAAGAAGCCCTAGTGGCAGTGGGAAAAGCTGTGGGTGGGCAGTCAGCAGTAGTGATGATGAGAGAAAAACCCCAGGCCTGTGGTGGTGGCTGTAGCGGGAGTAAAGCCCTGCGCCAGTGGTGGTGAAAAAAAGTCTCGGGCCTGCAGCACAGTGACAAAAAACCCCCCAAAGAAAACCAAGATCTAGGCCATTGGTGGCAGCAGTGGGGGGGCCGGGGGGCGGGGGAAGGTATGGATTGGTGGCAACAGTGGCAAAACAAAACAAAACAAAACAAAAACTCTGGGCTAGCCTTGGTGGCATGAGCAAAGAGCCTATTACTCTTATACTCTTAGTGAACCTGTGTCTATCTATCTTTATGCTGCTACTCCTGTGACGTGAAACAGTAGCATATCCCTCTTAGTGTCTCTCTTGTGTTGATTTCTGCAAAGTCCTTTCAGTGTTTGCTACTAGGTCACCATCTTGCCCAGTCTCCCTTCTTGTTCTTGTCAATTGACTGATTCTTGGTGTAGGTACAGGTCCTGCATGAGTATAATTAAGTGTTCCGTAGTTCCCATCCTTTGAATGTTAGCCATATTTTTATAACTGACACAGTTAAATTCATTAGTGTAGTCAATGAAACAGAGGGAAGGATTTCCCTAGTTTGCTCTGCTTTCAACTGCTATCCTTCTGACCACAACACTGATATTCCTTATTTTATGTTGTCCTCTAAATCAGGTTTGAATTTCTGCAAGTTCTCTGTTGGTGTACTGTTGAATCAATTTTTAAATTATCTTCAGCTAAATTTAACTTGCATGTGATGTTAATGACATTTTTCTGTAAGTTCTGAATTCTGTTGAATTTCCTTTAATTGGAACGGGCACATGTAAGGATCTCTTATAATTGGTTGGCTGAGTAGCTGTCTTCCAAGTTTCTTTCTTTCTTTCTTTTTAAACAGCTTTATTGGTACTTTATCCACATATCATAGGATTGAGTAGTTCAATCATACCAGGAATAAGTGTACAATCTTTACCATAATCAATTTAGAACATTTTATTCTACCTTGTACTCATTGTTATTTGTGTAATTTTTTTTAATAGTGGCAAAAATATACACGACAAAACATTCTCCAACAACTTCTGCATGTATAATTCAGTGCCATTGATTATACTTTTCGTGTTGTATTTCCATTATTGATATTTGTTTCCATATTTTTCCAACACCATAATCATAAACTCAATGCCTCCCCGCCCCCAAGCAAAATCTCTTCCTCCTTCACCTATGGCAATCATTGGTCAAGTTTATACACGAAAAAACATTCTCCAATTCAACAACTTCTGCATGTATAATTCAGTGCCATTGATTATACTCTTCGTGTTGCATAACCATTATTGATATTCATTTCCATATTTTCCACCACCATAACCATAAACTCAATGCCTCCCCCGCCCGCCCCCCCAGCAAAATCTCTTCCTTCTTCACCTATGGTAGTCATTGGTCAAGTTTGGTTTCTTTCTCTCTCTTTTGTAAGTAGTTTTCTTGATATAATATTCACATCTCATACCCTTCCATAGTTAAATTGCTTTTAGAAAGAGTTTTGTGATGATGTATATACAAGCTTCTTGACATAGAAGAGTATTTCCAGAATTTTATCTCTTTGTTGAAATACCTCACTTGGTATTCTGTCAATTCCTGGAGCTTTGTTTTTTGAAAATGCCTTCAGCACAGCTTGTACTTCTTCCTTTAATATCATTGGTTTTTTTTCCCCTCCTCACATTTTATATCCTGAAATGATAGAATATCAACCATTTTTGGTACAGTGACTATATATTACTTTTGTCTACTTTCATTGCTTCTTTAATTGATCAATATTTTCCACATAGACGTCTTTAGTATTTCAACTTGAGTCTTGAATATCTTTCATGAGTAATGCTGAGTAGTTCCTTCCCCTTTAGTTTCCTAACTCTAGGTCTTTGCATGTGTCATTATAGTGATCCTGTAA
>NW_022103901.1:19574691-19581847 GCF_000313985.2 Echinops telfairi | reverse complement strand
GTCACCTGAAAAAGGACAATAATGTTCAGAGTCTTCTCTTATTTACTTTACTGTTAGTGATTACAAAATAGACCATGCTATCTAGTTAGTCAACCAAGACATCCTGAGACTGGCCTAACAGTTAATGAATAGTATTGTGCTGTTTGCTTACTTATGGTCAACAGTTGTTTCCATGGTTACCCTGAAACCTGATTTAATGAAAAACATCTATACATGACTCCTTCAAAGTGTAAATTGTAAAGTCAAAGATATTTATTTTCTATACATTCTTATTTCAATCAGGGCACCACAAAGACAATCTGATTTGCATTGCTATTGTCTCCTAGTAGGTATACCTTCTAAATAAAACATCTTTTCTCCCTCTGACATGGAGTGGGTAAATTGGCTGTACTACTTCAGCTTAAAATGCTTTCATTTTAGATGACAATACTTTAATTTGCCTTCTTTAGTCATCTTGTGAAAGCTTCTGTTTAACTAATCATTCCTTCTAATTATTTGCATGAAACTTTTCTCTTAGTGATTTTTCTTTTTGTCCCTACATTTAGTCCATGTTCATTCTTTCTCCATAAATTTGGCCCTCCCCCAAATCCACTCATACTGATATTATTATTATTCTGTCAGTCAATTTTTAACTCATTATAAATTAGGATTTTGAAGTGCTCTCATTTACATAGGGTACCCCAAAGGTAACTTGATCCACAACTAATCTGGCAATTGTTCTAATGCATATGGGATTGAGGCAAAGCCCTTTCAGGGAATAGCAAGCTAAGGGTAGCTGATTATAATGAAAGGCTTAAGAAGACATAAATGCCTCAGGCATGACAAGAACACACACTGATGACCTTTTCAGGAAAAAGAAATCCTTTAAAAGAGAATCATTTATTTAAAAAGTGTCCAGTAAAAAGTATGAGGCTCAGAAAAACTTCATCCATATTTTAAGAGGCATCCATTCACTTTGTTGATGGATCCATAAGCCAAGAGACAAAGAATTCACTGGAAAATATAATTTCAACAGCCAGCTATAATGTTGTTTCCAAGAGAGTGGGACTTAAAAAGATTTTGAAAATATTATTGATTGATATCAAATGCTGGTCTTAGGTGGGTTTATCTTTATGATTTATATGGCTATATCCAAATAATATGACCTTGAACATACTCCCAAATCTCAGGTGAATTGGAAAACCCTTGAAGCAAATATCCCCACTTTGCTCTCCCCCTTTACTCCTATTCAAAGGCAAATATAGATCCAAGCCACATAGAAGTCACTAGGGAAGAACAAAGCTACAGAAATTGATGGAATACCAATGGAAATATTTCAAAAAGCACTCACTTACCTGTGCCAAGAAATTTGGAAGACACCGTCTTGCAAGTTAACTGGAAGAGATCTCTGTTTATACCCATTCCAAAGAAAGGTGACTCAACAGAATGTAGAAATTAGATAACAATATCATTAATAAGTGCAAGTAAAATTTTGCTGAAGATAAATTCAACAACAGTTACAGCAGTACATTGACAGGGAGCTGCCAGAAATTCAAGCTGGATTCAGGGAACGTGTTATTTTTGTTAAGGTGTCATCAAGTCAGTTCCAGCTCATAATGACTTTCTGCACAACTGATGGAAACACTACTGGGTTGTACTCCATGTTCACAATTGTTCCTATGTGTGAGCCCCTTGTTGAAGCCACCGTGTCAATTCATCTCACTGAGGCCCTTCCTCTGTTTCACAGCGCCTCCATTTTACCAGTAAGTCCTTCTACAGGGACTGGGCTCTCCTGATAACATGTCCAAAGTATGTCTTACAAAGTATGCAAGATGAAGTCTTGCTAATCTTGCCTCTAATGAGCATTCTGGCTGTGCTTCTTCTAAGACAAATTTTTTTGTCCTTTTAACAGTCTGTGATACTTTCAATATTCTTCTCCAGAGGATATTGAACAAGGGGAATCATTGCTGATATCAGATAGATCCTGACTTACAGAAAATACCAGGATAATTTTTACTTGTGCTTTATTGACTGTGCAAATCTAATCCAGTTGTATGGACTATAACAAACTATGGTTAATGTTCTGTGCTGAAAGCTGATAGCACTGGGCTTTTCTTCTTTGGAGATAAGCTAGCACGTTTCTCCTGAGTGGGTTGCCTCAACATCAGAAACACCCATACAAGACATCAACACAAGACAGTACAAGACAATAAATGGAGAAAAGGTTTAATAACCAAAGTACACTTTAATAAAAAAGTAGGTTACCTTGTGGCTTGTGAAAGACCCCATCTAGAGATCCAATATTGAATTTTATAGGAATCAAGTTGGGGATCACAGTGGCTCACCTCAGTCCCTATCTTGCTTTCCCATTGGCTCTTATTCTTTCATCTTGATCTATCCTTAGTCCAGCATAATTACTGGACCTTTAATCCATGGCATGTGCACCTCATTATTAGGTGAGGTGGTGTTGGGATGAGTAATCTGGACCTCTGGTGTAATGGATCATGTGAGGCAGTTTGGGATAGGTTATCAAGAACTTTAACTGACCATGGCAATAGCATTGAGAAGAATGGAATTTCTAAAATACCACATTGTGCTCATGTTGTTGGGAACAAAGAGGAAGGAATCATTGTTGGGAAATATGATCTTGGTGATAGAAACCAAGCTGGAGATTGAAATTTCATTCATTGAATTTTGCAAGACCAATGACTTCTTCATAGCAAATACATTTTTTTTTCAACAACAAAACTATTTGTCCATGGTGGAATAATCCTCTGGGAATAAATATGATATTTTGCAAATCTCAGAGAAAGAGGGTAAAATTTGGGTATAGAACATATTCTGTGGTGTGCTGAAGCTGACTGGTGTGACTTGACTTGTGACAGCCAACTGCACACACCTCTTCCCAGATCTGTCTCCAATGAAGTCTCATTGGCATTTTGAAATTGGTCATGGCGGAAGGATTTACACCAAGGAAAGGGCCCCAAACCACAAATCAGAACTTTCAAATGTTTGTCCCCAGAGGAGCCAATTATCTAAACTTCCCCAGCACACCACTGAATCTATCTTTGAATATCAATCTGTGATGTTTGTATATCTAGGAGAGGCTGACTTAACGTATAAAAGACAGAGAGATATGAGTGAATGCATGAATGCATAGCTGAGTTTTCTCATCAAGTTCCTAATATGAGCTCCTGAAGGAACATCTATATAATTTGGTAATTGCTAATGTTCAGGTGGCGAATGAGAGAATCATCACCCCTAGACTGTAGATAAGAACTCAAGTATCGCTGCTTGATCATTTAAATCTCTTCATGTTACTGTTGTTGTTGTTAGATGCCATCAGACCAATTTGGACCCATAGCGACTCTATGCACAACAACTAAACACCACCTGTTCCTGCATCATCCTCACAGTAATTCCTATGCTTGAGCCCATTGTTGCAACCACTGTGCCCATCCATCTCATCAAGGGCCTTTCTCTTTTTCCCTGCTCCTCCACTTTACCAAGCATGATGTTCTCCAGGGACTGGTCTCCCTGACAACATGCACAAAACATATAAGACAAAGTCTCCCCATCCTTGCCTCTAAGAAGAACTCTGGCCATACTTCTTCCAAGATAGATTTGTGTATCCTTTTGGGAGCCCATGGTACTTTCAACATTCTTCACCAGAACCATAATTCAAATCCATTGATTCTTCATCTGTCTTCTTATTCAATGTCCAACTTTCACATGCATATGAGGCAGTTGAAAATACCATGGCTGGTCAGGTGCACATTAGTCCTCAAAGTAATCTCCCTGCTTTTCAACACTCTGAAGAGAACCGCTGCTCTATAGGGTCTCTAGGAGTCAGAACTGACTTGACAGCAGTGA
Organism: Echinops telfairi; assembly: GCF_000313985.2. Taxonomy (NCBI): domain Eukaryota; kingdom Metazoa; phylum Chordata; class Mammalia; order Afrosoricida; family Tenrecidae; genus Echinops; species Echinops telfairi. The sequence goes on along the minus strand of NW_022103901.1, from coordinate 19,577,995 downwards.
GGTATTTTGCTTTGGTTTTTCTACTTTAGCAAAATGATGTCCGACTCTGGGGACTGACTGGTCATCCCTGACAACATGCTTAACGTATGTAAAATGAAGTCTTGTCATCCTTGCCTCTAAGGAGCACGTTGGCTCTAGTTCTTCCAACACAGATGAATTTGTCCTTTTAGAAAACTGTGATACTTTCATGATTCTTCTCCAACACCACAGTTCAAATGCACTGATTCTTCTTTGGTGTTCCTTAATCCATTTGTAACTTTCACATGCATACGAGGCAATGGAAAATACCATGGTTTGGGTGAGGAAAATACCATGATTTGACGAAGTCCTCAAAGTAACCTCCATGCTTTTCAACACTCTGAAGAGGCCTTTCAACATTTCTGAAGAGCTATTGTTCTACAGTTTGAGCATTCTGTTGGGTCACTTTTCTTTGGAATGGGTACAAATATGTATCTCATCCATATTTAGTTAAGTTGCTGTTTTTTAATACTTAGTATACACACAATACAATTAATATGGTTCATACATAATCCTTAATATACAATAATTAATCATACTTTACAGTTATATTTAATTAAAATGATATAAATTGTACTTAATGTATAATACTTAATATACATTATTTTATTTAATCTCATTTGGTCATTATTTAAGATATATTATCTATCCTTATTTGTCAAGCTTACATTTATGAAAGGAGAAAAATTTTAATTCAAACATATTATATAGACTTTTAAATTAAGCTTTAAATAAGACAAAGATGAAAGAAGATCACCATTCTGAATGAACAAAATCAGCATGAGGTTGTCTCACAGCCATTGGACTGATTACCTATGATGGCGAGCAAGAGAACTCCCCACAGAACCATGCTTGGCGGCACACAGTTAACCACTATTGCAGGTGGGATTTCAAAACAGGGGAAAGGACCATAATTGAGAAACACATACAATTTTACATTTAAAATATTTACAGGATTGTTTCTGAGACTTTCACCACCTGGCAACATGGCGGTCAAAGTATGACTCAGGACCTTTAGGCCGTGAGCCACGGTTACCAGGACAGTAACTTTTAATTTAAACTAGATAACAATCTGACATTTTAGCAAACCATAAGAATATGTCCAGGTAAGGTCCCCAGTTCTCTAAACATGCCTAAAGGAAAACTACCCCTCCCTAAGTTTGCTCTGCTTTCCCCTAAACATCAGTTTAATGTAAACTAGTTTAATGTTCAGAAATAACTCAAATGGCTTTATAACATGCCAAAATCAATAATGGAGCTAGGGCTCCCACTGTTGCCTTACACAAATGAGGCACTTTAGAATTTAAGTTGTAATGCAGTCCCCCTTTTGATAAGGAATTTTATTTAAAATCCTTTGAACACACTTTAGGTTGGTGTACTTTCTTCTGCATGGACAGCTTCATGGCTTCTTTAGATGTTTTGAGAACTCGGATAGTATCCTTCTTTTAAAAAATATAATTAATAATTTTATTGGGTGGCTCTTACAAATCTTATGACAATCCATCATTCATTTGTATTAAGCACACTTACACATATGTTGACATTAACATATCCAAAACATTTTTTTTCTACTTGAGTCCTTGGTATCAGCTCCTCTTTTTTCCCCTCCCCCGCCACCCTTCCACCCTCGTGAATCCTTGATTAATTATATATTATTGTTGTTATTTTGTGTCTTACACTGTCCATTGTCTTCCTTCACCCACATTTCTGTTATTCATCCCCCTGTCGGATGGGTTATATTTCTTACCTTGTGATGGGATCCCCCTTTCTCCCACTTCCCCTCCCTCCCCGCCCCACCATCACTACCCTCATGATATCTCTATTCTCACTACTGTTCCTGAGAGTTTTATCTGTCCTGAATTCCATGTGTCAAGAGCTCTTTTCTGTACCAATGTGTGATAGCTGGGGACCATTTAATTTCTTTTCTGTGCTTTATAATAGTGCCCCGTCTTCAGTGGTCAATTTATGAGGCTAAGTTTGGAGAGACACCGCATTGTAAGAACTAGGTGGCCTATGGTTAGGTTATAATCCTTAAAGTGGAAGCATAATATATATTTGGAGTACACTTAGTTTTTTGAGAAATTATATAAGAAACAACATTTATATAACATTTGATAGTGTTAATAATATTATCATAAATCAAGTCAATAGTATAGTTTAAAATACTAATGAGAAAAATCTAAAGGGAAAACTTTCAGTTAAAACACATGGAAAGTTTTATGCATATAAATTAATAAAATTCAAGTGATAAAACTAAACTACCTAAAAAACTGCGAAGGTTAGGCACACAGCAATAATTTCAACAACATTCATTCAGTAGGGGAAAGTTATTAGTGTGTAGAACTTAAAGACACACAAGACAAAGGTAGTAAATATGAAAACAATAGCAAATCTGTATGGAAAATTCTTACCAGTCGAAAACCCACATCGTCAGAGTAAAGCAACCTCAAAAGCAATAATGATGAGAACACTTGTTGCATAACATCAGAAAAGCTATCGTCAGTTCTAGCCACTGAGGCATTTCAACTTTAAGATTAAGTTTCCAGATGATTGGCAAATCCAAATACGTGCTTCCATTTCTTTAATCTATGAAAACCTACAATTGAACACTTTTCAGTTTGGCTCCCTGTGGATTGGTGAAAAGAGCAAGGTTTGCTCTATTCCAGTGGGGTTCGAATGCAGTCTTTTAACTCATGACTCCTCTGATACATATTGAATTTGGGGTGACATCAGGTAGACCTGGAGGGCAAAACCCTTGCTCATCTCTGAAAAATATGCCATTTTTGTAAGGGTAGTTAAAGTCTACATAGACTAAGGCAGGAGACCTGGTTGGCAAGATAATACAGGGAGAGCCTCTCCTATTGGAAGTCTATTTAGGACATGCAACGTGTTCTTCCCTCCCACTCACCTGTTAGTTTCTCCTACTTTAGTGGCTTGTGGATTGCTGTTGGTGCTGGAAGCTATGTCACTGGCATTTCATGGTCAACAGGCTTCAGTAGAATATCCAGACTAAGAATAGAGGGGGAAGAAGGAAGAAGGAGCCCACTTCTGAAAAACCAGCCACTGAAAACCATATAAATAGCCATGGAACAATCATTGTAAATGTGGGTGAGTGCAGAGTGGAGACTCAAAGCCCTTCGGTATGCAACTGGACACCCCCTTACTGAAGGGTTGTGGGGAGGAGATGAGCCAGTCAGGGTGCAGGGTAACAACGATGAAACATATAACTTTCCTCTAGTTCTTAAATGCTTCCTCCCCCCACTATCATGATTCCAATTCTACCTTA
>NW_022103901.1:19540229-19574457 GCF_000313985.2 Echinops telfairi | reverse complement strand
GGGAGGGGATAGGGGGGAGGGAGGAGGAAAATGAGCAGCCGATATTAAGGGCTCAAGTAGAAGGCAAATGTACATATGTGCCTGACACAATGGATGTATGTATGGATTGTGATAAGAATTGTATGAGCCCCCAATAAAATGATTAAAAAAAAATAGCCATGGAACATTGTGTGAGATAGTGCCAGAAGATGAGTCTCTCAGATTCGAAGGCACTCCTCAAAGTAGAGTTGATCAGTCTAAAGTTGCTCAATCTTGCAATCAAGAAACATTGATAATTACTGGTGATTGGAATGGGAAAACTGGCAACAAAGAAGGACATAGGATATGGCCTTAGTAATAAAAATGAAAGCAGAGATCAAGTGACAGAGTTTTGCAAGGCCAGTTACATCTTCATTGCATATAACCTTTTTCAATAACATAAATATCGATTATATCCTTGGACCTCACCAGATGGAATGCACAGGAACCAAATTGACAATACTGTGGGAACAAACAAAAGAGAAGCTAAATATTATCATCTAAAGCAAGGCCAGATCATTAATTGCTTATATGTGAGTTCATATTAAAACTGGATAAAATTTAAACAAATATATGAAATCCAAAATATGATTGGGAATATATCCAATTTGACTCTCTCAAGAACAGATTTGATACATTGTACACTAATGACTAAAGACCAGAAGAGTTGTGGGATAGTATCGGGAACATCATATATAAGGAAAGTAAAAAGCCATTTAAAAGGTGGGAAAGAAAGAAAACATCAAAGTGGATGTCAGAAGAGCCTCTAAAAATTGTTTTTCAATGTAGAGTAGCTAAAGTGAATGAAACAAATGATGAAATAAAAGAGCTAAACAGGAAATCCCCAAACCATAAAATAAAATAAAATATTATAATGAAATGTGAAAAAACCTGCAGTAAGAACTCCAGAAAGTAAGCACACACCCAGCATGTCTGAAGCTGAACAAGCTGAAAAACAAACTCAAACATTGACATGCAATATTGAAGGGAAAATATTGAACAGTGAAGGAAGGATCCAAAGAAGATGAAGGAATACCCAGAGTCACTGTAAGAAAAACAGCTGGCCAAGGGTTGAACATTTCAAGAGGTAGCATATGATAAAAACTGATACAAAAGGAAGTCCAAGCTGCACCAAAGGCATTATCAAAAGCAAACATCCAGCTAGGAGATAATGGAATACCAATTGGCAGATTAAAAAAAAATTGATTCAATACTGGAAATACTGACGTTTATGCCAAGAAAATTTGGAGGACAGACACCTGGTTATTCAGCTGACAGCAGTTCCTATTTGTGTACATTCCATAGAAAGATGACTCAACAGAATGAGAAAATGATCAAACAAATTATTAGTGTCACATGTAACTTACACTTTGTTGAAGATGTTGTTTCCTTTTGCCTCCTCCTGCCCCGCCATCACTTTCCTCCTTCTTCCACCTCTTAGTACTTCCTCTCAGCTAGATTGATATTGCCTAATACTCACAGGATCGCTATACCCTTCTAGATGATGGTTTCGATCCCTCAATACAAGAACACTTTGTTCTAACAAATTGGCATTCTGTGATGCTCACCACCCCCACCCCCACCCCACCCCATGATTTCTGAAGACAAAACGGGTGCATAAGCAGATGTGGTGAAGACTGAGGGTGCCCGGCTATTAAAGATATAGTGTCTGGGGTCTTAAAGGCTTGAGTTAAACAAGTCAGCATCCAACAGTGAAGCAACTAGCCCACACGGAAAAGCGCACCAGCTGGTGCGATTGTGAGGTGCCATTGAGACCGGGCAGGGGGCATCAGAAGATTCACAACAAGCAAACAAATAAAAATGCATTGGTGAGAATGGGGAGGATTGAAGTGGAGACCCAAATCCCATCTGTGGAAAATGGAACATCCCCGCACAGAGGGTTCGCTGGGAGGGGATGAGTCAATCAGGATGCAGTAGAGCACCAATGGATCACATGATATACCTCTGATCCCTTGAGGCCTCCTCACTCCCCACTAACATGACCCCAGTGCTGCTTCCCACACTGTACTAGATGGAAGCATGTACATAGGTATAGGCAAGAGATAAAACTGATGACACGTGGAACCCAGGAACAGGAGTGGGACTAGTGATACCAAAAGGGTAAGGGGAAGTGGGGGAGAGGTGGGAGGGAGGGGGTACCAATCACAATGAATGGCACATAACCATAACCCCCATCCAGGGGGAAGAACAGCAGAAACCAGAGGGGAAGGGAGACAGTGGTCAGTGTGAGATTTGAAAATAATAACAATCTATCATCTACCAAGGGGCCAAAAGGGTTAGGGGAGGAGGAGAGAGGGGGGGAAAAAGGAGGAGCAGATCTCAAGGGCTCAATGGAAAGAAATTGTACAGAAAAGAACGATGGCAATATTTGTACAAATATGTTGGATTTAGTTGATATTTGGGTTGCAACAAGAGTTGTAAGAGCCCCCCAATAAAATGATTTAAAAAACAAACAACCAAAAAACCCTATACTTTGAAACGTGGTGGAAATTGAATGACTGTTCAGTAGGTTTTATTGAGGTCATATTTGAAAAATAAAAACTACAAAGGAAAAAAAAACAGAAAAAATGTTGCAGCAGTATATTGATAGGGAGCATCCAGAAATTCGAGTCAGATTCAGAAGAGGATGTGGAATGAGGAATGCCATTATTAACATAAGATGGATCTTAGCTGAAAGCAGAAAATATCAGGATGCTAACTTGTGTTTTATTGACCAGGAAAGTCACTCGACTGTGTAGATCATAACAAACTATGTATAACATCGTAAAGAGTGGGAATTAAAAACAATTATGATCCCGAGGGACTTGTACATAAATCAAGAAGCAGTCATTGGAACAAAACAAGGGGATTTGGAATTGTTAAAATAAAGCAAGCTATGGTCAGGGTTATATCCTTTTACTAAACTTTTTTTATCTGTATGCCGGAAAAATAAGAAGCTGGACTATGTGAGGAATGTGGCATCAGGATCAGAAAACCTATAATATGCAGGTAGGACAAGCTTAGCTGAATGCAAAGAGGACTTGAAGCAGCTACTGATGAATATCAAAAACTATAGCCTCCGGTATGAATTACAACTCACTGTGAAGAAAACAAAAGTTCTTACAACTGGAACAATAGGCGACATCATGATAAATGGAGAAAAGACTGACGTTTAAAAGATTTCCTTGAAATAAACACACATGGAAGCAGCAGTCAAAAGAAATCAAATGATATATTGTGGGAAACTGAAGACCTTGAAGGAGATGTTCTGGTTTGCTTCCTGCACTTGTGACCAATGACCACAGGACTCCACACAAGACCTAGTGAGAAGGAAGCATCCATACTCCCAAGACAATGGATAGGCCCAAAATATTTGTGCATATTCTCCAGGAGGACATTTATGAAGGACATTTCTCCATCCTCCATAAAATGGTAATATAATACTCCTAGCTCCTGCAGTTAAAGGATACTTATCTCAAAGAGCAGTCAGCTCCTTTTGTCTTTTCTTCTTTTTAAATAATTTTATTGGGAGCTCTTACAGATATCATAACATTCCATAGTTTAATCACATCAAGCAGTGTTGTACAATTGCTACCGCAATCAGTTTCAAAACATTTTCTTCTTAAGCTCCTTGATATCAGCTCTCCTTTATCCTGTCCCTCCCAACCATACTGCCCAGGAACACTTATTCCTACCCCCCTATCTTACACAATCCAATATATCCATTCACATGCAATTGTATTGTTCAGTCCCATTGAGTGGGGGCTATACAGTTATCAATGCTATCAATTCCCTATTTCCCTTTTGTCCCCACCTCTTCCCATATCCTCAGGGGAATCTTTCCATTACTCCTGTTACTGTTTCTGAAGGGTTATCTATCTTGACTTTCATATACTGAATGATCTTTAAAATACAAATGAACATACATAAATCTAACTTGATTAATGAGGCAAAACAAATAAAAATCATAAGAGTAAGGGAAAGAAATACTAAAGAACTAGAAGATAGTTATGTTGTTCATCAATGCCATACTGCACCCTGGATTTATCATTCTTTCTATGTTGTCCTTCTGAGAGGGACTGTCCAGGTGGGTTTTGGGTCTCCACTATACCCATACCCCTTCATATCTATTTGGTTCCTTGTTTTTAAACTTCTGATAACCCCATTGACACCTCATCACACAGGATAGAGCACTTCTTACATGTGGGCTTTGTTGCTTCCTTGCTAGATGGCTGCTTGTTTAACCATAAGCCTTTAAGACCCCCCGATGCAGTATCTTTTGAAATTGGGCACCATCGACTTCCTTTACCACATTTGCTTAGGCACACATTTTGTCTTCAGTGATCATGTCAGGAAGGTGAGTATCATACAGTGCCACATTACTAGAACAAACAATTCTTGTACGGAGGTAAGATTTAAGTAGCGGCCCAAAGTCCACCTGCTTCTTTATTGCATATGCATATCTATACATATTATCATATATATATGAGTATATTTTCTTCCTTCCTCTTTTCCCCCTTCCTCTCCCACTATTATGTTTACCCATTGTTCACCTCCTAGTAATTCCTCTCAGATACACTCCTCTCACTTACCAGATACTTCCTATGAAGTGTTCCCCTAGAGAGCTCAAGATATCCAAGATTGACACACTGCCCATTCTATTGTGTATGTATTCACAAAAGGTTTGCAGGCCTCATTAATATAAAATCTCACTGTTGTATAGACTCTGGACTCTTCTCCTGATATTGGAGACCAGTCCCCTGTGTTCTGCTTTTCTGTCTTTTATTTTTTTCTATATTTTCACCATAGCTCCTTAAGACCCCTTTTGACTATGGGGCTGGACTCCACAATGTATGGCATTGGGCAAGTGTGTTGCCCAAGATCTATTTTTTTTTTTTTGCTGGCTCCTCACTTATTTTTTTCTCCCATTCTCTCTCTTGTGGGATATTATCTTCATCATCCAAGTAAACATCTATCTACCTCAACCTTTATTTCCCCTCCCCTCCTTTTCCCTCCCACCCTGAAAACCATCAAAGTTGGTTTCCTTCTGGTCTCTTACAATATTTATCCTTCTGAGATGGACTAACTTCCACCAGTATATCTTCTAAGTCCATCTATGTAATGAGATTATTCACATAATTGTCACACTATTCTTTAGCCATAAATAGTATTCCATCGTGTGTATGTTGTTGGGTTAGGCATGGTCGGGTACATTAGGAACAGCTTGACCTGCCCTTATCGGACTAAGACAGCTAGCTTTAAAGGGCTCCAGGACAATAAGCCATCTCCTTGGTATCAGGTGGAACAATCAAGACACCACTTCACCTCAGAATTTCACAAATGGAGACGGCTTAAGCCCCTGCAGCTGCAGGTCCTGCCCTCTCTCTTCTTGTTTACCCTCCTGACCAGCTTAAAAACTTAACTCTTCAACACAGATAGGTGCAACTTCACTGGCCCCACTCTTGGGCCTGTGAATCTCGTCTGGGAGCGCAGAATAAAATCCTCCTTCTCCTTCTTTCTGGCCTTGCCTCAGTTTATCTTGTGGCAAGCTAATATTTGGTGCTGAAACCCGGAAGGAATGAGTCCCCTCTTAACTGTCCAGCACAGTTTCAGGAAGCCCTTCTCTCCCCCTCCCCCCCAGTGATCCTTGGCCATGCTCTGGTCCGGCAGCACAGATGGTAAGTCCCGACCTGTGTCTATTTCTGGTGAACCCCTGCTGGGCTCTATGTCTGTAAATGCGTTGCCATGTCAGAGCTAGCTCTCTGTTTCCCTTTCTGACCCAGGGTGGCAGTGGAGACATCCCTGTCAACCCTTCAGTCCTCTTTATTCCATCTGTAGCCAAGGGTAAACAATTGGGATGCTGGTCCTTTAGCTTTGACTGTTGGTCTTCAGAGATTAGCCATGTGTAATCAAAATTCCAAAATGGAGCCCCGGACACTGCTAGGGTGCCTCCTGGCCAGCCTCACTAGACTGGGACTGGTGCTGGACATTCATCCAAAGTGCCTCATCTTCTTTTCCACAGCCGAGTGGCCCCAGTATAATTTGGATAACGGGTCTAAGTGGCCCAAACAAGGGATTTTTGATTTAAATAGTTAACCGATCTAAATAACTTCTGCTGAAGGACCAAGAAGTGGCCTGAGGTTCCGTAGATTCAGGTCTTCTTTTTTCTATGCTCCCACCCATCCCTCTGTATTTCCTGTTACCCTTCCCAAGTCTTCTTGGCTAGAGAAAATTCCTCCTCTCCTCCTGCTTGTTCCTAAGGGAAGAGTGTTGCTATTATAGTAATGAATCAGGGCTGGTAGAACAAAACATAGAGACCCTCACCAAATTGGCAGAAGGTCTTAAAAACTGCCAGGGAGACAATGCCTCCCTACTCTCTTGGTTCCAAAATCCACTTTTAACCTAGGTCCTCCCTTTAATTGGGCCACATTTCTTGTTACTAATAACCCCCTGCTTTTTCAAAAAATTTCAGAACAGTTTAAGGGACATGACCAATGTAACTGTCAACCAGCTTCTTTTACCTTCCTACACCCCCCTGCCTACTGAACCTGATCCAGTGCATTCTGGCCTTGAACCCCTCACAGCTCCTGTCCAGCAGGAAGCAGCTGGACAGACTAGCATTGCCTCAATACCACCAAAAATATGTACCAAAGTTTATTTGTCTATCTGGCACTAATGGACACTGATGTTTGCATCTTCTTGCTATTGTCAATAGTGCAGCAATAAACATGGATGTGCACATATCTGCTTATACTGCGTTCTTTATTTCTTTGCAGGAGCAGACAGTCCTAGCTTTGTGAAGTGGCTGCTGGGTTTGAACTGCTTCCTCTCCAATTAACAGCTCAGTGTGTGGCCCACTACACCACGAGGCCTCCTTAAGTTCTAATACACATGGCTACAGAACGAATTTGAACAGAGTAGAAACAGATGGAAAATTAAAATAGAAAAAATGTATTACCCTGCAATCCTGCTGGTTCTACACTCCAACTTGTTGAAAAAATGGATCTGGAGGAGGACCCAAGCCTCAGAGTCAGAGTCCAGAGGAGAGCGCAGCAATCAGCATTTTATACAAGCTCCCCTAGAGTTTCTGGTGCACCGTATACTTTGAGAACTAAATGTAGTCAGGAGGTAGCCCTGAGAATTCCTGGGAAGCCCAGGGCATTCCTGGAGACAGTAGTCATTCAGTTCTTAAGACACCTCCAGCCAATGAAAGGTCCTATCAACAATTAAAGTAGTATCTCTTATGAAATACTTCAAATTCCATTTAAACATTTTTGAAAGGACCGTGAAAGCCTCTCTCTTCCTGTAGTTTGGGAATGCTTTGGGCTGGCTGCCTGCAGTTGAGAAGGAGGGAGTGTGGACTTATTATTCTCTTTCTTGGTGCACATTTTTCATGCTCCATTCATCAGGAGTCTTTCACACTGGCATTGGGAGGAGGGGGAGAGCGTAGGAGTAGAGAAATTCTAACTTTTTCTTTGACACTGTATTGTGTATCACTAAATTGATCTTCCTGTGTGTTTGTACTGCTGTTTAACTTTTATATTGGGTTTTTAATTTTAGCAACCACTTTTTAAACTTCCAAGAACTCTACTTCTTATTAATGTTGACAGCTTAATTTTGATTTAAGACTGTGCTATTACTTGAATGGCATGGCTATGGCATCTGACCTCTGATTTCACAAGGAGAATCAAATTTGACATCAGCATGAGGTTGATTTCTATGAGATGGAAATCAGACATACCTCCACTCTCCGACCAGTTTTGACACCAACCATTCCTCTCAACACGCCCTCCACTTCTCCGCTGGGTTTGAAAATTCACTGTGGTGGCCACATAACTCAGGTAACCTTGCTCATGACTATGGGCTTAATTAAGGATGTTAACAGGTCACAATGTAGGACCAGGAATGCTCAGGATTAAAGTACTTCTGGTCAGGAGCACCTGTTCTTAGCTGTCCCCACAGGCAGACATCTCACCAGTCTTTTGTTGTTAAATTATAGGCATTTTGTGTATATTTGGGGGACTAGATGATGACTAGACAAATGGTTTCCAGATTTCTCCCCACTCCAATCTGTAGATTGCCCTTTCACGTTATCAGTAAAGTCCTTTGATAAACAAAATTCTTTAATTTTAATTTAATTATTTAATTTTATCAGTAAAGTCCTTTGATAAACAAAATTATTTAATTTTTATGAGGTCCATTTGTCTAATTGTATTTTCCTATTTGTACTTTTATCATCTCTGAGAAGCCATTATTATTACATACTAGGGCCCACAGTCATCCCCCTATAGTCTAAGAATGGTATGGTTTTAGTTTTCACATTTAGGTCTTTTTTCCTTTTTAAATTGGCTTTTGTGTGTGTGAGATATGGATCCTGATTCATTCTTCTGTGTGTGGCTATCTGATTGTATACAATACCATTTACTAACGAGACTGTTCCTTTCATAGCAGAGGGACTTAGCAAAGTCAAAACTGAGTTGAGCATTGGTGTAAGGGTTTATTTATGTCCTCTCATTTCTATTCCATCGGTCTATGTGCCTATTATTATACTAGTACCAGTTTTTTAAAAAACTGTAGCTACATAGTATGTTTTGAAACTAGGAGGTGTGAGTTCTTTGATCTACAACTTTGATCTTCAAAATTGCTTTGGATATTTAGGACCTTTAGCCATTCCGCTTAAAATTGGTGATTGGTTTTTCCATTTTTCTATCTATTTATTTATTTTTCTTTTCCATTTTTTAAAAGAAGGCTGTTGGAATTTTGATTGGGGTTGAATTGAAGTTATAGATTGCTTTGGTTAGTATTAACATCATAACAATATGAAGTCTTCAAATCCACAAACATGGAGTGTCTTTCCATCTATTTATACCTTTATTAATTTTTTTTAAGGAAACTCTAATAGGGTCTTGGTCATGCATTGAACTGCTAACTTCAAGGTCAGTAGTGTGAAAACACCAACCACTTCTTGTGAGAGAGATGAGGCTTTATAGGCCCATAAAGAGTTACAGTCTCAAGCTCTTGAATTGGAGAATATTTTGTTGTGTATTTTTGCCACAATTAAAAAATTACATTTAAAAAAAGTTACAGTCTTGGGAACTGTGTTAGTCCAGGTTGACTAAAGAAGCAAATCCAGAGACATGCACATGTGTGTAAGAGAGAACTTCATATCAAAGAGCAGTTGTATATTCAGAAAACATCCCAGACCAGTCCAGCTCAAGTCTAGAAGTCCAATATTAGCCAATATGTCTGATAATAGTCCATAAATTCCTCTCCAGACTCACATAGCCACTCACAATGATGCTGAATACAGGAAGATCACAGGCTGGTGAGTGAAAAGTCTTGTGGATCCAGTGGCAGTTGGAGCATCTCAGTGCTGGCATGGGTCTCCATGTGGCTCCTCCAGCTCTCTGAGTGTGGCTCCTTAACAGGAAGGTGAAGCAGAGAGAGAGAAGTTCCCAGAATCTTCATGAGAAAGCCATGACCACAAGGAGTCATCATCAGGCTGTGACCTGATTTACAGGCTAGACTCCACCCCTTCACTCTTAATACTCTCAAGTTGACATGAGATTATATAACTACCACAGGAACTCTGTTCTATAGAGTAGCTATGGATTGGAATCAACTCAATGGCAGTGAATTTGGCTTGGTTAATTTCTTTAAGGAGTGTTTAAGTGAATGAGTTCATTGTATAAGTCTTTCATATCCTTCATTAAATTCACTCCTTAATATTTTATCATTTTAAATACTATTTTAACATATAGAATTATGCTAAAGTTGCCCCACCCCTGCATGTTTCACATTGATTATGTATTGAAGCCCAACTGAGTTTTGCAGGTTGACCTTACACCCTGCCAATTTGATAAATGTTTCTATTATCTCTGGAAGCTTTCTTGTGGATTCTTTGGAATTTTCTATACATAGAACAATGGCATCTGAAAAATAGAAAGTTGGGGGTGTTTTTTATCCTTTCTGACTTCAGTATTCTTTGTTTTCTTTTCTTAGTGCTCTGGCTAGTGAACAGGAATGGTGAGAGCAACATCCTCAACTATCTTAGTAGAAATGTTTGATTTTTTTTCTTCATTGAGTATAATGTTGATTATTGGATTTTCATAAATATCCTTAACTTTATCAAGACACTTCTTTTCTATTTCTACTTTATTGCGTGTTCTTATTGAGAAGGGAGTTGAATTTTATTAAATGCTTTTCCTCAGAAATTGAGATAATCATTAATGTGATATATTACATTGATCAAGTAGTCCTGGTGGCGTAGCAGTTTAGTGCTTATCTGCTACCAATAGGTCAGCGTTTCAAACCCACCAGTTACTCCATAGGAGAAAGTTGTACCGAGCTACTTTCTTAAAGCTTACAGCCTTGGAACCCCTTTGGGGCAGTGTTACCCTGTCTTACAGGCTTGCTATGAGTTGGAGTTGATGAAAAGTGGTTTTGTATGTGCTAAAGTAACTGATTTTCTAATGTAGAACCATCTTTGCATTCCTGAAATAAACGCCATTTGGTCATGGTGTGCACTTAAAAAATATATAGCAGGGGCAGTAAATTATTTAATAGGGTTCTTTTAGCCAAAGTCTCTAACTCCCACCAAATGACTTTTTCTGCATGGGTCTGGGTAAGAAGGCGGTTGAAGATACTTATAGAATTCACCTGTGAGTAATTGTGAACATTGGAATGCCATCCTGCTGCGTATAACATGCGCTTTCTGAGAAAAGGAGAGGTTCGGTGTGGAGCGCGCCCCCTGGACACTGAGAGTCCCTATGCGGTAATCCAGAAGACATCAAGGTAGTAGCAGAAACAGGCGCCAGAGCATGAGTGGTGGACTTCCCCGCCAGTAAAGCTGAGTGTTTGGGCAGAAGTCTGGCTTGTGGGCACTTAACTGGGAGAGCTGGGCTTGCTGACCCACAAAGGTGGAGTTGGGGTTGATGATCCATAGAGTTTAAGCTAAATGCCTACAGGTTGAGGTTGACAGTGGAATCGCAGGTGTTTGTTAGCAGCCACGAAAGAACTTTGTAACATCTCCTGATGAATAACTATATCCTGAGTATTTCTCACTTACATTGCAACCTGCGGACTTCCTTAACAAGCCCATCAATCACGAATATTGTCTTTGTGAGTTCTGTGTAGCCATTGCAATGGATTATAGCATCTAGATGAAAAGGTAGAGAATATTGTTTGAGATAGAACAAAACAAATATGACAGATTTGGTTTGCTAGTGTCTTTTTACAAATCTCTTTTTTCATTTCTGTTCAGTAGAGACATTGGTCTCTAGTTTTCTTTAGTATCTTTGTTATCAGAACAATAACAGCTTAATAGCTAGAGGCTATTCTTTCCACGTCTACATTTTGGATGAATTGGAAAAAGATGGTGCCAATTCTGCTGTAAATGTTTTGTATAATTCTTCAGTGAAACCATCTCTGGCTGAGGGATTTTGTGTGTGTGTGTGTGTGTGTGTGTGTAGTGGGTTGGCAGGTGGGTGGCAGTGGGGAGGTAGAAGGGTTGGTTTGACTATGTATTTAATCTCTTTACTTGTTTGTGGTCCGTTGGGATTTTTTACTTTCTGTAGTCAGTAACAGGAGTTTTGCGCTTCTAAGAATTAGTCCATTTCATCTAAATTATCCAGTATATTGTTAGCTTATCAAGTAGATGAGGGTAGCCTTCCCTCAAGACCTTTGTTTGCTATTACACAGCAGCACCAGTCAGCAGTCTTCAGTGCCAACTGGAAGGGGGGGTCTGTGCAGATGTCTTCTTTTTAAAAATCATTTTATTGGGGGCTCACACACCTCTTAACACAATCCTTAGATACATCCATTGTGTCAAGCACATTTGTACATTTGTTGCCATCATCACTTTCGAAACATTTTCTTTCTACTTGAGCCTTTGGTATCAGCTCCTCATGTTTTCCCCCATCCCTCCCCCACCCTCCTGTCCTCACAAACCCTTGATATTTTATAAATTAGTATTATTTTTTCATGTTTTACATTGACCAATGTCTCCCTTCACCCACTTTTCTGTTGTCCACCCCCCAGGGAGGGGGTTATATGTAGATCATTGTGATCAGTTCTCCTTTTCTCCTCCCCATCTTTCCCTTATCCTCCTGGTATTGCTACTCTCATTATTGATCCTGAGGGGTTTATCTTCCCTGGATTCCCTGTGTTTCCAGCTCCTTTCTGTACCTGCTCTGGTACATGCTTTGGTCTAGCCAGATTTGTAAGGTAGAATTAGGGTCATGATAGTGGGGGTGGGGGTGGGGAGGAAACATTAAAGAACTAGAGAAAAGTTACGTGTTTTGTCGGTGCTATACTGCACCCTGACTGACTCCTCTCTTCCGGGTGACCCCTCTGTAAGGGGATGTCCAATTTTCTACAGATTGGATTTGGGTCTTCACTCTGCACTCCCTCTCATTCACAATGATATGATTTTTTTGTTCTGGGTCTTTGATGCCTGATACCTGATCCCGTTGACACCTCCTGATCACACAGGCAGGTGTGCTTATTCCATGTGTACTTTGTTGCTTCTCAGCTAGATGGCCACTTGTTTATTTTC
The DNA here is from genome assembly GCF_000313985.2 of Echinops telfairi. NCBI lineage: Eukaryota > Metazoa > Chordata > Mammalia > Afrosoricida > Tenrecidae > Echinops > Echinops telfairi. The sequence goes on along the minus strand of NW_022103901.1, from coordinate 19,561,883 downwards.
AAGCCTTTACGACCCCAGATACTATATCTTTTGTTAGTCGGGCATCATTAGCTTTCTTCATCACATTTGCTTATGCACCCATTTTGTCTTCAGTGACCAGTCAGGAATATGAGCATCACAGAATACTGGATTATTAAAACAAAGTGTTCTCATACTGAGGGAGTACTTGAGTAGAGGCCCAATGTCTGTCTGCTACCTTAATACTTAACATATAAATATATGTATATAGATCTATTTCCCTATTGTGATAATAAATATATTTGCATATGTACATGCCTGTATTTTGACCTCTATAAATGTCCGTTGTCTCTATTTCCTTTTACTTTCCTCTTGTACCACTGTCATGTTTGGCCTTCCTTCAGGTTTCAGTAATTCCTCTTGCTTACATTGCCCTTGATCAAGCCTCACCAGGCATCCTATGCCCTCCTCGCCATTGAGTTTAGATCACTTGTTGTTCCCTTGTCCCTGGGTTGGTTGACACTCCCCTTTCTTTCCCCCACCTCACCCTCTCTCGTATCCCCTCTGGAACCATCTGTCCCATTTATTTTCTCCTCTGGATTGTTTATCCTGCCTAACTTATTTAGATAGACATGCAGAGACAATAGTAAGCAAAAAAAACAAGACAAAGCAAAACAAAACAACAAAAGCAAACAAACAAACAAAACCCAAAACCACAACAAAAAAACCAACGACAAAAAGGAAAAGCCTATACATACTTCCAGGTCTGTTTGTTGACCTTTAGGAGTGTTTTCCAGATTAGTTTGATGGAGTGCCAAGCCCTGGCCCCAAAGTTTATTTTTGTGATTCCCCCGGGACTTATTGCTTTGCTCTCCTTGCTGCTCTGTTGCATGCCTTTAGTGTTTCTCCCCAGTGTGGTGCAGTCAGATTGGGCACAATTCCTGCATTGTGTCTCCAGTGTTGTCTCCCATAGCACCATGGGTCAGTGAGGAATGGGGTGTCTTGAGGTGTGGCTGGCGTATGGTCCTCTCTGTGCATTGGCTGCCCTGAGCAGGAATGTCATCCTTGGGGGTTGGTGGGTCAGAATGTGCTCCACTCTCTCTCCTTCCCTCTTCATTTGTGTGCAGCTGTCTTAGATGGACCCCCGGTTGTTCTATTCTGTTGGTGTTGGAGGCTTGATCTATCTAGCGCACATGAAGGTAGATGGCATGCTGATGGGGGAGCAGACGCCTCTGTAGGATGACATCAGTAGTAATTTGCAGTAGCCTGGAAGTCAACAGTGTCCAGGTGGGGGAGGTGCTAGCACTTTCCTAGTGGACCCAGGGAGGTCTGACTTACTGATATCAGAGCAAAAGCTTTTTTTTTTTTTAAGTAGGTGTAGTGTGATGACTAGGGGATCAGGCCCTTCTGTTGGCGTTTGTTGCGTTGTTCATATTAACTGGTATTCTTGTGACTAGGGGAAGTGGGAGGAAGAGTAGAAGTGATTTCCTACCATAGACATGGCTTTCTACTTCTGTGAAGAGTTGCAGTCTCAGAATCCCACAGGGGCAATCCCTCCCTGTCCTATACGGTCACCATGAGTCAGCATCCACTCAGTGGCCGTGAGTTTGGATTTCTTGTTTTCGGAGACAACACCATGTAGTTCTCTACTGCTGTCTTTGCTCCCCCAACTCAGTGTCCCTCAAGAGAGAACATGTTTTTTTTTGTATTTCTTGTTGTATTTGTGGGGGAGGATAAGGGAGATGGTCTATTTTTACCACTATTTTCTGAGAATACTTCAAGTCAAATGTAATTAAGCAAAAAGAATGTGCAGATTTGCCTTTCATACATCATGATACTTAGCCACTTTGTAGATAAGAATCAATAAATATCTAATTGCCAAAATATTAAGCTTAACCGCACCCCCAGTTTTCCACTTAATAATTTCTGACAGTAGCCATTCCTGTGACAGTCTCTCTACTCCTAGTTATCAAGAACTAGATCAGAGTTCACAGCTGAAAGGATACTACCCTACAAACAGGCTGTGATGGTTAGGTTTTATCCCAGTTTGTTACACCTGGAAAGGGAGGGTTGAGTCCAACCTATCAATCAGATCACAGCCTGATAACATCTCCTGTGGGTGAGGCCTATTGGTGAGAGATGCTGGGGAGAACTTTTCTCTCTCTTGCCTTTTACCTTTCTGCTTAAGTCCCATATCTCATGACTGGGCCTAGTGGTCTATGTGGCCTGCTGACCCTGGGACTTGCTGGTGACCTGCCAGGTTCCTGTGGACCTTGGTTCCACACTTCTGTGCACTTACCAGCCTGTGATTTTCCAGCATCTCATTTCACCTTCTTGCGTTATCCACACGAATCTGGGAGATCTACAGCTAGCATCTGCCCCAATTTGAGTTGGACTGGGCTGGGCCACTTTCTTGATGTAAAATTACTTCTTGATATAAAGTTCTTTCTTATACATGTAGGAGTGTTGCTGGTTTTGTTTCTCTAGAAAATTCAGCTCAACACACTGGCAAACAGGCATATACCAACCCCAAACTCAGGAATCCAAACACAACTCTTAAATCTGACCTGCTGATCACAAATTTAGGGTTTTCCTACGGTCTCTTTAAGATGCCAGCCACAAGCTCAGGGATTTTCCCTGATCTTCCTCACTTCTCCTTTAGGTACTTTGGGTTTGATAAATCACTGGGAAAAATCACAGTACTGAACTTAGAGTCACAGTTTTGGTATAGCAAAATGTATAAATTCGGATCATCATATAGAAGAGTAAGTTCTGGTAGGGTCCCCACTATAAAGCTTCTGTAGTCTAAAGAGTGTTTTATCCTCCTTTTACCAACCAAGAGGTTTTCAGATCTCCTGTGCTTTAAACATTTATTGGTCACAGTTATTACATAGACATGATTTAGACCTAATTGCATATACATGACAGATTAATTAATGCATCCCAGGGTAAGGTGATACCAGAGCATTTTCCCTGTCTGGTTAGCCTTAATCATTGACACATATTTTTTTATATTAACAAAGGTACTTAAATACTTAGGATGCCTATCAGCAATTAGATTTAAATATTTGTTCATAGCTTCCTGAGGAGTAAATTTATATATTTTAAAAGAAATTTTAAATGTATTATACGGTGGATTTAAGTGGTCCTTCATGACACACTTCTCTCATTTGAGCTGTAATTATCAAAAGTACTGGCCTTCATGTATCTGTCTTTATGTTTTTTCTTGTCATCCAAATAACTTCAAATTCTACCTGCTGTTAGGACCATCGAGTCAGTTTTGACTGATAGCAACCCAACGTACAACAGAAGGAAACATTGCCTGGTCCTGAACTATTCTCACAATCGTTATTAGTTTGCGCCCATTGCAGGCGTTCATCCATCTTAATGGTCTTCCTTGTTTTTCCTGCTGACTCTCTTGTTTACCAAGCCTGACCCTCTTTTATGGACTGGTTTCTACTGATAAGGAGTTAGTTAAAGCTTATTGTGCCAACCTGGCTGATAAACACATGTGAGGTTAATTGAAGGGCGGAGAGATAAATGACTCAGTGAGCCTCCTCTTTCTAGTTCTTGGGTCTCTTGCTTTGTGATGGTCGGTCCATGGTGCAGCTGCCTTAGCTAGATCCCTTCTTCAGCTAGCAAGGCTCACTTTCTGCAAGACATCCCCGAGAAGAAGCTGCATGTGGACCTACCCCGATGCAGCCCTGGGTGCTAGAGCAGCTGCGTGGAGATCCCTGCCAGCGTTGAAATGCTTACATGCTCACTGGTTCGGCTTTCCTCCTGTAGTCGGCATGTGTTTTGTGAGATGGAAGAGGACTGTGTGCATTGGTGTCGGATATATGGGCTAATGTTGGACTTGTGGGGTTGGGCAGCACTGAGTTGGGATATTTTCTTCATATGCACTTACCCTTTATATAAAACTCTCTTTTATACATAGGAGTTTCTGTGGATTTGTTGCTCTAAAGTACCCACGGACACAGATAACATGTCCAAAATGTGTCAGAGGAAGTCTCACCCTGTCCTCGCTTCTAAGGAGCATTCTCACTATATTTATTTCCAACAAATTTGTTTGTTCTTCTGGCAGCTAGTGATACTTTCAATATTTTTTCCCCAGGACCCTACTCTGTATGCATCAGTTCTTCTGCTCACTGCCATCAAAGTGATTCTGACTGATAGTGACCCTATAGGACAGGGACGAACTGCTCCTGTGAGTTTCTGAGACTGCAAGTGCTTATGAAAGTAGAAAGCCCTGTGTTTTCTCCTACACAGCTACTGATGGGTTTGAACTACTGGCCTTGTGTTTAGCAGTCTAAAGACTGCTAGTAGTCTAATTGCTATGGCACTGGGGCATTGCTCAAATTTCACACAGATAGGAGGCTATTAAAATGCCATGACTCCGGCCAGGTGCACTTTAGTTCTCTGAGTGACATCCTTGCTCATCAATGCTTTAAAGTGTTATGCAGCAGGTTTGCCTAATGCAATAGATTGTTTTTGTGACTGCTGATTCCACGAGCATTGATTTTGGATCCAAGCAAAATGAAATCCTTGACAACATCAATCTTTTCTCTATTAATCCTAATGTTGTATTGGTCTAATTGTGAGGATTTTTATTTCTTTACATCGAGTTGCAATCTATACTGAAAACTGCAGTCTTTGATTTTCATGAGCAAGTGCTTCAAGTTCTCCTCACTTTCAGCAAGCAAGGTTGTATCAGCTGCGTATCAAAGATTGTTAAAAAGGCTTCCTCCAATTCTGATATCACTTTCTTCTTCATAGAGTCCAGATTCTTGAATCATTACCGGAGCATACAGATTGAATAAGTATGGTGAAAGGGTACAACCTTGATACACACCTTTCTTGATTTTAAGCTATACTTTATTTCCTTGTTCTGTTCATATGACTGCCTTTTGGTCCATGTAGCAGGTTTCTCATGAGCATTTAAGTGTTCCATTCTTTCTCAGTGCTGCCCATAGTTTTTATGACTCACACAATCAAATGCCTTTTCTGTTCTTTTCTTTTAAAAAGCATTGTATTGAGGCTCTTACAGATCTTATCACAATCCATCCATCCATCCATCCATTGTGCCAAGCACATTTGTACATATGTTCAAATGCCTTTTCCTAGTCAATAAAATACAAGTAAAAATCTTTCTTGTATTCTCTACTTTCAGCCAAGATTCATGTGATATCAGTGCTATACCTCATGCCATATCGTCTTCTGAACTGGCTTGACTTTTTTGCAGCTCCCTGTTGCAACAGTTTTTGAACTATTTTCAGCAAAATTTTACCTACATATGATATTAAGGATATCACTCAGCAATATCCACACTCTGTTGGGTCACCTTTGTTTAAAGTGGGTCCAAATATGGATGTCTTTGAGTCCATGATTCAGATAGCTCTCCTCCAAATGTCTTGGCACAGACAAGTCAATGCTTCAAGTGCTTCATCAGCTTGTTGGAACATTTCAATGCATTTTTTGTCGATTCTTGGCGCTCTGCTGTTCACTAATGCCTGAAGTGCAGCTTAATTTTAAACAATCAGTATTGTTCACAGGAGGGCGTGATCAAGATGTTTGCCCTATGAAAAGATATTTCCTAGCTTACTAGAGGTTTCCAATTCACCTTGAGAATGGTTTGGCATAGAACTTCCAAATATTTGTTGAGCTTTGCTGTTGTTGGAATACCTTGTTGGTATATCTTCTGGTAGGGGGGTAGGGTGGTGGTGGGGGGAAGATGTTTATCATGTCTTTACCCAAATCTTCTCACTGATGGATTATTCAGAATGACCCCTGCAAATTGACTAATGTAAAGGAGTTATCCACTCACCCAGGTCTAGACCTTTCTTTTTAAAAAACACTTTTATTGGGGGCTCTTACATCTCTTATCACAATCCATACTTTCCTCCAGTGTGTCAAGCACATTTGCACATATGCAATAATGTAAAGGAATTATCCACTTTCTTAGTGCTGCCCATCATTTTCAAAGTATTTTCTTCATACTTGAGCCCCTGATATCAGCTCCCCATTTCTTCTCCCTCCCCCACCTACCATCCCTCACGAACCCTTGATAAGTTATAGATTATTTTTTCCATATCTTACACCATCCTCCATCACCCCTCACCCACTTTTCTGTTATTCATCCTCCTGGGAGGGGGTTCTAGATTGATGCTTGTGATCAGTCCCCACTATCTCCCTCCACCCTCCCTTCATTCTACTAGTATCTCTACTCTCCTTGTTGGCCCTGAGGGGTTTATCTATCCTGGATTCCCTGTGTTGCGGGCTCTTATCTGTAGCAGTGTGCATGTTCTGTTCTAATCAGATTTGTAAAGTAGAATTGAGGTCATGATAGTGGGGTGAAGGAAGCACCAAAGAACTAGAGGACAGTTGTGTGCTTCATCGGTACTATACTCCACCCTGACTGGCTCATCTCTTCCCTGTGACCCCTCTGTGAGGGGATGTCCAATTGTCTACAGATGAGCATTGGGTCTTCACTCCATGCCCCACCCCCACCCATTCACCTTGGGTATGGTTTTATTCTAGGTCTTAGATGCCTGCTACCTGATCCCATCGACACCTACTGATCACTCAGGCTGGTGTGCTTCTTCCATGTGGGCTTTGTTGCTTCTCAGCTAGATGGCCTCTTGTTTATTTTCAAGCCTTTAAGACCCCAGATGTTATCTTTTGATAGCCGGGCATCATCAGCTTTCTTCACCACATTTGCTTATGCACCCAGTTTGTTTTCATTGATCGTGTTGGGAAGGTGAACATCACAGAATGCTGGATTGTTAGAACAAAGTGTTCTTGTGTTAAGGGAGTACTTGAGTCGAGGCCCAATGTCCATCTGTAATCTTAATTCTTAACATATAGATATGAGTACATAGTTCTTTTCCCCCCCTTTTTTGAGTACATAGTTCTATTATCCTCTCATTATATATATTTACTTATGTACATCCCTATATATATATAGGCCTCTATAAATGTACTTTGCCTCCTGATTATTTCCTCTATTTCCTTTTTACTTCCCTCTTGTCCCACCATCATGTTTGGCCTTCATTTGGGTTTAGCAATTCCTCGCTGCTACATTGCCCTTGAGTGAGCTCCACTAAGCATCCTATGACCTTTGATTTTAGTTCACGGTCTAGACTTTTCTTAGAGCCATTTGCATTGTTTGGCTGCTTGACTGCACCAACCCAGAATAGTTGACCCAGTGTATTTAGGTTAAAGCCTGTATCTGTAAAAATAAACTGAAGTAAAAATGAAACTTAGGAAGCTTTTGCAGAGGGAAAACTTATGACCTTAGCAGAAATCAAAACAAAACAAAAAAGAAAAAAAAGAGAGAGAGAAAGAAAATCAAAACAGATTGGGAAGCCCCCCAGGCAGCAAGACTATGGGGGTAAACATCCCTGATACCTTTATGGCTAAGCCCAAATTCCATAAACCAGACAATTGTTGCCCTAAGGAAGGGTCCTACCTGACAATACTAATCTGAAATTCTCCAGAGAGGAACATTTATAGGTATGGTCAATGTAAAAGGACCCTCCTGAAATTTATCAAGTGAGAGGGAAAGAAAAGGCAATGAAAAGAAAAAAAATCTGGTTATAGGGTGGTGGTGGTGGGAATTAAATGACTATATGAAAGAATGATAAATTACATGGTATACAATTAAGATTATGCCATGAATGGCTGTTAACAGAAAGTTTGGTGGTCAAAGCCCCTAGCCATTCTACCCAGGAGAACTACATCCGCCTGCATCTGTGAAGGCTTTCAGTCTGAAGCCCCGTGGAGGCAGTCCTGCTCTCTCGGTGGGGCTGTCTCTGAGTCAGACTTGGCTTGATGGACAATTCGTTTGTTTACTTGTTTGTTTGGTGTGTGCATTTATACCAGTAGACTTCTAAAAGTTCATGAAAATGGGATGAAACGATAATGGAATTGTCCCAAGAACATTTTGAAAACATCTCATATGATATGTTTGTGCAGGTGTATGTATAAAAAATAAACAATGATTGGCTTTTGTACTTCTATACCATAGGTTATGAATAAACTTCGATGATGGGGAAGGGAAGCAATTTAAATAGTTTCATGGACTTCTTAACACTGCACCTCAAAGTTCTATCTTGGGACCCTACTAAAGTTGGACATAGTACTCTCTTTAATATTCAGGTGCAACTGTAAAATAGAGCAAGAGTCATTTACTTCACCTTCATAATTGTCTTGTCCAAATTCCCTTAGCTATAGTACTCACTGCCCTAAAATAGCTCATATTAAACATGAATGCTCTCTCACAATGGATGATAATTTAAAATGAAGTGAAGCCTTCATCATTTACAAATTGGCTGACAAAGTGGGACCCAGGCACTCCTAGTTAAAATAGTTCATCTGGCTCAGTGATAGCAAAAATAGGGCCTTCAAGACTCGAAACTTACTATATAACACCCAAAGAAGCGGTGACTCTCCCCACCGTACCAGGTGACGGTCCAATTTTGCCTGGTGTTAAACCTGGGAAGAATGCATGCACGATCCACAGCCCTGGTCATTTACTAGGCGAATGACTTCTTTGCGCTTTGGCTTCCTTATCATTAAATTGGATTAAAAAAAGGTTTCCTTTACGAGTTGCCCTGAGGATATAGTGAGATAATTTATGCGAATAACGTAGTCCTACAACTTCATGAGCACAGAAGACTGTCAGTGAATACTACCGGTAGGTCGTAGACATTGATTGATCCTGTCTCTGTGCTGAAAAACTCAGGACCTGAGGAGTCAGAAGGCCAACTCCTGTCTTGGTCACTAGGTGGCAGATGGGTGCTTGAATGTATCACTGTAAATTAAGCCACTGGAGAAATGTTGGTGCTTATTACTAGTGCACCTCTTAAAGATTTTAGGAAAGGAAAAGTTGAATGAATCAACTTATCTGTGTTAGGCTGAGATGACTAGGGAAAAATCTAGTGACACTCATCTCTGTCTAAGAAAGAACTTACACCACAAGGCAATTACAGTATATATCAAGAAATCGTCTTAGCCCAGTCCAACTCAAGTCCCTAAGTCTAGCACACGCTCACAAATCCCTGTTCAGACTCATGCAGCTGCATGCAACGATGCAGCATGCAGGAAGATCATAGGTTGCTGGGGGCAGAGTCTTGTGGATTTAAGGTTGCTGGAAATATGGCAGGACTCTGGCTGCTCAGGGAGGCCAGCAAGCAGGAAGAGAAGGGGGAGAGAAAGCAAGTGAGGTTCCCGGGTTTCTTATGAGAAGACCATGTCCCCAGTGAGGTGCCACTAGGCTGTGGCCTTATTGACAGGTTGGATTTCATCCCTACAAGTTCATCTTTAAGTTGACATAAAATCATCTAGCTACCACAATACCCGCCCCCCAATAGTACAAGGGGGAAAAAACCCTTAAAAATAGGTTTGTTTAGTGGTCCCCCCCACCTATTTGTTTGTTTTGTTTTTGAACTTTCAGGTCCTTCTAGACAAGAACTTTCCAGCTAGTGACCCACAAGTTAAACCTGGCTGTGCGGGTATTTTTTCAGGTCTGGGTAGTTAAATACTTGTTGTTTTATTTCTATTAAATCCTAGCAAATTTCATTAAAATTTAGGTATCAGACATATCTTGAAAACGGCAAATGTCAGGCTACTCACCTGGTTCTACATGGCTCCTCACTAGTTCAAGCGACTCATTTAGTTTCCTAGGCTGATCACTCTAGGAATCTGAATTTGTAACCTTGGTACCAGGAGCTCCCTACTGCAGAAAGTTGATATATTCTTAGATAATTGATGTAGATAAAAACCTTGGTTTTAGCTACATTAACTATCTAGAAAATACTTAGACTCTTATAGGAGCAATCCAATCAAAGCTGACTTAAATACTGAATGAGAAACTGTCTTCAAGGGCCTTGCCTAAGTAAGCTGGTCTTCTGGTACTACCCCTCCACGTCTGTTATTTCTTGACACTCTTGCCTCAGATCCAAATCTTCTTCAAGCTTCTCATCCTAGTGTCTACCTTCTTCTTACTTAGGACCACCTCTCCCCTACAGTGTTAGCCACTGAGTTACCTATAATTGGAGCCCTGGTGCTGTACTGGGTTATGTGTTGGGCTGTGATCTCAAGGTCAGGAGTTCAAACCCATGAACAGTTCTGTGGGAGAAAGATGAGGATTCTGCTGCCATGAAGATGTACAACCTTGGGGCTCAGAGGGAGCAGTTCTATTCCACCCTACAGGGTAGCTATGAATTGGAGTCGACTCAATGACAATGGGTAATAGGTTTCATTGAAGTAAAATCTCTCTTTTTAGCAAGACTAGTCCAAATAGCAAAAATGATATCTGTTATTTTTCAGAATAACCCCCATTCTCTCCTGCTGCCTCCTAGGGCACTCCAGTTTCCCTTGGGATACCAGCACATCCTGTCTCTAAGGTACTCTGACTGCATCCCTATTTTCAGGGACAGAGATGTGATCTACCAGAACTTCCATGACTCGATGCAGATTTCTCTCTTTTCCTCAGGGATGTAAACCAAGTGTGATGAGGCCTGGTGATTGTTCTGTTTCTAACAGAAACAGGTTGTTGACAGTTTCTCAAGTAGATGCTTTTGCTCACACGTTTGACTGATAATCCGTTATATAGGGGGACCATGCATTTGCCAGTGAGTGAATGTGTCTGAAACGGGCAGAGTGTGTCTAAAATGTGTCATCCTGGAAAAACCGGGCAGAGAGTTAGGGAAATGATTTTCAGATTTCGTAGTCTGTTCTTAGTCTGTTAGCAAAATCTGTTCACTATGGGTGACATTTGAAATACCAGTGACATAGTTTTCAGCATTTCAGCAACAAACAAGCCAACAGAGTATCAGAAACTGGCAGACAAGTGGTGGGAGAGATACTATAGATTACATATAATGTAATCATGATAGTGACATCCCATCATTTTAATCATATTCTATTGAGTAGAATAAGTCAAGATCCCACCACACTTATGGATTCATACAAAGGCCTGAACACTAGTAGGCAGAGTTGATACACACATCATACTTGATTGACTATATAATTTTTTTTGAAGGACTAGTTTTATTATGTACAAAAACCAGCCATGCGCGAGCTAGCCCAGCTCGGTGGTGAGTTCTTTGGCCTTGGCCTTTTCTAGCTTGGCGATTCAGGCCACTGACTTGGGCCCAGCACGTTGCCACCCCAGTGGCGGCGGATCTCTTCAAGCCTGTCATTATATAATTTGACGGCGGATTTCATCAAACCTGAATATGTAATTTCTTACTCCACAAAGTTACTCAAGGAAGAACTTCCATAATCAAAATTTGAATTTGCTGCCTGGTAAATGGAGATACTGGTTTGAGATTTAGAAATCTAGTCCAACTGCAAACTCTAGACCCTCACCTAAAAATACAAGAGTAGTCACCAAACATTTGAATATCATAGATAGGTGCAAAAGTTCACTAAACACAATAATTCTTGAGAAACTAGAATTAGGGAGGGAGTGAAGAAAATTTTGTCATTAGGATCAACTTCTCAAAGAGATCCAAAAAAAGTCTGTTACAATCATAAAACATTCTGCAAGAAAAACAGGAAGTCAGATGATCTAAAACTTTAAAGTCTGATTACAGAACAAGTTTATTCAATATGTGAGTTCTATAGCTGAGGATTGAATTAGGAAATGAAGTGTAGGACTCATATGGACAGCAAAAAAGATAGATAAAAACCTAATAGCTGTTCTGAAAGGAATGTAAGAAAATCATGCCAGAAACAATAGAAGAAAATCCCCCTGAGCTGTAGAGAGATGCACAGAGTGCTGAGTAGCATTAATGAAAAAGAGTCATACTATCACACATTAGGTACAACTCCAGGACCCCGAAGATAGAGAAATTCCTTGAACTTTCCAGGGGAAAGAATTAGGATTTCAAGAAAGTAAAGAGAATTTTATTGGCATCGGATTTCTCTATCAACTGAATCTATGAGATAATAGAGTTCAAAGTTCTGTGAGAAAATTATTTTGCACCTGAAATTTTCTATTCAGCCAAACTCTAAGCCAAGTGTAGAAAAAATACATTTTTATATATGCAAATTTTAGATATTTTATAATTCAGAGCCCTTTATGGAAGTATTATTGAAGATGTACTCTAGCAAAATGAAAATGATAGATCAAAGCGAAAAGACCATCTGAGACATAAAAAAAAGCACCCAGTGATGAGACAAAAATTTCATGGTTAATAATTATCGACGTACAATTCTAAAAGGGAAAAATTTGGAATGAAATTTCCATCTCTTTTCAACATAGGAAGTAGGGAGATATGTGAAAGTAGGTTAAGGGTCTTATAAAAGTTCAAAAGGAGAATATAAATACTAATTAACTGTTACAGTAGAAAGAAAAATAGAATGCAAACCTGTGTCAATTTCAGGATAACTACTAGGGAAAAACACTATTTTTCATTATATACATAAAACAAATAGAAACAAATTGTGAATATTTCATACAGTCCACAAAAGTTAGGGAAAAATAAAAAAGAAGAAAACATAACCATGGAGGACATTAGAGAGGATACAATAAAAAAATAAACTCCAGCATTGCTATTGTGTCGTTGCTGTGAGGTGCCATCAAGTTGGTTGGGACTCAGAGGGACCCTGTGTACAACAGAACAGAATCCTGCCCGGTCCCACACCAGCCTCACAATTGTGCTTATGTTTGAGCCCGTTGTTGCAGCCCCCGTGTCAATCCATCTCCTTGACGGCCTTCCTCTTTTTTGCTGCCTCTCCACTCAAGTATCGGTATTCAGGTGAATCTATAGAGATAGTAATTGGATTAATGGTTCCTTGGGGGTAAGGCAGAGAAAGTTTGGGGGAAATGAGCAAATAACAAAGACTATAAGAAAAAAAATGATCCAAAATGGATTGTGGTAGTGATTGTACAATGGTTCTTGATATGATTGACCTATTGAGTTGTATGATATTTGAGTTATGTCCCAATAAAATTACTTGTTAAAAAAGGCAGAAACTAGAGCTAACATTTGAGCACTGCCTTTGTTATCTATTACTGCTGTAACAGAAAGAGTACAAGTGAATGTTTATAACACATAGAAAAATTTTCTCCCATGGTTTACGTGGCTAGAAGTCCTCATTTAAAGCACCACGTCTAAGCAAAGGCCTCTTCTCTCCTTGTGTCTCTGGTTCTAGGAAGTTCCCATTACAAGGGCCCCAGGTCCAAAGGATACACTGCCTACCTGGCTTTTCTTTGTGGGTGGTAGAGGATCCTCTGGCTCTGCTCATTTGTCACTACTGTTATCTCTTATAAGATACACTGCTGTTCAAGCTCAAGAAAGTTCTTGTATTGGATCAGGGCTGTGACCCGATTAAAGGTAATGCATCCCACTTTAACCCCTAACATCAGCTTCGGGCTGTCCACATTAAAACACATTAGGAAACATATCTTTACCTAATTGACAGATTACAGCACTATGTAACTGCCAAACCACCAAGAATCATGGCTTAGCTAGCTCAATTGACCCAGAGTTTGGAGGGACACAATTCAACCCACGAGAAGTACTGTTTTAAGTATTGCTACGATTCCTTTAAAATGTATACTTTTATTTAAAGCTAACAAACTCTGTAAATTAGAATTTATTATCATATTAAAGGTGAGACAATTTAAATTTTAAAGAGAGAGTGAGTCTTGTGTATGTTGTCAAATTAATATTCTTTACTTTTCTCTCTGGGCTCCATTGCAATGGCTACACAGCTCTCACAGACAAAATTGATGATTAAAATGTTCATTGAGGAAGTTAGCAACTTGTGATGCCAGCGAGAAGTGCTGAGGATTGAGTTGTTTTTCAGGACATGTGAGAAAGTTCTGGAAAGTCAGGCAATCAAATGCCCAAAGGGCATACCAATCTATTATAAACCTCAAGCCAAAGGATTCAGTTTAATCTCTGTGGGCCAGCAAACCCAACTCCATGATGTAAGTGCCCTAAGGCACCCCACTCCAGGAAGCTCTATCCTAAAGGCACTCCCACTTCCATGGATCAGCAAGTCCAACTTCCCCAAGGAAGTACCCAGAGGTGGTACCCGACTCTGCAAGCCAGCATCCTGCACAGAAGCACTCAGCTTTACTTGCTCGGTGGATTTGGAAGTCCATCACTCTGTTCCATGCTCTGGCTCCAGGTTCTGCTGCTGTTCCTTTGATGGTGTAATTGTTGTCTGAATCCAAGCGGCTTATTACCCCGGGATCTCCGGTCCAGAGGACTCAAATCAACTCCTAGCTCTGGCTGGTAATGAGATCCCTATTCCTGCTTTTCTCAGAGGACTCACTTCATACACAGCAGAATGACACTCCAGGGAATCCTGTTTGCATTTCTTCACAGGCGAATCCTATCACTGTCACCCCCCACCATCTTACCAGACCCAACAAAGGTCATTGGTGAGAGAAACTTGGCCTAGAAAAATCACCTTAAGTAATTTACTGCCCCTGCAATGTGTTTAAAGGATATAAAAACACGTATCTACTTAATGTTATAGGCTCGAATGCAAGCTCAATGCTTAAGGTCACGTTCTAAATCATTCTATTAAACAGCCACTCAGGATGCCAATAGCCTTGTTATCAGACAGAGAACATTGCAAAATCTATAATGGCAGATGTCCAAACTCAAACTCAAACTTCTGCCAGAGTCAATGCTGACTCATAGTGACCCTATAGTGAAACCCTATGGTTTCAGAGACTTAGGTTAAAATGTAATATCTCATCATTTAATCTCCCTTTATACCCATTTTAAAGTTGTTTTAGTTAAAAGAAAAGTGAAAGAGAAATACATGTGGATTAAACTTCTAGCTAACCCCCTCTGACCATAGACCAGGGATGTGAATAGTCTTGCTATTGAAAAGTGGATTATTGCAGATGCAGTTAGGTTAAAATTCAACACTTTCTCATATGGTCTCCCTTTTGACTCCTTTTACATTTGTTCTAGTTTTGAATATTTTCTACTTTATGGTTGAACTTTTTCTCTGTTTTACTTTGTTATTGCTATCTTTTAAAAAAAGTGTTTTTCTATATATGAAACCCAGAATAGGTAAATCTATGAGACAGTGACTGGATTAATGGTTCCTTGTGGGTATAGCCAGAGAGGTTGGGAGGAAAGGAGAAGCTATTAATTATGAGAACAAGAAAGCAGAAAATGTTCTAAAATTGATTTCGGTGATGATTACACAACTCTACTTTATGTGATTAAACTGTTGAATTGTACAATTTGTGAGTAATATGCCAATAAAAACTGTTAAATTATTTGCATGTTATTTTTAAAAGAGAATCACAAAACAATACATAAAATCTGAAACTAATGGGTTGAAAAGAGATATACCAAGCAAACAACAAGTAAAATGAAAGGAAGCAATGGCAGTAACATCAATATTTGTGCCAGTTGGTGTGAATAAAACAATTGTGAGAATAGTATGCCTAATATAGTAGTTCTGCTTATGTTAACAATGATTTTTGTGTGTTAATATTAGTCATCACATAAAGGGAGAATGTTTATAGATGGTCCAAATTATTTTATAATGCTGTTTTATTTGTATAATTAACTTTTTTTTTAAAGAAAGAAATAATAGACCTTACTATTTAGGAGTTTATTAGTTAGGGTATAAGCAAAGCAGGTAGCCAACTTCTGTAGTGTAAACAGGAGAAGAATTGGGGAGAAAGCCTATCTTTGGTGAATGCAAAACTAAACCTTGAAAGCGATGACAAAATAGGGGATACTTTTTGGTGGAGGTGGCACCACGCTCCTTCTTTCATCCTTCTTTGACAGTTTTCCCTTTCCATGAGGAGAGGAGTGGGAAGAATCAGGAGGCAATGCACAAGAATGACAGTGTCAGCCACACGTCTCAGTTTCAAAGTAATAGTGTTTTCAACCAGAAAGAAAGACAAGAAGGAGGGCTGGGGAGAAAATCTTCAACTTTTCTGATTTCATGTGAACGGAATTGTCTGTCTCTTTGCAGTTGCTATGACAACATCTGCTCTTTTCCTTCTTCATTTGGATCTATTTCCAAACTGAGAACAATGAATGTAGGAGATCAGCAAATGGGAAAAGCAAGTAGACATTAAAGACTTTAGCATTATTTACCTGGAGAAGTGAATGCTAAGAGGTAGCAATTACATTGTCCTGGGATATTAAAGGTTACCACTACATAAGTAAATCTCTGCTTGGGCCCAAGATAACATCAGATTTATTTTAACAGGAGGAAAACCGCTTTGGAGAGAAGAAGTCCTCAATAGAAAGTTCTGGTTGGAACTGTGTTTGCCTGTGAAGACAGAAGGATGAGGAGCGACTGGAAGTTTGCATCCTGAAATGATTGTCATCATCTCCTCAATCGACCTTCCCCTGGATCAACGGAACTGCCATCAGGGGAGACACCTTCTTACTATGTGTCAGGAACTGCTGGAAGTGCGTCATACACGTATTATGTTAGCGAATCTTTGTAACACCTCTTTGAGGAAATGCTATTACGTATCTAACGTCACGCCATTGATGAATACCAGAGATGGAGCTTGCACCCAGGGAGGCTGTATTCTTAACCAAGGGTAGATAAAAACTCTCTTGAGATATTTCCAAAATCATGCCAGCATTGGAGGGGATCTTGTATAAAGCCTTTGGAGCCATGAGGTCTAATCTCATTTAACCAATCATTGAATAATTCTTTTTTTTAAAAAAGTTTTCTTGAGATATAATTAACATAACCTATAATTCAATAATCCAATCACATTAAGAGTTGTATGTTCATCACCACAGTCAACTTTGGAACATTTTCTCCCTTCCTGTATCCATTGCTGTTGATTCCCTATTTCCCACTCAACTCCCTATCCATAATTATGAATTCAGTTGTTTCCTCACAAATCCATCCCTCGTGACTTCCCTGCACAGAAAAGAATCCAAAACAAAGACAAAAAACAAAAAAGAACCCAGCAGCAATGACCAAATAAAACCAAACCCAATAAAGATAGAATGATTTGAAAGGGAGATCTGATGACAAGGCGTTCTATTTCACTCTAGTTTCAACTGCTAAGATCCACTTGACAATGCTCTTTGACTGATGTTTGTTGTTTCCTCAGTGCACTCAATATATTATTAAGAATTACACTCAATAATGCTTAGCAATATTTATTGAGTACACTGAGGAAACAGCACACCAGGAAAGACCAGGTTGCAAAGAGCTTATAGTCTAGTCAAGACCCACAATGAACAAGTAAATGAATGGAAATTTAAGATTTTCATACAAGTGCTTTAGAGAAAATAAAATTGGGAAATGAGATAGTGAATTTAGGGCTGGGGCGGGGAATGGACTGCTTGGGATGGGATAATTGGGAAAGAGCTTCCTGAGAGGGTGAACATGTCAATCAAGTCCTGGAAAGCAGAAAAGAGCCAGCTATGTCCAGGCAGAGGAACAGCAAATATCAACCAATGCCCGGAGGTGGGAAAAAACTTGGTGTCTTTGAAGAACAGAAAACAGGAGAGTAAATTGAGGCAGGGTACAACGTTGGAAGTTCGGATGAATTTGGGGAGTTTGAAGAGCGAGATAGTCATTAATGGTAGGTGTACTACTAGCATCTGGTGGGCAAAGACACGGTTGTTGTTGAACATACCACAAAGCATGAAAAACCCCCATAACAAAGAATTTTCTAGTCCCAAATGCCTGTAGGGCCAAGGTTGAGAAAGCTTGATCTTGTAGGTGAAGGAAAAGAGTCTGGATTCTGTACTAAATGAAAGAGAATCCTTTAGATGATATGAAATAGTGGAGTGTCTTGTTGGCTAACTCTGGTTGCTGTATGAAGAATGGATCAATAGTAGAAGCTGAGAGAATAATGAGACACTTCCCTTTTATTTTTGTAGTAATCGCAGGTCCTAGGGTGGTAAAAATAGTTAAGCACATTATTACTAGCCAAGAGGTTGGCAAGTCAAACCCATCCAGAGTCACCTTGGAAGACATCTGATTCCAAAAAGTCAATGCCTTGAAAACTCTATGGAGTGCTGTTCTACTCTGCATGCATGGGGTTGCTGTAAATTGGAGTGAACTCTCTTGCAACTAACAACTACAATAACAACAACAACAACAACAATAGTAGTACAAGGTAGTCCAGGAAGTGGTGTTGACAACTTGATTTAGAGGAGTAGAGTGGGGGATTCGGGAGGCAGAGGCAGCAAGGTTTACTGATGCATTGAATGTGGTTGAAAGAGTTATAAGGGATGATTCTCAGGTTTGGGCCTTAGAAACTGATGAACAAGTGTGTTAGTCTGGATTGACTGGAGAAAAAAATCCATAGACACTCATATGTGTATAAGAGAGAACTTTATATAACAAAGAGTAATTATACATTAAGAAAACATCTCAACCCAGTCCAGATTAAGTCCACAAGTCTGACACTATCCCATATGTCAATACTAGTCCATAAATTCCTCTTTAGATCCATGCAGCCATGCAATGATGCTTGATGCAGAAAGATCACAGGTGAGTGGGCAGAAAGTCTTATAGATCCAGTGGTAATGGAAGCATCTCAACATTGGCACCGGTCTCCACATGACTCCTCCAGTTCCAGGGCTCTGGCTGCATCAGTGTAGGGCCCTGTGGCTTGTCAGCAGAAAGATGAAGTAGAGAGTGTCTCCTGCTTCCAGGAAGGAATACAAGAGTTCCCATAATCCTCAGGAGAAGGCCATGCCCACACAGAGGCCTTGGCCATGGGCTGATTGACAGGCTAGACTCTTCGCAAGTTGACAGAAGATTATGTAACTGCCACAACAAGTTTCAGAAGAGTTTCCAGACTAAGACAGATTAGGAAGAAAGCCCTGGTGAACAACTTCACAAAATCAGCCAATGAAAACCTGTGGGGTTGTCATGAGTTGAGACTAGCTGTATGAAACCTAACAACAACAATAATTCTCTAGGCAAGAGGAGCTGTCAGCAGGCTCTTGGAAATACAGGTTCACGGAAGTGAGTAGCCCTCATTGGTCTTAGTTTTCTCCTTAAAAAATGAGTAAACTTCTTTGGTTTAAACTTCTTTGGTTCTAGGGTTACAAGGTCTGGGATTGGATACAATGGCATTTGACAATACCACCCAAATATTTTTAGATGAAATAGACTATTCCACATCTCATGGAATTTGCCCTTCAGAACACTTCTATGAATAGATGAAATCTAAGGAAATTAGTCCTATTTTGCAGAAACCAAATTATGCTGACAGTCTTTAAGGGTCAGAGTGAGTCCATTGTTCAATAGCCTGGGAGCATCGTAAGAAGTAGACCTGGGATACTCAAAAGTGATGGAGATTAGTCAAAACACAATTTTACCCCTCTGTGAAAAGGTTGTCCTTCTCTCCAAGGGGAAGAAGGGACCCAGGGTGATTATAACCCATGGTTCGTACCAATTTCTTTCCCTGTGGCTCCGAGTCTGCTCTCTCTATCCCAATTCACCTGGTGCATGCATTACTGACAAGGTTTGGAAAGACACTTTTATAGGCAGTTTATTCTGGATAGCTCTCCACTGGCTGAAAAGGGATTCATTCTTGAAGTTAACCTCAGACTAAGTGTTCAAAAGTATATTTTGAGAAAATTATGTGGCTTGAGATAAAAAGAGGGAGACTTGGAAAAATCTTCTTTTAATTTTTGTTTGTTGTTTTTGAGAGTAAGGGTGAGAAGAATTGTAGCAGAGAAGTTCCACCATGCTTTCTGGTTGACAAGTGATAAAACACAGGGGACATAACCTGACTCTATTGCTCGCAATTAAATGGGAATGTCAAGTCTCCCTAAGAGCTCTTGCTTATTGAAGAAGCAGAGAGCAGTCTTTGCTTGCAGACATTTACCGCAAGAAAAGTCAAATGTGCCCTTTTTGATGAAGTATCCCGAAGCTAGTGAAATATTTCACAAAAGGAATCATCTTGAAGACGTGCTGAATTTATTCTATTGAACCTTAGAATAAAGCTCAAAAAAAGACCCCTGGCAATTAGGTTACAGGTGATAAAGAGAGAATTGTAACATCCACCAATCTTTTTCAAGGACTTACCACATATGAAACTCTGTGATATGGATGCAGTGATGAAAAGGGCGTCAAAGGCAAGGATGAACAAACACCCCCCAACCCGCCCCCGTAAAGGAACTGTTTTAGGTTTCTAGACCACATAGTTTATGTTGCAACGATTCAGCTCTGCCACTGTACTATGGAAACAGTTTTAAATAATAAATATGTAAGTGAATGATTGTGGCTGACTTGAATAAAACTTTACTTTCAGAAAAAGCTGATGCACTGTATTTGTCCCACGAGTGGTTTGCTTATTCTTTTTTTAATTTTAATTTTTTTAAATTAATTAATTTTTTTGGTTTGCTTCTTCTTGACCTAGCACATGGTTCTCATATTTCAAGATCTGTAAGCCACATGGAAGCTTTATCAAAGCATTGATGTCTCGTCCCAACTCTAGAAGTTGTTAACTAAGGTCTGGCTTCGGGTATAAGGGTACATTTTAAAGTTCTTCAGGTAATTTTAATACACATTCAGGGATTAGAACCAGTGGGCTGGAGTTATGATTTTCCCTTGGCTACACAATAAAATAATCAAAATGGGACTGCCAGAAATTCAAGCTGGCTTCAGAAGAGGACTTAGAATGAAGGACACCATTGCTGATGTCAGATGGATCTTCACTGAAAACACAGAATACCAGGAATGTACCTGTGTTTTATTGACTTTGAAAAGACATTCAATTGTGTAGATCATAACAAATTATGGATAATATTTGGAAGAATGGGAATTCCAGAACTCTTCATTGTGGTCATGTGGGACCTGCCCACACTCTAGACACAGTCATTCTAACAGGAGAGGAGCATATTGAATAGTTTAAAATCAGGAAAGTTGTGTGTCAAGGTCATATCCTTGCACCATATTTATTCAATCTGTATCCAGACTGAGCAAATAATCAGAGAAGCTGGACTATCTGAAAAGGAACACTGCATCAGAATCAGAGGAAGACTCACGGACAACTACAATCTGCAGTGAACACATTCTTCCTGGCTGAAAGTGAAGTGAGCTTGAAGCATTTACTCATAGAAAAAAATACAGTCTTAAGTATTGATTCCATTTGAACATAAAGAAAACAAAAATCCCTCTAAACTGGTCCAATAAGCCATATCATGATAAATGGAGGAAAAATTGGACTTGTGAAGGATTTAATTTTATGTGGATCCACAACTAATGGCCCTGGAAGCAACAGTTAAGAAACGTATTGCATTGTATCTCATTGGGCAGATTTCCTGCAAAATAACTCTTTAAGTCAATAGCGTTTGGGGTCTTAAAGGCTTGTCTTAAAGCAAGAAGCCATTCAAGTGAGGTGTCAATTAAATCCACATGGAAGAAGCACACCAACCTGTGTCATCCAAGGATTGTAAATGATAGTCCAAATCTGAAGGAGAGAATGGTATCAGCATTTAAATTGTGAAAATCTGGTTTGAAGAAGGTTCTGGATGACAGGGTAAGCCCAAAATCCGTTTAAAGGTTCCACACATGGATTCAGCTGCTGGTGGATCATCTCTGATTGATCATAGTTGAGGTGAAAAGCCTTGTTATCAGACAGCATTGAAAAACCATTCTGAGGGGCTTATTCAATATCCAAATTTCACATGCATAGTAGGTCCCACTTGTCGATTTTGTCTTCTACTGTGTGTGTTTTCTTTCTTTTTCAAAAAT
>NW_022103901.1:19524206-19539675 GCF_000313985.2 Echinops telfairi | reverse complement strand
TTCTGGAATCCCAATGAGACATAAATTGTTCTTCTCAATAGTTTCCCCACATATTTCTTAGGGTTTCTTCAATTTTCTTTCCTTGTATTTGTTGCTCTTGTCAGTTGTAGTCAAGGATATTGTCTTCAAGCTCACTGAATTGGCTTTCTGCTTTTTTGGGTTCTATTATTACTCTGATCTTTTACTATGTCTAATTCTGTTATCTTAATATTTATCTTCTGAAATGCTATTTGGTAAGAGCAGTGGGCTGAAATCCAAGAGGTCAGAAGTTCGAAACCACAAGCCAGCTTTACGGGAGAAAGATGGGCTCTCTACTCCTGTAAACTTTACATTTTTAGACACTCACCGTGGCAGTTGTACCCTGTCCTCTAGGTTTACTATGGGCCAGCATTGATTCTGTGGCAGTGAGTTTGGTTGGAATTCATTCCAGTTTTTTCAGTTCTTTCCATTGTTCCCACCTTTGAAAGAAGATGGACATAATTCTCTTGAATTCTATTTCTGGTAGTTCCAGGGCCTTTTCTTCAGAATAATCATTTGAATGTGGCTGTTTTTCATGTGTGCCTTTCCCTGCCTTTTTGTGGACCATGACTGACTGCGCGTCTGTGACATTGGGGTCCATTGGGTAGTGTTGGTAGGGTTGTTGGGTCATGTAGGAATAGCTGGCTTTGTCTTGCCAGGTTTGGGGGACACCAAAGGACTTCCTTGCCAGCTTGTTAGGGCATCTAGTGTCTTTATTGTTGGGCCTTGGACTGCCCTGGGATTTCATTGTCAGATAGTAGGGATTGCTTTATGTTTTTCTCTTGATCATTGGGGAAGAGTTCACTCACCCTCTAATCAGTCAGTCATCTTGAACCAGAAGCCCTTATTTAAGATTATTATGCATTTTCGGGTGGTGGGTAACTTATGTTTGGAATAGTATCTTTTAAATTTTATTTTCCAGATAATTATTAAACTTACTTATTTAAATAGTGGTTTGAACCACCTTCCACTTTTTTTCACTACTCTCAGGTCATATGGTTATTGCAAGACCTGCTCTATTAGGACAATATGACCCCTATCCTTGGGAACATTTAATTAGGACAAAGGAGGATGCCCTGGCACTTACAACAATTTTTATATAGCTGGGCACTTCTGATTTTAGGATTAGAGGAACAAGGCTATACTATAGAAATGGAACCAGAGGAAAACTAGCCTTTTCTTCTTGAGTATGTAATAGTAACTTTTGCATCTAAGCCTGAAATTAATAGGCTAGTTTAGTAGAAAACTTCAACTCAGATTGAAATGTTAAGAACAATATTCCAGTACAAAATAGTAGACAGGTGTAGAAGGTAACTCTGGAAGACTTTCTTAAAGAGTACTACAGAAAGATGAAACAGAGGAAGGAGTGGTGCTTTTATCTCTGATAAATTCAAATCTTGTTCTGTGCTATTAGTCAGTTTGGACAACACAGGTGGTAAGTAATTTAAATAGACAAGATTAAAACTTACATTTGTCTAACTTCAGAGATGGAGTTCTTTTCATTGTTTTAGGACACTTCAATTCTGTCCTACATACATATTTAATTTCTAGTTTCATTTATGATTTTACTCCCCCCATCTATCTTAAAAAAATACTTTTATTGGGGGCTCTTACATCTCTTATCACAATCCATACATTCATCTATTGTGTCAGGCCCATTTGTACATATGTTGCCATCATCATTTTCAAAGAATTTTCTTTCTACTTGAACTCTTGATATCAGCTCCTCATTTTCTCCTCTCCCCCCTGCCCCCATGAACCCTTGATAAGTTATAGATTATTATTTTCTTACATTGTCCTCTGTCATCCTTCACCCACTTTTCATCCCCCTGGGAGGAGGTTATATGTTGATCCTTGTGATCGATTCCCCCTTTCTCCCCCCACCTTCCCCTTATCCTCCTGGTTTCTCTATTCTCATTGTTGGCCCTGAGGGGTTTATCTATTCTGCATTCCCTGTGTTGCTCTCTATCTTTTATATTGTGCATTCTCCACTTTCTGTCACATTTTATTTTAATGGCATTGGCTGACATAGGTTTCCCAATTTCCTAGGCTAGGGGACAGTCTGATTGAAAAGAAATTAAGTATTCCTCCTTTATCTTACTCCCAGTTTTTCCAGTAGATCATTCACCACAAAAGCTTTGAGCCATCTTTAACATCAGATTGCTCCACAAATGACAGATTACATGTAAACAAGCTTCATAATCTCAAATAACAAATGAGCCTATTCTCTTCTCTTTCATGTAATGGTCTTCAATCTAAACTCAGGGAGATGGTGCAATTTTCTTGTCTTTCCTCATACACATAGCTCAGTTCTGGGAATGAAGTTCCTGTCATTTTGACTGGGTTTGTTGCTGGAAATTGTAATTGTGTAGGTTAGCTTAACACTTGATGTGACATTTGTAATTAATGCACTGCTCAGGGTCACCCAAAGGAAGGGATACATTAAGAGATATAGAAATTCAAGGATCAATTAAAGTACCCATTGATTATCTCCTATACACAACTTAATGCTTATGACTGGGACTACAGAAATAAGACAAAACAGTTTTTAAGACAGAGCAATTGTCAGCAAAGAAGGACAATTTGACATGGTAAGTGAGATAATCAAAATGTTCACAAATTTCTCTAGAAATAGGAAAGAGTTAGGCAGATGGAACATTTGCAATACATATGACAGATAAAATGGTAAAATCCCTTACAAATGGATATGCCAACAGCACAATGAAAAATGTATGAACAAGGGTCATCCAAATAACCAATGAATGTATGTGACTAAAAACTGATATACTATTTCATCTCTGGAAAACTGGAAAAATTAAAAATAAGAGTTAACTTTTAGTTCTGGTGAGAATGTGTGGAGAAATGTGTAATCTCATACAATACTGGTGAAATATGAATTGTCAGAGATGTTTGGGGACATTATCATGTCAGACTAATTCAACTTCTATATATATACATACTCTTTGTCTTTATTTTCCTTGTTTCTAGTAATCTGTCCAATACAATACTGTTGATTTTTAAGGCAATATAATTGAATTCAAACTCACATTCATAGAGATCATTTCAACTCATTGTGAGTCTGTAGGTTCCCCTTGGGTTTCTTTTAAAAAAAAATAATTTTATTGGGGCTCTTACATCTCTAATCACAGTCCATCCATCCATCCACTGTGTCAAGCACATTTGTACGTTTTTTGCCATCATCATTCTCTAAACATTTGCTTTCTACTTGAGTCCTTGATATCAGCTCCTCATTCCCACCCCTTCCTCACTCCCACCTCCCTCATGAATCCCTGATAATGTATAAATTATTATTATTTTGTCATGTCATAAACTCCTCGATGTCTCCATTCACCCACTTTTCTGTTGTCCATCCCCCAGGGAGGGGTTCTTTAAGGGAGCAGAAAATGTCATCTTTCTCCTGCAAAGCGGCTGGTGGAACCTTGAGATTAGCAGCCTATCACATAATCCGTTACACCACCAGGGATCCTTCCATCAAGGGTTTCAGTATATCGGGCAGTTAAAAAGAGAATGAACTACATCCATGGCTATTGGTTTAAAGGGATTTTTATTGCTTATTGTTAATGAGAAAAATCAGCTGCACAGAAACATAGAAACACATTTTGGGAAAGACAATAACCAAAAACAGTGTATATAAATACTTAAATGACTATGGGGAGAAACCTGAAAGCCTGTACTCTGATATGTTGACACTGATACTTTTGTGAGAGTGATGGCAGAAAAGGAGAGGGTGAAATAGACTCTTATTTATAAGCTCTTTGTCTAAGAAGCAGTCTCCAAATTTCCCTTTGTGAGGGGATGGTTAAGCAATTTCTCCCATCCTCTAGATATTATATACAAAGGTGGGTCAAAAGGCATTCATACAAAAGCAGAGAAACTTTTATGAAGCAAAAATATGAAAATGTGAAGCTACTATTTTTCAATATATCTAGGTCTGTCTATACATCTACACATCTAGGTCTATATACTTCTGAAGATGTAGTTTATTTTTCTCATCTTCCTCCTGAAGACGTCTATGCTCTTTGATTTATTTACACCATGTCAAAAGAGTAGTTATGGCATCCTCAGAGGCGCTCAAATTGTGTCCCTTTTAAATATCCTTTCAGTTTGGGGAGCAAAAATAAACCCAAAGGAGAAAAAGCAGGGTTGTAAGCTGGCTAGGGTCATGTTTCCCAACAAGATTCTCATGGCACAGGCGTCCTTGACACAGCTGTCATGGCCTTTTTTCCCCTTCTCTCTAATGCAGTTTTCAATTTCTTTAACTTTCTTCATAATCAGCCCTATCCTGTGTCCTCTGAGAAAATCCACCAAGAATCCCCCTTGAAGATTTCCCCAAATAGTCACCCCCAACAGCTGAACTGATCTCTCTGCCTTACACAGCCCCTCAGAAGCCACTGCTTTGATTGGATCTTGTTTTTTGGAAGTCACCACATGAGATCAACATGAGTGTTATTGAAAGAACATGTCTTCAGCCATCCACCATCAAAGAGGAATGTTTAACACGTTTTGTTTGAATAAGTTTGTATACGTATGCACTGAAACACGAGTGGCAATCATTTTTTACTTACCCACATACTCTGTTGTGGTTCCTAAAGTTTTCATTATTTAAAAAGTAGCTCACTATGTTTTTCTTCCTAATCTATTTCAGCATAAAAGCTCTACTGAATCCTGTCTACTAAAGATGGTCCTGCTGTCATTTGAAATACTGGTAGCATAACTTCCATCACCATAGCAACCCACAAACCACCACAGAACGACAAACTGACAAATAGGTAATGGAAGAATAAAAATGAGAAATGTTTATATGGCTTTTAATATGTGTTGCACCTTATTTGGATCCAATCACCATTCATTAACTATGCACAGAAATCAACAAATATATGAAGAGAGTATTCTCCATTATTTCTCTACTTTAGATCTGGGGAAACTGAAGTATGGGGTGTTTGTCCAAAGTTCATCCAGCTAATAAGGGACAGAGGCAAGATTTGAATCCAAGCAGTTGATTTCCAGACTTTACTATTTCAGACACTGTGATATTCTACCTCTTGATAAGCAATGTTGCTAAGTGCTGCCAAATCAGTTCTGATTCATAGCATCTCTATGAACAATAGAACAAATTTGCTGGTCTGGTGCCATTCTCATAAATTGTTGCTATATTTGAGCCCATTGTTGTAGCCATTGTGTTAATCCATCTTGTTGAGAGTCTTTCTCTTTTTTGCTAACCCTCTGCTTTATCAAGCGTGATATCCTTCTCCCGCGACTGGCCCCTCCTGATAATATGTCTAAAGTATACCAGATGGAGCCTTGCCATCTCATTTCTAAGAAGCATCTGGCTGTTTATCTTCCATGACAAGGTTTGCTTGTTCTTCTGGCAATCCATAATGTTCAATGTTCTTTGCCGACATCATAATTCAAAGACATCACTTCTTCTGTGGTCTTCCCTATTGATTGATAATTAATATCCCATCACTAGTCTGATGCTAGAGTTGAAAAAGAGTTCTGGGTTGTTCCAGATATTATATTGTCTACATATTCTTGAGGAGTTCCTGAGTAGTGCAAATGGAAATGTACTCAACTATTAATGGAAAAGTTGGCCGTTTAAAGCTACATAGAGGTGCCTCAGTAAAAAGGTCTGGTTAACTGCTTCCCAAAGTTACAGCCTCTGAAAATCCTATGGAGTGCAGTTGTATTCTGCAAAACATGGGGTAGCCATCATTTGGGGTTGACTTCATGGTAACTGGCAATATGTGTGCAAATTTCACCAGAAAGCCAACTGTCTCAGTAAGGTAATAATGTTCAATCTTTTCCTTTGTTTGACTATATTAGAAACTGCAGGGTTGAGCAAGTCCTACTCAACTGCCAGCCTGATGATCCAGCTGAAGGTGTACATTTTCTCTTTGAATTCTCTATTTCGCAGAAAGAGAATCAAATCTATTACAAGGATGGCTTGGAGAGCCCTACCTTTAAGATGAACGGAAATGTGTGAAAAGATAAAAAGCAGCCACCACTGATTTCCAAACTATACACACAAAATGCATCTTTATTGAGCTGGCTTCTGCACTCTGACTGAGCAAGTATATCACTCACATTGTAGCTTCCGTGCACCCTTACGTTGCTTCGTGTAATGGCATGCTGTACTCTCACCCACAACTATTGTTTCCCATTTGCTTGCGGCCCACTTTTCGAGTGGCTATGTAGATATTTGGTATCACTTCTTATTTTTAAGACTTGAATTATGATTAGATCCTCAATTCTGCTCTTACCTCATCAAATAAGATATGGACTTTTATTTATGCTGATACCAATTCATAGTGATTTGGCTTTGCCACTCCTGTTGAGGGCCACCTGGCTCAGTGTCTGAGAGGGGAAGAGATGAGGTTTTTTGTTGGTAGTGCAACATTTCGGTAGAGAGCTGGGAGGGAGGGGCCCTGATGGGCACACCTGGACTCTCATTGTACGAAAATTAAAAAAAAAAAATTCCCCAAGACTTTACTGCAATATCAAGTCCCTTCCAACTCCATTTTGAGATGCTCCCATTAGAGACTGGATGGAAACCCAAATGGGATTTATTTGAAAATGTGCTTCAATATTCTTGATTAATGGCTTCATTTAACTGGACAGTCAATTCCTTCAAAGTAATTATAAAATGGACAGATGTGAAATACCAGGGTGTCTCATTGAAATAAAAGCTTTATTTATTTCAGTTTCAGAAGAAAGCTCTCATATTTAAATCCACATGTGTGGCATACTTCCTCTGTCCCAGGCTTTTTTATAATAAAAATTTCAGTAGATATTTATATTCCATATGTTAATTCCCTGCGTATTTCTAAATCCTTCAATTTTCTGTATTCGTCTGGCTTTTTGAAATTTACATATAATTGATGTTGGCTTTGTAATATCAGAATCTTGTAAGCTTCATGACCCTAGGACAAATATGGCATTCTCTATTGATGAGGTGTGGACAGGATTAAGAGTCAAAAAGGAATGAAGCACTCACAGTGGGGAGTTGTTACCACTCCACCTCTAAAGGGTAAAGGAAGAGCGGCAAAAGGCATTTTGCCAGATCCTGAAAGAGCATCAGAAGTCAGAGAGGGTAGCCAAATAAGTAGGTAGGCTGAGCCAGAGTCCTAAGGGCCAGGAATAACTACAGCATCTTCTCTCATATTCCATTCTTTAACCTCTTGCTCTTGCCTCCTAATGACTTCTCTCACCCAGAAGCCAGATGATGAAGGCCAGGTGAGGAGCCAATCTGTGGATATTAATACCCTCCTGCTGCCTGGATGGTGCTGTGGGTTAGGCATTGGGCCGTCAGTCTCAAGGTTGACAGTTCAAACCCACCAGCTACTCATGGGCACTGTAGAAGGAGTTTTGGTGTTGTAAGTGGTTAAGAGATCAGCTGCTAACCAAAAGGTCAGTAGTTTGAACCCATCAGCTGCTCCACAGGAGACACATGTGTCACTACTTTTGTGAAGTTAATAACCTTGGAAGATTCAGTGGGACAGTTCTACCCTGTCATACCAGTTGGTATAGGTGGGAGTCCGTTCAGTGATAGCAGCTTTGGTTGGATTTTTATTGCTGTTTTGGTAGCACAGGTCTAGAACCCCTGATGGCCTAGTGATTAAGTGCTTGTCTGAAAATAGAAAATTGGGTAGTTTGAACTCACTAGGTTCTCCAAGAAACAAAGAACACCAGTCTACTTTGTAAAGATTCTAGCTTTGGAAACCTTCTGCGACAATTTTACTCTATCTATAGGGTCACTATTGGAAATGATTCGATGGAATTGAGCTTGATATTTTTGAAGGGATGGGGAGTTGGGGCACAGAGCTCAGACTCAGTGTGGTCCAAATGTATTTGGCTGCTGAATGAAAGGTCGGCATTTCCAGCTGAACCAGAGATGCCTTAGAAGTCCTGGTAATCTACTTCTGAAAAATCAGTCATTGAAAACCTTAAGGAATATAGTTCTATTCAGACATATGTGTTCTATGCAGGCATACATGTTCTATTCAGACACACTAGGGGTCAAAATAAACTCACAGCAACTGGTTTGAGGCACCACAATACAACAAACAGACAAGCAAGTCGTGGACCCTGTCCTCTAAGGCCAATATGAGTCAGAATCAACTAGATGGCAGTGAGTTTGGGTTCTCTTTGGAGATTCTGTACAGTTTAAGATGCAGGGAAAGGACGTTTTCTTGAGGGTGTGGTCTACTGCCTACATAAATTGATGCTCTGTGGAAACATGCTTGTTTCTTTCCAGTCTATAACCTACATATGACTCATTATCATCTAGTTGTTTGGAGCCAATCACTGGCCTGCCACCTGACCTACCATCCTCGGATTCATCTACCTCTGCCTTCATCACTGGCCTGCCTTTTACTGCCTACCTCTGCTTTCATCACTGGTCTTCATCACTGGCCTACCTTCCTGCATACCTTGGGTTAATCAGCCCTCACAACTATGTGAGCCAGGAGAAATCTCCAGTGTAGCATCTAGCCCACAGACTTGGTACCTGCCATGACTTGACCACTTTTACAATTGACTGTGAGTAATCTCCAAACAGAACCCCAAACTCACTGCCATCTAGTTGATCCCGACTCATACTGACCTTATAGGACAGGGTCCACCACTTGCCTGTCAGTTTGTTGTATTACGGTGCCTTGTGGGTTTCTATGAGCATATGCTGGAAGCTATGTCACTTGTATTTCGGATGCCAGCAGGGTCACCCAAAGTGAACAGGTTTCAGTGGAGTTTCCAGACTAAAAACAGACCATGAAGAAGAAATCAGTTACCCACTTAGGAGGAAGTAGCCCCTGAATGTTTGATGCATAGCATCGAAATATTGTCAGATACTGAAGTCCTAATGAATATAAGTAGGACAATGTCAGAGATAGTGCTAGAGGACAGAACCCTAGGGTTGGAAGGCACTGGAAATGTGACTGAGGAGGAGCTACATTCTCAAAGTAGAGTCAATCACAGTGACACCAATAGAGCAAATAGACACTGTGTGGGAGTACAGCCTTTGGCATCTTCTTTTGTTGATGGGTACAACTCAAAATGAGAAGAAACAGTTGCAAAATTCTAATACTAATGAAAACTTATAATGTGAGAAGTATAATTCTAGAAAAATCATAAGCACTCGAAATGATAAAGATTGATCTTTTAGACATTAGTGAACTGAAATGGACTAATATGGGCGATATTGAATCAGAACATCACATGGTCAGGAATGACACAGTCAAGAGAAATGGCACTGTATTCATCCTGAAAAAGGACATTTTAAGATCTGTCACAATGCTGTCTCTGATAGGATTCTATCTATACACCTTCAGCAAAATCCAATGAATACAACTATTATTCAAATTCATGCACCAACCACTAAAGCTAATTATGATAGTTACATAATCTGGTGTCAATTTGAGGGTTAAGAGTGTTGGGTTGGTGTTTAGCTTGTCAATCAGGATATAACCAGTGAGGCCTCTGTATGGGCATGACATTTTTCTGAGGCTTCTGGGATCTCCCGCTTTTCCTTCTTGGAGGTGGGAGACACTTGTTCTCTCTCTTGGCTCACTCCCTTGGAGACTCTCTACTGACAAGGGTCACTCCCTGTGATACATCCCTGTGGAGAAGACACATGGAGAGAGGCTGATGGAGCCAGGCCTCTGGAGCCGGAGAAGCCACATGGAGACCCGTGCCAGCACTGAGATGCTTAAAATGCCACTGGATCCACAAGACTTCCCACCCATTGGCTTGTGATCTTCCTGCATTTGGCATCATTGCATGTGTTTTGTGAGTCTGAAGGGGACTTTATAGATTGGTATCGGACATATGGGCTAATATCAGACTTATGGACTTGATCTGGACTGGGCTGGGATGCTTTCACAATATTCAATTGCTCTTGTATATAAAGTTCTTTCTTATACACATATGAATCTCTCTGGAATTGTTTCTCTAACCTACCCAGACTAACACACTAATTTCTTCAATAAATTGAAGAATTCTATGAAAATCTTGTCACAAAATTTGTCAAACATGCAATAAAGATGCATGGATAATTATTGGTGATTGAAATGCAATAGTTGGAAACAAAGAGGAAGGAACAGTGGTTGGTAAATATGATCTTGGTGATAAAAACAAAGGTGGAAATTGCGGGATAGGATTTTGCAAGCCCAACCGCTTGTTCATAGCAAATATCCTTTTTCAACAACACAAATGGTGACTATATACATGAACTTTCTCCAGAAACCAGATCAACTACATCTGTGGGAAGCGACTATGGAGGAAACGCAGTATCTGGTTAAAACTAGAGTAGGGCTTGACTGTGGAATAGATAATCAATTGCTTGTATGCAAGTTCAGGTTGAAGCTGAAAAAAATTAAAACAAATCTATGAGAGCCAAAATGGGACCTTGAGTCTAACCCACCTGAATTTCAAGAACATGCCAAGAACAGATTTGATGCATTAAACACTAATTATTGAAGACCAGAGGAGCTGTGGGAAGACATCAAGAACATCATTCCTAAAGTACATTTTACTAAAGATCATCCAACAAGAGTTGCAGAAGTACGTTGACAGGGAGCTGCCAGAAGTTCAGAGCAGGATTCAAAACAAGCTGTGGAACAAGAGATATTATTGCTGATGTCACACGGATTGTGACAGAGAGCAGCGAATATCTGAAAGATGTTTACCTGTGTTTTATTGACTATGCCAAACCATTCGACTGTGTGGACCATAGCCAACTATTGATAGCCTAGAGAAGGATGGGATTTCTGGAACACCTCATTGAGTTTATGATAATCCATCGTCATTACCCAAGATCCAGATTCCGCCCCCCAGCCCCAGGCCAAATGTAGTTAGGTTTCATCGAGTCAATTTGGAATCATAGCAAGCCCATGCACAACAACAAAAACCACCATGTCCAGTCCCATTCCCACAGCTGGTGTGACACTTGAACCCAACTTTGCAGCCCCTGTGTCAATCCACCTTGTCAAGGGGCTTCCTCTTTTTTGCTGTCCCTCTGCTTTACCAAGCATGATGTTCTCCCCCAGGGATTGAGCTCTCCTGATAGCATGCCCAAAGTATCTAAGACAAGTCTTGCCATCCTTGTCTCTACAGAGCATCATGGTTACACTTCTTCCAAGACAGATCTGTTTGTTATTTTGGCAATTCATGGTACTTTCAATATCTTCGCCAACACCGTAGTTCAAACGCATGATTTTTTCTTCAGTCTTCCTGATTCAATGTCCAAGTTTCACATGCAGATGAGGCAATTGGAAGGACTATGGCTTGGGCCAGGCATACTTCATCTTCAAAATGACATCCTTGCTTTTCAGCACTTTAAGTAAGTGAGTTAAATGGGGAGTTATTGGCCATCACCACCCCTGCATACTTCAAGTTCTTGATGATGACACTAATCTCTGAAATTCCTCCAGGGATATGGTATTGCTTTTGGTTTACTATTTTCCTAGACAGTTTGAATGGCTTCCACTTGGCATTTCCTCCTA
This sequence comes from Echinops telfairi, assembly GCF_000313985.2. Lineage (NCBI taxonomy): Eukaryota > Metazoa > Chordata > Mammalia > Afrosoricida > Tenrecidae > Echinops > Echinops telfairi. The sequence goes on along the minus strand of NW_022103901.1, from coordinate 19,528,138 downwards.
TAATAGCCCTTATGCCACAATGTCATGGATCCAATGTTGGGAGTTCTGTTAGTTGTTGAGTATGTCTATTCTAATTATGTATTTTGGAACTGGGAAAATTACCACCACTGGGTATGGGGACCCATTAAACTCCCTGTCAGACAAACCTGAGTGAAGACTCCATCTATTTTATACCTAGTAGGGGCATCCTGTCTAAGTGGCCAATGCCATAAATTCATTTGAGTCAGACTGTCTATTAAAATAACCATGTCCACATCATACTTGACCATGAAGTGCTGCCACTTGACTCTTACTACTGGGCCCAATCAGTCCTGTTGTAATTAGGTGCCCTAAATTCAGTTAGAGAAGTTCCCATGGTCAAACGAGTTACATAAAATAGCAGTCACATGAGTGTTCCGAGATTCTGATGCTACCTTCACCGATATTCCCTTACTGTTTTGGTAAAAGGTGTGTCCTCTAGGCACTCTATGTAGGGAGGTCTCTGAATCTATCCTGATAAATGCACTCTAAATGCTAATTCCCCTAAGGCAATGGTTCTCAGCCTGTGGGAAGCAACCCCTTTGTGGGGGGGGGTGTCGAATGACCCTTTCACAGGGGTCGCCTGATTCATAACAGTAGCAAAATTATAGTTATGAAGTAGAAATGAAAATAATTTATGGCTGGGGCTCACCACAACATGAGGAACTGTATTAAAGGGTTGTGGTATTAGGAAGGTTGAGAACCACTGTTCTAACCTTATAATGTCTGAATTTTTAATTTCAGGAAAAAAATTTTTGTTTTTATTCTTTACTTTCATAGTTGTCAATATATATTAATATATACATTTAGTTAAATGTTACAAAAACATCGCGCTTGGTGTTATAGGGCTAAGGTATATCAAGGTAGTCTGGTACTTCAACTCTACTTATTTAGGTAATTGTGCAATATATGCTTCAGTGATCCAATCAAACATACTATTAGATGCTCTTTATACCTGAATCACTGAATGAAGGATATGTCTTTAGTATGTATATTTCAACAAACTCAGACCGATTCAACCTTATTTTCCTTTCACTATTATCTATTTTCCATTGATGGGCATTTAGTTTGTTTACATCTTTTTGCTAGTGTTAATGGTGCTGTAATGAACATGGGTGTGTATATATCTATTTGTGCCACAGCTGTAACTTCTGTAGGCCATATGCCAAGTAGAGGGATTGCCAGTGGTTTGTCAAATTGTATTGAATCTTTCAAAGAACCGACATTGTATTTTATTGATTCTTTCTATTGGTTTTCTGTTTCATATATTTCTTCTTTTGTCTTCATTATAGGCTCTCTTCTGGTGACTGTAAGGTTATTTTGGTGCCTTTTTTTCATAATTGTTGGAGATATTGGGTTATGGTGTTGATTTTTTGTATTTATATATTTTTCTTAGGTCTATACTCTGTTACCTTGTTTATTTTTTAAAAATTCTCTTCCTTTCCCTTGAAAAAAACAAAACCTTTCTCCAGCAGTCAGGATCCAGCCACCCTACTCAGCCATACCCTTCACAGAAAGGACAAATGGCTCCAACAAGGGACCAAAGTACAGGATCAGAATTTTATCTGGAGGAAGGAATAATATTGGGATTGTTTGATAAGAAATTCAGCATAATTATATTAAAGTACTTTAAGCAGATAGAGAGAAAGTACAAGAAAACCACAGAGACAATCATGGGAAAGGGAGACAAAGCTGTAGAAAGACTAAAAAACAAACCAACAAAAATAAAAGACCAAGTCTACAAGGTAAATGAAAAATTATAAACCAACTAAAAACATCAAATAGAAATTCAGAAGATTAATAGGAGTAGGATTAAACCAATGGTTGACAGAATTAGTGAGATTGAAGATAAACCTCTAATTTGCTAGATGAACAGTCAGAAGATAAAGAACAACGAAGAAAGAGAAAGAAGCCTAAGGATTATGTGAGGCCTCATGAAGAGGACAGGAATTCCAAATCAGGAAGAGGCAAAATATTTACTAAATACTAACATATTAACTTGGGTGCAAGGAAAGGAAACATATGATAAAAGGAAGTCAGCACAAACAAACAAGGCAAAGAAAATCACTGGAAGAAACGCAACAATGGTGAACACTATCACAAACACAATTCTACAGTAATAACCTATAAGTAGATCCATAGATAGGCACTCAAGATGAACAGGGCTGGGAAACAAAGGAATGGCACTGTGTTAGTCTGGGTAGACTAGAGAAACAAATCCAGAGACATGCATATGTGTATAAGAAAGAGCTTTATATACAAGAGCAGTTGAATTTTGAGAATACAGTACATCCCAGCCCAGTCCAGATCAAGTCAATAAGTGTGATATTAGCTCATATGTCTGATACCAATCTATAAAGTCCTCTTCAGACTCATGAACCACATGGAATGATTCCGAATGCAGGAAGATCACAGGCTTCCTAGTGGGTGGGAAGTCTTGCAGATCCAGTGGTGTTGTAAGCATCTCAGCACTGGCAGGAGTCTTCATGTAGCTTCTCCTAGCTCAGGGAACTAGTGTAGTTCCATGTGTCTTGCCAGGTGCTATATTTCCCAGGGAGTGAGAGAGAGAGTGTCTCCTGCCTCCAAGGAAGAAATAAAGGAGTTCCCAGAATTCCCAGGAGAAGGTTATGCCCACCCAGAGGCCTCATTGGCTATGATCCAATTGACAGACTAGACCCCACCCCTTCACTCTTAATCCTCTCAAGTCCCAAACTGACACCAGATTATCTAACTACCACAGGCACTTATAGATATACAAAGGTTTGGCATAGGTTATATATTTACATCTGCTACAAATATGTCCATGGATATAATAATAAAGCATGCAGGTGACAAAGTTCTGACAACTTCTTAACTTTAACCAAACACCTGGAGGAATGAGTTTCTGGGCCACAGGGTTCAAGACCACCAGAGTCTCAAGGGACACTAAGGTCAATTGGCATAGCACAGTCCACAAAACAATATTACACATCCTATGTTAAGTGAGGGGTGAAGGGGACCCTAAAAGCTTATGAGCAGCCATCTAACTATTAGTCTCTTCTCTTTGTTCTCAGAGCAATGCAGAGTGGAGAAAATTGAGGTTCCAAGGAAACAATTAGTTCAAAGGCTTAACAGGCCAAAAGAACTCTAGCTTTTACTACCCTGAGACAAGAAAAAGTAGATGGTGCCCAGCTACCCCTACCTACTGCTTTCTAATGAATTAAAGTAGGAGGTCCTAGACAGAGTAGGAGAAAAATGTGGGGCAATTAAACAACAACAACAACAACAACAACAAACAAATAGTGAAATGATGGATGGGTTCAGCCCTCAAGGCTATGGCTCTCACACATCCTTCAGGCTATTGAATTCACCCCCACAGCTGAAGTTTCAGCCAACTGTTGACAAGCCTATAGGATGAACACTAATAACACCAAGGAGGTTTACATTCCTTAGAAAATTCAAGCACATGAGTGCAAAGGGGCAGCATTTGCTCAGGGGTGAAGCTCAGAAGACAGAAAGAAATCGGAAAGAAGGATGGACAGAAAGGGTAAACACAGGTGGGAAACTGGAAGAGGGCTGTGACAGGGTGGGGACTGTAAGCAGTGTCATAAAACAAAAGGAAAAACAGTTTGCTCCACAAACGTTCACCCGTGTAACAAAAACAGAAGCAAAGAAACCTCAATCTCAGGAGACATGAGCACCTCTTCCATTTTCCTGGAAGTTCTTAGAGGATTTATGTTAGAAGCAGGAAAGAACCAGAAGAAATTAGGCACTATATTTCACAGTGCCTTGACCTAAGAAACCCTATGCCTGCCATCCAAAATAGTGAGAGACGACTCTGTCCCATCATTGGGGACCCCAAGCTGATAGTGCCTGTCTTTCTTTTTTTTTTTTTTTATAAGCCTTTTCAAAGATATTTTTATTTTTATTTATTT
>NW_022103901.1:19515390-19523018 GCF_000313985.2 Echinops telfairi | reverse complement strand
TGATGTCAGTGTTTAAACAAACTAGTTTACTGCTAACATATAGCTTCTCTGTTTGGAACATGACAACATTGAGAACCAGGGGGAGGGTTGATTTGTTCATAGCCACACAGGCTTTGACGCGGGTTTCCTGACGTTATGTCCATAGCTGGGTTTTTCTTCTTTCATGTTCTGATCACCTCCTCTCTCTGTTGTCTTCTTGGAAACAAAACAAAACACGCATCTCAATTCCGTGTGTCAGGTTTGTCCTTTCATTGTGTGCTCCTTAGTTCTACATTTAAGGAAGCCAACACCTTGGTCAGAATTATTAATTTCAGAAGCTTTTATTTCAGCAACTCGAAAGATAATCGCTAAAAATGGATGCATCCCCTGCAAGGTGCAGTTTAAATCAACTCATTTCGTGGTTAGGCTTCCCAAAGGCTGAGAATTCAAGTGTCACACAGCTCTTCTGATAAATTTCCCATAACTAGGCACACGATAAAACATTATTTCTTAGGGGAAGCTTTTGGTGGTCGGAGTTGAGGTTACAAATAGGGCAGATGTCTGGGGATGTGCTTGTGAGGTTGCGTTTTCTCATGAGGGGAGCAAGCGTACACCATTTTCCTTGCGTGCAGGAGTAAAGGGAGGAGAAGAATTACCAGAGAGCTCACAGGTGGGTTTGCTGGCTTTCGCAAACATGTGTTCTGTATAAGAGAGCCTTAGTCAAGGTTAACAATGTCTTTAGCATCTAGAGGAGGCATCCCAATTAGCTCACTGTCTAAATGAAATTAGGCAGCAAAAAAAAAAAAAAAAAAGTGGGGTACCTTTATATTTTTTCTACTCTCTTCTTTGGCTGATAAAGAAGTTATTTTAGTGCTTCTCCTTTACCAAAGGTGTTGAGAGAGGTAACACTGTTGGGTTATTCCAGGGCGTGCATCTTACCTCTCTCTCTGTCTGTGGGCTTCCTCACCCTCTTTATTTCTGTTTCCCTCTCCAGCCCCTTTCCTCCCTCCCTCTGTCTCTTTTCCCCCTTCTCTTGGAGCTGCTGCCAATAACAATGAGCAATTTTAGTTCTTCCTCCTTGTAGAGATCAGGTGACTAGCTTTCAAGCCTGTAAGTGGGCGGAGAAATCAGAATTAGGCAAATCTCCAAGTCTGCATTTGAGAGGAAAGCCATGAAAGGTAACAAGAATTTTGCCTTTGATCTTCTAATTCCTTTTGCCTTTTGCTCAAGGTGGTTAGAATCCAAATCTGAAAGAAAGGGCATGATTGACCCTGCTCAATCTTCAACACATGGATTACTGCCTGAGAGATCTTAATTCACACAAGACAAGCATTTGAGGACGAAGTACAAGGAGAGGAGACACATTTTTGATGGGGCACCAAGGAGACTTGGAGCAGAAGTACATAGCAATTGGACAGCATTCTACCTCTCATTCCATATACCTACTTCTATACCACAGTATATTTTCTACAGTCTCGGGATAGTTGGGAATAGCAAAGACGCAATCCCTAGGGAACTGTCATCTGACAGGAGGTGGGAGTCAATGAACAACAACGGCCGGCTCCTGTCATTCAGAAGGACATTGCTGAGGTAAGATTACATTTCCTCAATGAGTCATCAGAGGAATGAAGCCCCCGTTGCCCACAGCATTCGCCAGCTCAGAACTACTCTTCAGTGTTTTCACCTTTCCCTCCTTCTCTCTCACCACTCTCTTGTCTTTCTCTCGCTTCTAGGCATTATTTCACTAATAAGGTCCCTGTGAGTTGGAATCGACTCCGTGGCGGTGAGTTGAGTGGTTCTGAGAATAAGCTCTCTGCACCCAAGACCTTCATCCTTTTAGGAAAGCTACCATGAAGGCATTAGATGATGTGCCAAGTTCTTTTAAAAAGGCACCCTGATGGCATACTGGTTCTACGTTGGGCTGCTAACTGGTAGGTAACTAGTTCAAAACCACCAGCCACATCTTTCAGAAGAAAGATGATGCTTTCTACTCTTGTAAAGATTTACAGTAGCAGAAACCCACAGGGGCACTTCTACCTTGTTCTAAAGGGTCACTGTGAGTCAGAATTGACTCGGTGTCAGTGAGCTTTAAATTTTTTTTTTTTTTTAACAATTGGCGAGTGATGACTACTGGATTTATGAATAGTTTTATCTTGTTTCTCACCCGCAGATAAGGGACATGGAGGACAAAATTCTGATTCCATAAGAAAATAGGTGATAAGAAGTTATTGTAGCATAGTTTGAGGAACTGAAAAAGTAGAAAAAGCCAACACTTTGCATCCAAGCATATGCCAGAAGCCAACACTTTCACTAGAACTCTAGGGCAGATGCTAGCATTAGCAATAGTGGACTTCCATAGGGATTGTTAAATAAAACATTTTCCAGTTGAATCGGGTTAAATATAATGGTATCATTTTGTTATTTGAATTTATATTCTTGTTGTTTAGTTAGGGTACAGCAGTTCCTCATTATGTTTATTAATCAGTGTTTTTTTTCTTCCTGTAGTCTGGATAGTCCACAAATTATTTAAACACTTTGATGATAGATATTTAAGTCCTCTTTTCAACTTTTTTTTTATTGTTTATTGTTTCCTCTTTTCAACTTTTATAAGGAATGCGATAAAACATAAAGAAGAAAACAATGCAATGCTCTGCAGCATTGAAGTACTGCATGTTGGAAGGACGATGCCATTTTTCTAAGGCTTAGGCTTCCAAACTTATTTGACCTACTATGCCCTTTTCAGCAAAAAAATAAAAATAAATTACTGAGCACCCCTTGGCAATTAAAACACATAGTTCAGAATAAAATGTAAGCATCTGCTTTTGAAGTCCCCCCCTGGACTATTCCAGAATCCCCCTAGGGACCATAGCACCCATTTTGGGAAACAGAGTTCAAAAGCATTATTATTTTAAACATTGAACTGTTTGGTAATTCTTCATGTATACCGAGTTTGCAAGGAAATTGGCATTTAGATTGATAGCTTGAATTGGTACACTGTTTTAAAAGGGCACTTGGTAATTTCTATCAAAATTTAAAAGGTGTGCATTTACTATTCCAGCATTCTTAGAACATTTGTCCTATAAATATATTTGCATGTGATCTCAAACATGATGTCTTATTGAGTTTGTGTGTATAGCACGTGCAAAGGAGAATCAATAGAAGTTTCTGACCTGAATCTAATCCTAAAGATGATGCAGAGGGGTGAGAGAGGTTGGTGGCTTTAGAATGGTATTATAACTATGGGCTTTGTTTGCAGTGGCTGAGTGTTATCAAAGGGGAAAACCAAACAAAACAGGGTGGGCGAAGGGAGGCCCAAAGGCGACGGAAGGCAGGACTCAGTGTGAGAACTTGTTTCTTGACTCCACTTTTAGCAGGTGGTTTTCTTGCTTTTCCATTTGCTGTAGCAGACCCGGTATTGAGTTGAGGCAGTGGGAGTACTAACAAGAGCGGGCAGGAGCTCTTTGGAGTTGACGAGCTGATAATAAGGTTTACATGGAATCTTCCTTGTCCTTAGTGGGTGGTAGCCCATGGAAAGTCCGTTGTCTGAAGCTTAGGGTGGCTAGCAAGAAAGGATGTGATTGTATCTACATTTTTACATCCGTTCTCCTTGACCCCAACCCAATTTACCAGGGAAAGCACCAACTATGATCAAGATTTGTGCCCTCCAGCTTCCATCCTTTGCCCGTTCTCACCACAAAGTATCTCTTAGTTCCCAAGGAATATAAATCTATAGGTAAACAAATAATAGGGCCCCCACCCCCAAATAAATAATCTATGCCACCTCTACTGGAGATTAAATTTCGGAGCACTAAATTTTCAAGAGGCTATAGTGGAAGCACTAAAACTTTTTATGAGTCTTTACATAAATTCAGCCTCCATTGAATTCCTTCAGACCCTTAAAAGGCAGTGTGAATATCACTCCCTCATGCAGAGTTCATTAGAGAGTAGCTGATTGCCACTCTTCCAGCAGGTCCAAGGAGAAGCAGGAAGACCCTTGGGGACTTGCCCGGGAGTGACCTTAATAGGAATTGGTAGACTAGGGTCTGGTAGCTATGAATTGTATACTAACTGCCTTGGTCATAGGGCCCTGAACGAATCTTGTAAACTCTTCTAACATCATGTGCTTGTCCTAATCATGGTCCCTTATCCACTTCTGTAGTTCCCCCTGTCACTGTGATGGATTGATCTGTCATCGATCATGCATTTGTGATCTTCTCCTTTGCCCATCCGTGTCCTATTAAAGGCTCTGAATTTCTGCAAGCCCTTAGATTTCATTATGACCTTGTGTTGAAGCACCCTAAGGCTCATTTGCTAACCGGTTGACTCTCGCTTCTGTGTTTTTTCATTTTTTAAGCTTGCTAGTTTCACATTAGTTTTCCTACCGAAAGCCACCAGGTTAAAAATACGGTGGGCTGCTGCCCATGCCCATAATGAATACCAGCGGGAAGCTCCCTGTTCACCCCCCTAGTCAGCTGGGCAGTTGTGATTGGATTCAAAAAGTCACCCCACCCACTCATGGTTTGTTGCTTTATAAACTGGGGTTTGAGTAGCGCTGGGGACTGAGAGACTGAGTGATAACTGACTCCCTGTCACCAGCTTTTAATAAAGCTTCTCATTCGACCTGTTCGGTGTGGTCCCGAGTGACTTGGAACCGGGTACCAGTGTTCATGGTCTGCCCACAAGGATGCGTCTTTGGTCTTTCCCTGTTTAAATAAGACTTAATCAAAGTTCTTCTGAAATTATATTTGAGATTTAGGTTCTCTTTGGCAATCTATGAAATGCCCAGAAAGTAGAAATAAAAATTTAAATAGGAAAAACAAATAACCTGTGAAAAAATTTTAAAAAAATCTTTAAAACATGAAATAGAAATAAGATGTTTTTGAAGAACCATTATGAAAATTTGGGCATGAGAATATATTCCTGAAATGATAAAAATATGTTGTTAGTGGTAAATTAAGGCAACAGAATGAATATAGCTAAAGAAAAAAATCAGTGAAATGAAAGATAAATTAATAAACTCCATTGAAATTCCTAGAGAAGAACTCTTTGAAAACCCCACCCCCACCCCACCTTTCCCTTTCCTGGAAAGAGAGAGAGAGAGGGAGGGAGGGAAGAAGGGAGGAAGGGAGAGAGAGAGAGAGAGAGAGAGAGAGACACTATGAATTACTAGTTAGAATTTCAGTAGGAGTCTTAGAACTAGAAACAGCATGAGAAGGTTGTCCTTCACCAGAATTAAGTGGGAAGAATGTTTACCAGTGGTTCTCAACCTGTGGGTCGTTACCCCTTTGGGGGTCGAACGACCCTTTCACAGGGGTTGCCTGATTCATAACAGTAGCAAAATGACAGTTCTGAAGTGGCTAGGAAAATAATTTTATGGTTGGGGGGTCACCACCACATGAGGAACTGTATCAAAGGGTGTCAGCCTGAGGAAGGTTGAGAACCGCTGGTTTAGATAAACAATAGGGGTCTTTAGAGTGCCCCCCTTCCTGGGTTGTCAACAGGCTGTAATCCAGAGTGACATTCCAGCCACAGCAGAACGCCTTAGTGTATTCAAACATGATAATTTATTATTATTTATTTACAAGAAACAGATCGTCTTTTGACCTTTCTATTCCTACAAGGCTAGTTCAGAGCGGTTGCTCTAATAGCTTCCAGCGCAGCAGAAGAATGCAAAATGCATTCTAGTCTCCAACCCAATGTCTCCTGGTCAGGTTTTGATGGATCAAGGATGCAAATGAGACACAAGACCCTTATTAAGCACCATTCCTTTGTAGCACCCGGTTCAGACACCTAGCATTTTGGCAGCAGCCACAGATTTTAACTCCTTTGTTTCCAGTGAAAATTTCCCCCGAAAGTCCTTTTCCTCTTATTTGCAGTCTTTACTCATTTTAATTGTGAAATTGGCGAAGGTGTACAGACAAGTTTGTTTTCTATTTAACAATTCAGACTATTTTGTTTCAGGTCATTGACTGTAATTCCACGTTACAATGTAGAATCCCTTATCCTAATCTTTCCCCTTTCCCCTTCTTTTCCTGACTCTCCCTGCCTTCTGCACTGTGCCCTTGATCTCAAAAGGTTCGTTGTTCTAAAGAATTATTGTTGACCTGATACTAAAAATAAAACCGAGCTTTTCAGCCATGGAATTGATTCCAACTCAGAGCAACTTAATGGGACAGAATAGAACTGCCCTTGTGGGTTTTCATGGCTGTAACAATTATTGGGAGTAGAAAACCTCATCATCTTACTATGGGGTGGTTGGTAGTTTAGAACTGCTGAACTTGTGGTTAGCAACCCAACTTGTAACCCACTACTCCCTGGGTAAGTTTGGTTCCAGATGGGTAACAAAGGGCTACGGTTTCAGGGGTAAGGGTGCCACAAGTCTCTATCTGACTGATAAGCCTGGCTTTTTTATGATTTTGAGTTTTGTTCCATGTTTTTCTCCCACTTTAATCAGGACTTTCTATTGTGGTCCTTTCCCCAGCACTCAGCAGTGGTAGCCAGGCACCATCTAGTTCTTCTGGTCTCTGATTCTTGAGCGGTTCGTACCATCATTTGCATTTCTTCACTCTTCTTTGTTCCCGATGGATCAAGACCAATAGCTGGATCTTAGGAAGTGGCTCACAAGCGTTTAAGATTGTAGTGAGTACTCCTCAATATGGGATGTAGAACATTTTCTTGGGGCACTATGTTGTGCCAATCGAACTTAGGGTCTCTGGATACTATTGTCCTGTTCCCCCATGCCTAGCAAGTCACATTTTTAAGGTATTTGCTTTTGAGAGAGAAATTGCTCTACTACATTCATGAATATACTTGCAGCATATCTGAATACATTTGAAGAAATATCCTCTGTCAAACTTAAATACATATATATGGGTATAGTCCCATTCACCTTCCCACACAGGTTCAGGTTGGGTGTTTATCTATATATCCATTCAGGGATTATCATTGCTAGTGTTAGTTAAGGATTATGTGTATAATAGAGTGAACCTTAGTTATCCTGAACTCTTGTAAAAGCAATAGTCTCCCATATCTCCCTTTGCCTTGATCACTTTTTGCTGATCACTCCTTCTTTATTGCCTATTGCTTTCCCCCTTTTGCCCAAGTTAATACAAGGAGGCTCCAAAAAAGTTCAAGGAAAACTGGAATTTTCCACAAGCTTTTTGAAGGCCCCTCATATCTGTCTAATCTCTAGTGAGTGATTTACCCTCGCAACATGGCAACTGTTAAATAACATTTGTTTTTGTGTGAAAATCCTTTCTTAGCTGTTCATGATAGTCATCCCATACAATACTTGTCCTTTGTGCGTGATTAATTTTACTCTCTGTCATTCCACGAGGCATCTCCTGGGAATTCCTTAACCTTGTGCATATACACACCAGCATTTGTTTGTCCACTGCTCCGGCGATGGAAATTGCAGTTGTCTTCATCTTTTTGCTTCTGTGTGTAGTGTTGCAATGAATGCGGATGTGCATCCATCTGTTTGTCACAGGTCTTGATTCTCTTGGATATATATTTAATAGCAGAGTTGTTGGATCATATGGAATTCCCATTTCTAACTTTTTTTTCTTTTTTTAACATTGTGAATTGTGTGAAGGTTTACAGAACAGAAATTTTACACTCAACAGTTCATCCTCATTTTGTTTCAACTC
>NW_022103901.1:19513045-19513902 GCF_000313985.2 Echinops telfairi | reverse complement strand
TTGCTCTCTTTTTAATGTTAAATGATTGATTAGTCTAACAGTTCCGTGTTAGGGGTTTTTCCAGTCGCTTTCTGAGAAGTAAAGCCGGTCTCCTTGATGAGATTTTTAGATCCACATTTTTCTCCCCCTCTAGCCAAGATCTCCAGTTGGTGGTTAATTCCTCCTTTTAAAGAGAGTTCTGCTCTGTACTGTACCACAGTTCTGTACATGTCATCGTACCACCAGCCGTGTATGAGGATTCCAGTCTCTTCATGCTCCCACCAGCATTTGTGGCTTTCTGTTTTCATGAAATTTGTTATTAATGCTGGAGCGAGATCACATTTCCTTGGTGTTTTTCTTCGCAGCTCTCTAATGACTAATGTTCACAAGCATTTGTTCAAATGCACATTGACCACCTGAATGTCTTTGTAGGAAAAGTGCCTTTTTTGGGGTTTTATTTATATGGTGGCTTAAGTTGATTGTTTTTCTAATGCTGAACCATTAGTGAAAATCTGGTATGAATCTCATTTGATCATATTGTATTCCTTAATTGATAAGCTGGATTCTTTTGACTAAGATTTTGTTGAAAAATTTTATTAAGTAAATTAGTAGGTTACAGATGCTCAGAATACAACTATTCAGATAGGGCAGTGTGTTTTAAAAAAAAATCATTTTATTGGGGGCTCATACAACTCTTATCACAATCCATTCATCCATCCATTGTATGTCAACCACATTTGTACATTTGTTGCCCTCTTCATTCTCAAAACATTTGCTTTCTACTTGAGCCCTTGGTATCAGCTCCTCATTTCCCCCCCTCCCTCCCCACTCCCCTTTCCCTCATGAACCCTTGATAATTTATTAATTATTATTATTTT
>NW_022103901.1:19510376-19512345 GCF_000313985.2 Echinops telfairi | reverse complement strand
ATAGAATGCCAATTTAATAGAACAAAGTGTTCTTGCATTGAGGGAGTACTTGAGTGGAGGCCCAATGTCCATCTGCTACCTTTATACTAAACCTATAAATATATGCATGTAGATCTATTTCCACATCCTCATATATAAATATATTTACATGCCTGTATTTAGACCTCTATAAATGCCCTTTGCTTCCTAGTTCTTTCCTCTATTTCATTTTACTATTGTCTTGTCCCACTATCATGTTCAGTCTTCACTTGGGTTTCAGTAATTATTCTGGGGGTAGAGGAGACTGTCCACATAGTTGGAATTGGGGTTGGGCTCTAAGACCCCTCCATTGGCTCCCCGGTCCATGCAGGCATGCTGCATTCACATCCCGGAACACCGGGTTGGAGTCTGGTCCCTCTTTCCCTGTGGAGATGTAAATAATACCCTCCCCTTGGGTGAGTTAGTGGCCTGTTCCCCTGCTACACATTTCTATCTTTTTTTTCTTCCCTCCACCCTCCTCTTTAGTTGGCTACCATATGTACCCCTGGATTTGGTCTGGTCCCTGCCATACTACCTGGACTTCACCCCAGGAATGTTTGTATACAGTAGCTTTTTCCCTATACCCCTTTTGCATTTTTTTTTAAAAGCTTACTTCAGCGGACTCATGTTGTACTTGTTCTTTTGTGCTTGGCTAACTTCACTTAGCATAATTTCCTCCAGTTCTTCCCATGCGCTGATACGCTTCATGCATTCATCACTGCTTTTTCGCAACACATAGTACTCCATTGTAAGTATGTACCACGGTTTTTTAATCCATTTGTCTGTTGATGGAAATTTGGGTTGTTTCCAACTCCTTGCGATTGTGAACTGCAGGGCAGCTAGTTTTAAGCAGTGTCCACAGGCATGTCTCTTCCGTGCCTTTGGCCTCTCAGCCTATTGGTCTCTGCCCTGTTGGGCAACATTACAAGCCTCTTTTAAAGCTGCCAATAAATTCTCAAAGGGCACACAATGCCACCATATCAGACGATGCTCCATGGGTCTGCAAATGTACCCCCACTTACGTGCCTGGAGGCACCTCCTTCCAAAAGCCAGCCTCCCGCCTAAAGGCATTCGACTTTACCTGCTCTGTGAACCAAGAAGTCCACTCCTCTGCCTCATGCTTTGGCTCTTGGTGTGCAGTTGCTGCTTCGCTGCCACTCCTCTGGTGTCGTGGGTCAAGGAAGTTCAATGTACATAGATCTTGGGCAGCAAAGACATACATGCCCACTCCTGGCTCTCCTCTCTTGCTGTAGTGAAATCACATCCCTCTTCCCTCTTCTGAGATGGTTCATTTCATATCCGACAGGAGGGCAATCATAATTAAGCCCTGTTAACAATCATGCACACCTGAACCCCATCACAGTGTCTTTCCCACACCTTCACTTATGTAGGGCCACCAGGAAGAGGTCATTGGACGTGACATGTCTGGAAGAGCCACTGTATCATGATACTGTTCACATTTTCTATATCAGTCTATATTTTAGGTAGGTAGTATGTTTCTAGAATTTGGTCCATTTCTTCTAAGTTTAAAAATTTGTTAAAACACAGTACTTCATGCTATTCAGTATTCTGTTATTATATTTTTTCATCTTAATTGGTTCCGACAGCACCTATTTAATTTCTTTTCCTTGTTTTTGTATCTTCTCTCATGTTAGGTTTTCCTGTGATTTGCTAATTTTATTGATTTTTTTCGAAGAATCAACTTCTAGTCTTATTGGTTTTATCTATTGTATTTCTGTTTTCTTTACTTCTGCTCTGGTTTTTATTATTTCTTTTCTCTGTGATTGTAGGCTCATTTTGCTACTTTTTTCTAATTGTGGGAGATGTTTTGGGTCTTTTCTTCTTTTTAACTATATTTGCTGTTAAAAACCACCCTCGGGAACCGATTACAAGGATCTATATTTGACTTCCTCCCTAGAGGATGGACAACAGAAAAGTGGGTGAAGGGAGA
>NW_022103901.1:19508625-19510077 GCF_000313985.2 Echinops telfairi | reverse complement strand
TACCAAAGATTTGAGCATGTTGTGTTTTCATTCTTATTCAACTAAAGGTACAGAGGCTTTCTGCTCCTGTAAAAATGAACAGACTGGGAAACACAAAACGACAGCTCTACCTCCATGGCAGTAGATTGGGTTTTGATTTTCACTGGGTGCATAGATATTTATTGCTATGCTTTCTTGATATCTTAATTATCATACCATGTCTTTTCTTGTCTCATTCTGGCTTTTGCCCAAAAGTCTGTTTTGTCAGAAAATAGTGTTGTTTATCCTGCACTCCTGGTAGTCATTTGTACTATGTATTTTCCCCACCCTTGATTTTCAGTCCATTTTTGTCTCTAGACATATTGATAGGTATGTCATTCTACTCTCTATCTCTTGATTTACATTTAATCTATTTATTTTCAATGTAAGAATTAATTGATTTAAATTTAATGCTGTCACTTTGGTGCTGCTGCTAATTTTATATACTTTTCTGTTATGAGCTCATTTTATTTATGGATTTTCTTATTTCTTTCATTGGTGTTATTTCAGTGTTTACCACATCTTTATGATTTTCCTCCTCTTTATTTTGATGAGGTTGCTAATATTTTTTAGGTAAGTGCATAATCTATTATTTTCTTCCCAAGTTTCATACTGCTCAGTGTATCTTGAAACCGTCTTGACTTCTTCTGTATGTGGAAATTCTGTAACTACACTCTTTATTTCCTCTTTTTGCTTTATCCTCATTTACATATGGTTACATTTGGTGTCCTAGGTTTAGTCTTGCGGGTTTATTTTATTTTGGGTATTTCTATATCTAGTTGACTTCTACGTGATATTGTCATGTATGTTAAACTCAGGTTATTGCCTGCCGTTGTTTGTTCTCTGCCTGAAGAACCTCCTTTAATATTTCTTATGAGACTGGTTTTTAAATATTACCTTAATTACTGTTTGTCTAGAGATGTCCTATTTTCACTTTTGTATTTGAGGGTAAAATTTGCTAGATATATAATTATTGGTTAACAATGTTTTTGACTTTTATGTATATAAACACCTTCTTGCCTGTATAGTTTCTACCCAAAAAATCAAAGCACATTTTTATTGCTTTTCCTTTTTCCTTTTGCTGTTTTCAGAATTCTTTCTTTGATTTGTAAAGGTCGGGCCTATCTTATTTGGGGTTTGTTGAGCTTTTAGAATAAATATCACCTCATCTTTCATATTAAGGAAGATTTCTTCCAACAATTCTTTGAAACATTTCTCTGTGCTTTCATTTGTCTCTTCCTGCTCTTGTAAGTTGACCACATGTAAGTATATAAGTTATTTCTCTTGTTAGTGTCCCACCCAATTATTAAACCCTCTTGACTAGTTTGCTTTCTCTCCCCACTGTGTTAGTCTGGGTTGACTAGAGAAGCAAATTCATTGACACTCATACGTGTATAAGAAAGAGTTTTATATCAAAGGGTAATTGTATATATA
>NW_022103901.1:19498393-19507651 GCF_000313985.2 Echinops telfairi | reverse complement strand
TCATACAACACATGCAATCACACCAAATATAGGAAGATCACAGGCCAGGCCAGTGGGTGGAAATCCAGTGACAGTGGGAGCATCTTAGTTCTGGCGTGGGTCTCCACATGGCTCCTCCAGTTCCAGAGCTCTGGCTCCATCAGTATAGCTTCATGTGGCTTGTCAATAGGAATGCCTTGCAGGGATAGTGTGTGTCTGCCTCCAAGGAGGAAGACAGGAGTTCCCAGAATCCTCAGGAGAAGGCCATGCCCCCACACAAGCTTCTTTGACTATTACCTGATTGACAGGCTAGACTCCACCCCTTCCTCAAGTTCACAGTAGATTACGTCACTGCTGCACCCACCTTCATATTTTTTCCCTATTGTTCCTGTAAACAGATTCACATTGGGAGATTTGTCTTTAGTCTCACTAATTGCCTTCCAGTGATTCCATACTAGTTATTTCTTCTCAATGGGTTATCTATTTCTGGTCCTGGAAGGAGTTCCTGCTGGACTAGAGGGCAATGACGAATGGGGGCCTGGTTCTGAAAGGATTTGCTGCTAACCTTGTTGGCAGCTGTGGAAGGCCACCTGCTTTGGCATTGCATATTCTGTTGGCCCAAGGAGGTTGAGAGTGTGCTTCCAAATGCAGGGGTTGGAGTTTACTCAGTGTTCAGCCCACGAGTGCCTGCCTTCTACCTTGCGTGGCGCAAAGGATGAAGGGTGGGGTCACTGTCTACTGGAGAGGTGGGCGTGGGAGCTGGTGGGCAGGAATAACACTTCTTGTCATTAGGCATGTATGGAAAGCAAGGGTGGATTACGTTTTTCCCGGTCGCCACCTTCTGGTGCACTCCTTGGTTGAGAGGAGCCTATTTTCAAGTCCTACTTTGTGAGCACCCCTTGCATCCAGGTTCCTCTGGATTCTCTGTATCGTTCTCCTTCTTTTTCTGTTTGTCTCTGTAGACAACAATGGCCTGGTCAGCTAATCCCCAGTCTGTCCTGTGGCTAAGTTTTGTAAGTCAATCCTGGCTCACAGGGATCCCGTGTGCAACAACATAAAACCCTGTTTGGTCTTGTCCCGGACTCACACTTGTGCCTATGGTTAAGCCCGTTGTAATCATTGTGCCAGCTCTTCTCACTGAGGGGATTTCTCTTTTTCCATGACCTCTTTGCTGCTTTACCCAGCGTGATACCGTTTTCCCCGACACCTGTGTATTCTATGCATTTAATGTCCATCACTGAGGATGACTATGCTAGGCACTCCCCGCTTCTGATGAGATAGCCAAGGGAAGTGAGGCGAGGAGCATATTGGCTATATTTCTTCAAAGATGTATTTGTTTATTCTCTTGGAAGTCATGATATATTCAGCGTTCTTTGTTAACACCATAATTCAACTGCACCACGTGATCCTCCTCCTTCATTACTCATTGTGCAGATTTCTCACGCATACGAAGTGATTTAAAATAACATGGCTTGGATCAGGCACACCTTCCTCCTCCAAGTGATAGCTTTGCTTTTATCACTTTCAAGTGGACTTTTGCAGTGAATATGCCCAATGCAATATGTAATTTGTATTGTACATAAAAGAACTCAATAAATATTTATTATGAATAAATATTGGTTACTAGAGTACCTTAATGACTTGCTTATACATCTGTCTCTGTGTGTGTGTGTGTGTGTGCACGTGTATGTGTTTGTTTGGCTCAAGGCACTGGAATTTATGCTTCCTAAGCAGTCTGTGCGCACTTTTTGGATTAGGTCCGAGGCTCTGTTTACCCACTCCCTAGCTTATTCAGTAATCTTCCTAGCAGATACAGTTTCTGCCCATTAGCTATTCAGCTAGGAGCCAAAGCAAATTTCTGCTGCATTCCAGAGGATTTCAGAGTTTCACCCCTAGGGCTTGAGTTTATGTCCCTTTTCTTCTCGACATGAATCCTTATGTGTGTTGTGTGCTTTTAATGGCCATCAGTAAGGACTGTAATGCTAGACATTCTCCCGGGCTGCTGAGTATCTAGGGCACGCTGCTGAAAGGTCTGCAGGTCTGCATGACGATGAAGGGCAATTTGAAATCCCCTTAGCTCAGAGGATAAGATGGACAGATACATTACCCCTGATTGTTGGTGGCAACAGTAATGCTACTTGATTTACAATCTCCCCAGGGCTTTCCCTTCATGCATTAAAGCATCTGTGTCAGGCTTTTCCTTTGTCTGAGTGTCTCTAATCTGGCCTCAAGGATTAATAAGAGGGATGGATTCACATCGACTTTGTTGAACAGCCCCAGCTTTGTATAATGTTTCTGAAACAGGATGCCTGCATCAAGAAAGCTCAGATCTACCTGTGTGAGGTGGGAATATTTTCTTTTCTGTCCATCTGTTCTCTTATTTTTTGGCAAAACCATCATGATTTTCCTTTTGAAAAACTGTCCTTCTTCTACTGGATATTGTATTGGTGGGGCTTTCAAGTATGATATTCTCTTAATTTGGACACCACCAGGACCCTTGGTAAAGGACCTGAGTGTAGGTGATCTCAGAGCACAAGTGAGAAAGGGGGTAAAGTGTGACTAGAAATGGGAGACCAAACTCTGTATGGTTCATAAACCAGTAGGCTAATAATACAGGTAAACTATATGGGCCATGCCTCAGAGGCTTCCCACTGGAGGATAAGGAGGGTATGAAGTTTATATGCAGACTTCTATTTCTGTTGTGTTAGAATAGAGCGGAGCTTCAGGATCTTGAGACACAGAGCTGTTTGTGTACTGAAAACAGTTTACCAGCATTACAAGAAACTCAGGTGAGCTAAGGGACTTGCAATATTGTGTTAGGCTGGGTTTCTAGAGAAATATAATCAGGATATATATATATGAATTTATATTAATACACACAACTGCAGAGAGGGCTCACCTAGTCCAACACACATCTGTAGGTCAGATGCTGGGTTGAAGGCCCTTTCAGGCTCATGGGGTTGCCAGTTCAAACAGTCAAGAAGTAGGTAGCAGAAGGGTGCAGTTGGGAGGCTGCCATGTGACAGCAGGCAGCAGATGGCAGGTGGCAGGTATCAGGTAGGCTTGGCAGATGTGGAGCACATACCAGCAAGGAGAGAGAGAAAACTCCCCTCGCAAAGTTCACTTATAAATATCAAGTATGCCACACCCCTAAGAAGGCATCATTAGGCTGTGACACTGGACTGGGCCATGCTGAGACCTTACAAGGGAGACCTTGTTGCTAAACTGCAGCACCAAGCCAAGTTGACACCAACCTAACTATCACAGGCCACCCTTTGTCAACCTGGCACCTGTACACATCTTCTTAGCATGTACAACCCCCACATAAAGACAACAACAAAATCCCACTTGCCTAACAGGATACAGCTAACAGACACAAGAAAAAAACACACTAGCCTCATTTATGTCATATATTGTATAAATGAACATGACTATATATATATATTTAATCATTTTATTGGGGGCTTTTACAGCGCTTATCACAATCCATTCATTATGTCAAGCACTTTTGTACATATGTTGCAATCATCATTTTCAAAATATTTTTTTTCTACTTGAGCCCTTAGTATCAGCTCCTCATTTTTCCCCTCCACCCCCACCCTCCCTCTCTCATGAACCCTTGATAAATTATAAATTATTATAATTTTCATATCTTACATCATCTGCTGTCTCTCTTCTCCCACTTTTCTGTTGTTTGTCCTCCTGAGTGTGGGTGGGTTATACTGTATGTCAATCATTGTGATTGGTTCCCCCTTTCTCCTCCCACCTTCCCTCTACCCTCCTGGTCTCACTACTCTCATTATTGGTCCTGAGGGGTTTATCTGTCCTGGACTCCCTGTATTTCCAGCTCTTATCTGTACCAGTGTACATGCTCTGGTCTAGCTGGATTTGTAAGGTAGAATTAGGGTCATGATAGTGAGGGGGTGGTAGGAAGCACTAAAGAACTAAAGGAACATTGTTTGTATGTTTCATCGGTGCTCTACTGCACCCTGACTGGCTCATCTCCTCCTTGTGACTCCTCTGTAAGGGGATGTCCAATTGTCTATAGATGGGCTTTGGGTCTCCCCTCTGCCCTACCACTCATTCATGTGTTAAAAATATTTGATGTATACACACAAAGAGGAAATACTAATAACAATCAAAGTTCTTATCTCTTTAACTGAACATGTTGCCATAGTTGGTACATAGAACTGATTTTTCCACCATCCATTTTATGTTCTCCTTGCCCTCAGCAACCACCTCACCTGCTCATGGTTCATTACCTGGCAGGTACCTAATCTTCCATTTCTGAAGGGTTTGGGCCATTGATAGTCATGTGAGAACTGGGTAGTTAGAGTTTGTTCTGGAGTGGCAAAGAATAATGAACTCCAGCATCTTTCATCTAAAATTGATCAATCATGCATCTTGAGTAGTGAGAATTATTGATAATTGCAATGCAATACAGAAACAAAGAGGAAGGAACAAGTAGTTAAAAAATGTGGTGTTAGGGAACTGATTACAAGGAACTATATGTGACCTCCTTCCTTGGGGACGGACAACAGAAAAGTGGGTGAAGGGAGACGTCGGGCAGGGCAAGATATGACAAAATAATAATTTATAAACTATCAAGGGCTCATGAGGGAGCGGGGAGCGGGGAGGGAGGGAAAAAATGAGGACCTAATGCCAGGGGCTTAAGTGGAGAGTAAATGTTTTGAGAATGATGAGGACAATGAATGTACAAATATGCTTTACACAATTGATGTGTGTATGGATTGTGATAAGAGTTGTATGAGCCCCTAATAAAATGATTAGAAAAAAAATGTGGTGTTGGTAATAGAAATGAAGATGGAGATTGCTTGAAAGAATTTCAAGGCCAAAGACATCATGGAAAATACCTTTTTTTTAGCAACACAAAGGACAACTATACACATGGATTTCTCCAGATGTAATGCATAGGAATCAAATTGACTACATCTGTGGGAAGAGACAATGGAGAAGTGCTCAATAGCAGCAACTAACACTAGGGTAGGGGCTGATTGTGGCACAGATATGTAAGTTCAAATAGAAGCTAAGGAAAATTAAAGCAAATCTATGCAAGCACAAATAGGACATTGAGTATATCCCACCTGAATTTCAAGAATACCTCCAGAACCAATTAGATACATTGAAAACTAATGACAAAAGACCTGATGAGCTATGGGATTACATCAAGAACAGCATACATGAAGAAAATGAAAATTATTAAAAAGAAAAGAAAGAGAAAAGATCAAAGTGGCTATCAGAAGAAGCTACAAAACTTGTTCTTAATCATAGACGAGCTAAGTTAAATGGAAGAAATGATGAAGTCAAAGAGCCAAAAAGAAAATGTCAAAGGGCAACTGAAGAGGACAAAATCAAGTATGATAAAATATGAAAACACCTGGAGTTTAAAACCAAAATGGAAGAACACACTCAGAATATCTTAAAATGAAAGAATTAAAGAAAAAATTCAAGCAATATTGAAAATTCTGTGGACAAAATATTGAGTGATGCAGGAAGTGTAAAAAGAAGATGGAAAGAATACACAGCATCACTGTCCTCAAAGAACAAGTCAAATTCAATATTTTCAAGAGGTATCAAATGAATAAGAACCAATAGTCCTAAAGAAAGGGGTTCAAGTTGCACTGAAATAACCAGTCAAAAACAGGCCTCCAAGAATCAGTGGGAACATTTCAGCAAGCTAATGAACACTGCATGTACTCATTCATCTATGCCAAGAAATTTGGAAGACAGGTATTGACCAACTGAATAGAAGAGATACATATCTGTACCCATTCCAAAGAAACGTGACCCAAAGAAATGCCCACATTATAGAACAATATCATTAGTATCACATCAAGATAAAATTTTGCCCCAAACCATTCAGCAACCATGCAGAAGTACATTAACAGAGAGCTGCCCGAAATTCAGGCTGGATCCAGAAGAGGACACGGAACAAGGGATATCATTGCTGGTGTCAGATGGGTTTTGGCTGAAAGCAGAGAATGTCAGAAAGATGTTTACTCATGCGTTATTGACTATGCCAAGGCATTCAACTCAGTGGAGCATAACAAACTATGGACAGACTTGAGAGGAATGGAATTCTAGAACACTTCATTGTGCTGATGAGTATCATGAGCAGTGGTTAGGCTAGGTTGTCTAGAGAAACAAATCCAGTGACGCTCATATATATACTTGTTGATATAAGAGCTTTGTATCAACAAGTAATCTTATACCAAAAAGAAGGCATCCCAGCCCAGTCCAACTTCAGTACCGTCAGTCTGATGCTAGTCCATCCGCCCCTTTTCAGACTCACGTAGACACATGCCAGTGAACCAGAATGGTGAACTAGGAAGTGGAATAGCACAGGCTGGTGACTGTGGAGTCATGTGGATTCAAAGGTCTGTGGAGTAATAGAAGGGTGCTGACAGCTCTTAGGGTTGAGTGGTCCACGTGGGGCCACCTTAGTGGCACATACAGAGTCCTAGTGAATTTCCAGCAAGGAGGGAGGTAAAGTAGCAGAGAAATAATCTTTGCATTGCTCTTACAAAAAAGGCTTATGACATCAAAGAGGTGTCATCAGGCTGTGACTTGATTGTTCTCATGCAACTCATTGCCACTGAGTCATTGTGACCCCTATAGACCCAATAGGATGAAGTAGAACTGTCCCTGTGGTTTTCCTAAACTATAACTGTTAAGAGGAGTAGAAAGCCTCATCTTTCTCCCAAAGAGGGGCTGGTGATGTTTAACTGCTGACCATGAGGTTAAGAGTTCAATGCATAACCACAATGCCACCAGGACTCCTTTAGGCATAGTGCCAGAGAGGTGACATAATTGTGAGGAGGAGCTATGAACAGTGTATTGTTGCCCTGGCCAGCTATAAACCAGGTGCCCAGAGAAGTATTCATTTGCTCATGCAATGAAACCACATCTGGAACAGCAACAGCAATGGGAGTCACCACCTAATTAAGTTTACAAAACCCACAGTCATTATCCAATATACATCTTCATTCCCCCATGGGCCAAATAAAACCACAAACCCAAACCATTGCCATTGAGTTGTTTCCACCTCATAGCAACCCTCTGCCATAATGCTTACATGTTGGACTGCTACCTTCAAGGCCAGCTGTTCTAAACCACCAACTCTCCATAGAAGAAAGTCGGTGTCTACTCCTATAAGAAGTTACAGTCTCAGAAACTCACAGGGCAGTTCTGGTCTGTCTTGCAGGATCATTGTGAAATGACAAGCCAAATAGGAGCGTTTAAATAGGCTTGTGATGGGAATGCAGGCATCCTTCAAGCCCTTGATGGCGACGCTAATCCCTGAAGTTCCTCCAGGAATGCGATATTGCTTTTGGTTTACTATTTTCCTAGACAATGGAAAGCCTATAATGGCTTTCCTACCATCATAACCCTTAGTCCGGATTTCAGGGATCCAGCATGGGGGCTTTGTCTGTTGTTGCATATGCCTATTTCAATGATGCGTTCTGGCACTGGGGACACGACTGCAGGATGAATTTGGGGACCCATTGGGCCCATTATGAGACACACCTAAGATAAGACTCCATCAATAACTTGATTTCCATACATCCCACTCTGTCTGATGGGCCTTCCAAACATTTTAGGAGTCCTGGAACTAGTGACCATTCAGGGCCATTGTCTAGTAATATCTGACAAGTCTGATTATTTTGTTTCCCCTGATGAACACCCAGTCTTGTAAAAGCAACTTCCCTCTGGGGAAGACTGGGATAAAGGCAAACTGTATAAACCTTTGGCAGTGTAGAAGGTTCATTCACTCAAGGATTGTGAGTCTATAAATTGGGTCAAAGCTGGGAATTAATTGAGGGGGCGTGACTCTATTCTGGTAATTGGGCTTAGTTGGCTTGTCTTTCACCTGATCTTCATTTCTTCCACTTCTATAGATAAAGTAAATATTTAGTAGATTTCTCATCTACTTCTCTCCTAGGGACACCTTGCCTAAGCAGACAACATCCCAAGTTCACCCTTGTCGGACTATTTTGAATCCTGGTTTGAATCTGCTGCTCAAACCCACCTTGTCTCTGTCCACTAAGTTTTGCTACTTCATCTTTGCCCTCACAGGATGGGGCGAGGATGGGATGGGGTAGGGGACCCAATAAGCCCCATTGTGGGCAGGTGTCTTAATTCAATTAGGGCAGTTCCCATTGCCAAACCGCATAAAACCAAATAGCAATCAGAGCAGTCTTCAGAAATGCTGGGGTGCCCTTCATGACTGTATTCCCCCTGCATACCTGGGTCTATGGGTTTATCCTGATTAATGCTCTCAGATGTTCTCTAAGCCTTTAACGGTTTTCTACAGTACTCCAAGGTAAGTGTGGTACTTCAATTGGTCTTATTATAGGCAGGCAATCTTGCAATCCAGGCTTTCAGCAAACCAAGAACATAAACTATAATTTCCTTTCCTAATGTACCCGTATATTCTCGAATATAAGCTGACCCGACTATCAGCCGAGGCACCCAATTTTACCACAAAACTGTATTAAAAATGTGCTGGAAAAAAAGAAAACCAAACCAAACCCCAGCTTATACATGAGTATATACGGTATTCAAGTTGAAACATTGAATGAATTGACTTTAGTGGGCCTTAACAAAACACTGAGGTTCATCCAGCCTTATATTCTTTGTACGATTATCCCACATCTATAGTAACTATTCCTAAACATATTCTCCATGATTCTGTCTGTGCATATTTGAAAACTAGAAGGTCTTTAGGAGTACAGTACCTCTCTTTCTGGGTCAACATTTGGGCTTCAGCCCTGGGGACTTGCTGTGACTTAGGTCTAATCATAGGCTTAGAAGCAATAATGGGCGGTAAGCATATTTCCTGGGAATTCACAACAATATAAATATATATTTAAAGAATCTGCCTCGGGTAACACCTCAGATACAGTTACAGATACCATATCACCACACCCAGTTGGGCTAATCTCAGGTGTAAATGGGGGCGACAGTGGTTTTACAGATAGTATATTATCCTCTTCAGTTGGGAGGGGTGTTGCTCGTGGATTAGGCGGATTAATGAAATCTAGGGGCTCCGTTCTCCCATATGTCCCTGCCCCAAGTTTCATGGTTCCAATTTCCCCCATCAATGCCATCCTTTCAACATCAGATACCTTTCTACATTAAGAATTCAGCTAGCTTGTCATTCAGCTACTCCTATGAGAAGGTTTGGTTTTGGGCAATATCAGTTCTGGTACTTGAGGAGATAAGACTTTTTTTTAGATCATTTTATTGGGGGCTCAT
>NW_022103901.1:19496079-19497898 GCF_000313985.2 Echinops telfairi | reverse complement strand
GGATAACAGCCCGTCTTTACTAATAGGAGAAGACTTACTTGAAGCAACACCGAGAGAGGCAGAGTTCTAAGTGCTCTTAGGACTAATCAGAATTGAGCACCAAATTAAAAAAATATACCTTTATAATTTTGTTTCTCTTAAACCACTCCTGCCTGGTACCAAATGTATTAGCCTGACCTTTCTAGAGGCATAAAACCAGAATACACACACATTTATATTTTAAAAGGAATTTATATCAAGCCATAGAGAGGACTAACCCAGGTCAGTTCATGCCCTTGGGTCAGATTCTGGGAAAAAGATTAATCTTGACTCATGTGGCTGCCAAGCCCAAGAGCCCAAGAGTAGGGAGCAGAAGGGCAAGGCTGGACAGTGGTGACAGCAGTAGGTGGTAGTGGTAGTGGGTGACAGGTGGCAGGCAACAGGGGACAAGTGGGACAGATGCAGCAAGAAGAGAGAGAAAAAAAACACCCTCACAGTGTTAGCTTATACATTTAATTATGCCTCATCCCCAAGCCTGTATCATCAGGCTGCCACACTAAGTTGGGCTATGTGCAGACTTCGGAAGGGAGGCCTCGTTGCCAAAATGCAATACCAAGTAAATTTGACAACAACCTAGCCATCAGAAATATCCACAACACCTTTTATTCAAATGTTACCATCTCTTCATTCATATTGAACACAGCCAAATAGGTTTCCATTCAACAATTCCAACACCTTTGTTCACTAATATTAGTTACATTCTTTGCATTGTATCCACCGTCTCATTATGTTCATTGTAGCCATTCTGTTCCCATTGACTTCATCCCACCACTCCTCAACCTTCTCATCTATGCTTTTGAGTATTTGTTGACCACTTGATCATATGTGTGTGTGTGTGTGTGTGTGTGTTGGTGTTTGTGATAGTTAGGTTTTTTGTGTCAACATGGCACCTGTAAGAAGATATGGATGGAGGTTAGCCTTCAATCAGGTCACAGCTTGATGACCTCATTTGGAGATGCCACTGAGATAAATGTCTCTCTGGAGGTGGGCTACTCTCTCTTTCTGCCTTCACCATCCTATTAAGTAGCCATGCTGAGACCTGTGAGAGCTCTGGACACGTGGCCACCACCATTGGATCCACAAGACCTTGCACCGAGTCAGACAGTGATGTTCCTGCATCCTGCATCAATGTATGTGGCTTCATGCGTCTGAAGAGGGACTGATGGATTAGCATCAGATTTATGGACTAAAATGGGTCATATGGACTTGAGTTGGACTTGGCTGGGATGTTTTCTTGATAAATAATAAACTCTTGATATAAGATCTTTCTTACACATATAGGAGCCTCTGGATTTGTTTCTCTAGTCAACCCAGCCTAACAGGGTGTTTGTTTGGGGTCTAATCTCTGCTCTGGAACATTGAAGTGGGCGCGGGTGAGAGGGAGGTGTGTTTCCATGAAGGATGGGAAGCTAAATGGGTTTAGACATTGGGCTGGAAGCACAAGGGGCAATGGCCAATTTAGCAGCGTTAGCCAGTGCCTGTGGATGAGTGACTTCCCCTGGTTAGCTTCGTGGGCTGACTGGCATATGTTTTGGCTTGTCAGTGGCCTGGAGGAGAGGAACTGGGGGGGATAGCAAAGCATGGAGGAGTTTCTCAGGTGAGTGTGGGGCTGAGCGGGTGTGGAGGAGGTAGGGCACACACCCTTCAAGAAGCAGGGGTGTGAGAAGGGTTCATAAAAGGTAGTAGAGAGATGTACCTTTTATTGGGGTGGTCTAGGGCAGCGGTTCTTAACCTGTGGCTTGCGACCCCTTTGGGGCTCGAACAACCCCTTCACAGGGGT
>NW_022103901.1:19462826-19491377 GCF_000313985.2 Echinops telfairi | reverse complement strand
GCCCAGTCTTTATCCTTAGGAGCTGCTGGTGGTTTCGAACTGATGACCATGCGAATCACAACCCAAAGCATGACCACTGTATCACCAGGGCTTCTCATACAGGATAGTACAAACTGATATGGTGGGAATGACCATGTATGCTTGAACAAGAGTAAGCCCAAACCCAACCCCCTAAAAACACTTAAAACCAAAGATAAAAGCACAGCACAACGAAAAACCTGTTGCTGTAATCTTTAAGAAAGCAAATCACTAGACCTTTGTTCTGTGTCATTGCTGGTTGGGTTTGAACTGCCAACATTTAAGTAAGTAGTCAAGCATGAAACATTTGTGCCATCTAAGGTATCTTGGAACCAATCGACCTGGCTTCCCATCATAACTGTCATTTATGACTATGTGATCCTCAGCAAGTTATTTATCAGTCTCTGACTGTTTCATTAATTATAAAATATCAATAATAATAGTACTTACATTATTGTCAAAATTATGTATGTTGACATGCTACCAAGCGCGATGTATGTATTAGCAATTCTGATGCCTAGAGCGCAGCACAGTGTGGAGACTGGGCCTGGAGGACCCCGTGCTTTTTGGATTCTGAAGTATGCTTCCTCCCCCCTTGTGAAAAGCATGGTTTTCAATGTTGACTGTCTTCTCTTGGGCTTAGCTCAGGGTTTGCACTAATGGAAAAGAAAAGCACATTTCCTGATCATCCATGTGACCAGAAGCATGACAGATAGCGCTTGGAAGATCCTAACAACATCCTGGCGAGACAGATCTTGTTATTTCTATTTTAGAGATGAGAGAATAAGAGAGGTTAAGTCACCTCCACTTGGTCACACGGTTAGCAAGAGGAAGAATTCCCATTTGCCCAGGTTTGTTTTCTTTCAAAACGTGTGCTACCTTTACTGTGTGCACTGCTACTCCAAAGCCCGTCACTGTCCTTTCTCTCGCCACTGCCCTCTACAGTTCCTTTCCTAGCTGTTACATGCCAGCGCTGTGGCCTCCATGGAAGGAATACTGAGCCTATCTTTGGACAAAAGTTGGCCCCTGGTTTTGCATTGCTACTCAATGGTGAAGCTATTTTTGCTTAGTGGGTGTAGAAAATGGAAAACAACACTTTGTAAGGATAGTTTGGCATCTGACTCAGGCTGATAGTGGAGTGAGATCGGTGGTTAAAAGCAGGAGCTCTCCGTGGGAATCCTTGGTTTCAGATAATTGCCTTGCAGTGTCTTGAATGCATGCCCTTTGGCAGGTTACATGATCTTTCTAAGCCCTAGTCGCCTCATCTGTAAAATCATCTTCAATGATAACACTAAGTCTTGGCATGTTTGTATGTATTAAGGGAAATAAATATTAGATGAAAAATATTGGGAAGTGTTTTTTCTCCCTTTTTAAATCGTTTTATTGGGGGTTCATACAACTCTTATCACAATCCATCCATCCATCCATCCATCCATCCATCCATCCATCCATCCATCCATCCACTGTGTCAAGCAAATTTGTACATTTGTTGCCATCATCATTCTCAAAATATTTTCTTTCTACTTGGACCCTTGGTATCAGCGCCTCATTTTTCCCCTCCTTCCCCACTCCTCCTCCCTTACCAACTCTTGATAATTTATAAATTATTATTATTTTGTTATGTCTTACACTGTCCGATGCCTCCTTCACCCACTTTTCGGATTTTTGTGTTTTTTAAGTTTTCAATTTTTTAAATTAAGGGGTGATTTTCTGGCTAAACAAGACTATGAACCTAAAACTCACAAGTAAAAGGATAGACATATATGGCTAGGTTAAAAATAAGTAAGTAAACATGACTATGGTAAGAATAAATAAGTAAACATGGCTATGTTAAAAAATCAATGAATAAACACATGGCTTATTATTAGTTGCTATGAAGATTATTTTAACTCATGACAAACCCATGTGTGCAAATCAGAGTTTCTCCCAAGGATTTTCATGGTTGTGATCTTTCAGCAGCAGGTCTGTCTTTCATGATGCCTCTGGGTGTATTTGAACCTCGAATCTTTTGACCAGTAGTTGAGCACTTGAAAACTTGCACCACCCAGGTTGTTAACTCTTAAACTTGGAGTTCAATGAAGCAGAGGAGCAACATGAAGCCAAAAGTCAAACAAACAAACAAAAACCAACCCAAATATTCTTGGTTTTTAATATTAATTTTACACAAAATATTTATTCTTAATATGAAAAGACCTTTCATAAACCAAGAAGAAACAGATAGGTCTATCAAGTAGCAAATGGCCTCAAATCCCACCTCTGCACTCCCTGTTTTTTACTTTATTTTCTAGATACCATATCTAGAGACCTCAGCTTACTCATCTGAAAATGTCACACCGAATACCAATGTTCATGGAGAGTGAATGAGTTAATAGAAGGAAATAACTTAAAACAATGTCTGCTTAGCGTGTCATTTGATATCATTATTATTATTGCTGCTGATAACCATGGACTTGTGTTAGATTAGGCTAGGACGACGCTACCTTGATATAAAATCACTTTTTTGTATAAAGTTCTTTTTTATTCATGAGTGTCCCTGGTTTTGTTTCTCTATGGACCCCAGCCTAACCCAGAGGTAGACCTATATAGTCTAGAGAGATCGATTAATCAAATTTGTGCTTATTTCCATAATGGGGCATGTAAACTAGTTCTGAGGTAAGAATTCTCTGATCTAACCTCAGGATGCCCTTTCAGGAATTGAAAAATATACTAACGGTGTGATTTGTGGCAATTTCATCTGGGAACAGTACAATTTTGGAGTGAAATGTTCCCTAGTTTAAGTCAGAGCACCACCCTCACCTTTGCGATCATAGGCATGTTGGTAATATCCTTTGAAGATTTTTTTTGGTCATTTGAGTTATGGAGATTTGAGTATTAGATTGGATTCTTGGAAACAAATTCTTAGAGAGTTGTGAGCAGAATGTTTACTGGGGAGATGCACTCTTATAGGAGTGAAGATCGCACACTTAGGCAAAAGGATAAGCTGACCTGTTGTGTGATTGCAATCTAGGCTTCAGCTAATCCTATTGTAGCTGGGATAGACCTTGAGAATTGTCCCAAATTGAGAGAGAGAGAGAGCTAAGCCTTTGAATCCTTGCATCAATCAATCGATGGCAAAAGGTGGTCTCCTAACCCGGGTTGATAACCTTATAATTGAGGGAAGTTTCTGGTGAGAGGATGGCCAGTCTTCAGCAGCCTATATCCCCAGCATCTGGGGTGCATTGGTTTTGAAAATGGGTTCTTGTCAGGGCTCTCTCTTATTCACTACTGGTTGGCCTTGTATAGGTTTGGGGAGATTTTTCAAAGCACATAGCATAAGGTTGGTCATGTCACAGGGCATCTACAAATAGTGGCTGCTTTGTTTCCATCTTTCTTAAGACATATTGCTGAATAACTTTGGAAACGTATATATATATTTTTTTTCCAGCATAAATAATACCTTACTAGTAGCCAAAATCCTTTGCACCCATCAGAAATATCTGTGCTTCAGAGGGTGTAAATCCACACTGGAAAAGCCTTCCCCTCTAATTTCCTTTGTCAGTCACCACAAAACCCATACTCTCTTGACAGGCAAGTAATTGGGGGATGATTTATCTGATACCAGTTGCATATGGCCTCTATTTTACCTGATTGGATTTTCGAGAGGCCCTTATCTCCAAGTGGTTAAGGCTTGGTAAAGAACAATTGCAGTATAAGACTGAGGTGATTTATTTGACATTTCCTTCCATTGGCTTCCGTAGCAGGACACCTTTTCTTGATTTTCAACCCAAGGTGCCATGCAGATGTGTTTTTCGGGACCCGTGAACATTTACTCTCCAGACCAAATGCTCTCAGCAGGATAGCGCTAAAACAGGGCCTGATGCCTTGGGCTGCATGGGAAAGGTCTGCAGTTCAGGACCACCAGTTGCTCCTGGGAAGAAAGACAAGGCTTCCTACTGCAGTAAAGAGATGCAGTTTCAGAAACACACACGGGCAGTTCTGCTCTGTCCGAAGGGAAGATACGAGTCAGCATCGACTCAATGGCAGTGAGGGAGAGACTACCGGAGAATACCAGAAAGATGTTTACGCGTGTTTTTCGGAATATGCCATGGCATTCCATTGTGTGGCTCATAACACACTATGGACAACTCTGAGAAGAATGGGCATTCTAGAACACTTCATTGTGCTCACTGGGAACCTGAATATGGGATCAAGATGCAGTTGTGTGAATGGAACAAGGGACTACTGCATGGTTTAAAATCAGGAGAGGTGTGAACCCAGACTTAGTCAACCTTATATGCTGAGAAAATGTGGCTTATATGAGGAAGAAGGTGGCGTCAAGATCGAAGGAAGGCTTATTAACAACCTGTGTTATGCAGGTGGCGCAAACTTGCTTTGCTGAAAGTGAGGAGGACTTAAAGTACTTGCGGTTGAAGCTCAAGGATTGCAGCCTCCAGACTGGATTACAACTCAATGTAAAGAAAACCACAATCCTCACAGCTGGACTAATCCACCTCATGATAGTTGCAGAAAAGGCTGAAGTTGCCAAGGATTTTGTATTGCTTGTGTCCACATTCAAGTTTCATGAAAGCCACAATCAAGAAGTCTTTTGATCTCTTGATTGTTGCTTCCGTGAGCCTTGATTGTGTACCCAAGCATGATGGATTGTTATAAGATTTGCAAGAATCCCCCCAATAAAATGATTTAAAAAAAGAAAAGAATTAATGTCTAGGAAACTCACAGGGGGCAGTTGTATCTTGTCCCATACTGTTGCAGGAATATTTCTAAAGTTTTCTTCTGATAGCTTCAATAAATCTCCCCTGACCCCAGAACGCTTCCTTACCACTTATTACTCATGAAAAATGTAAACTTATCTGGTTTTATAGAAATAAATCTGCTGGTGATTGAGAATTTGTTTAGTTATCAATTAAGGTTTATAAGTTAAAATTCCATTACATTTTTTCTAGCCAAGATTGAATGAGACTCTATAGGTTGTGTGGTTTCCTCTTTCTATATTATTCAAAATGAAGTCTTCTGATTTTATAATTTGTATGCTTGCCAGGCTGTTTACTCAAGGATGGGGAGGGAGGGGTGGAAATTGCTATTGTTGATCCAGGGCCAGACATGGGAGACCGGCAGTCTTTGTATCTGTTTAGAAAAGTTGGTCTATCCATCAAGCTCAGAAGCAACAAAGCCCACATGGAAGAAGCACACCAGCCTATGCAACCACGAGGTGTCGAAGGGATCAGGTGTAAGGCATCATCAGAACAAAAAATCTTACCATAGTGAATGATGGGGGGAGTGCGGAGTGGAGATCCAAAGCCCATTAGTAGGCCACTGGAGATCCCCATGCAGTGAGGTCTCGGGGAGGAGATGAGCCAGTCAGGGTGCGATGCGATGTAACAATGATGAGAAATACAACCTTCCTCTAGTTCCTAAAGGTTTCCTCCCCGCTCCCACTACCATGACTCGAATTCTATCTTGCAAGACTGGCTAGACCAGAGGGGGTACACTGGTACAGATAGGAACTGAAAATACAGGGAATCCAGGACGGATGAGCCCTATAGGACCAGTGGTGTGAGTGGCGAAACAGGGAGGGTAAAGGGAGAATGGGTAGGGAAGAGGGAACCGATTACATGGAACTGTGTGTGACCTCCTCCCTGGGGGACAGACAACCAAAAAGTGGATGAAGGGAGACGTCGGACAGGGCAAGATATGACAAAATACCCATTTATAAACTATCAAGGGCTCATGCGGGAGGGGGGAGCGGGGAGGGAGGGGAAAAATGAGGACCTAATGTCGGGGGTTTCAATGGAGAGAAAAAGCTTTGAGAAACAATGTACAAATGCGCTTTACACAATTGATGTGTGTATGGATTGGGATAACAGTTGTATGAGCCCCTAATAAAATGTTAAAAAAAAGAAAAAAGAAAAGTTGGTCTATCATAATTTTTAAACCCAATTTTGTGGGTCTCATGTTCATTGGATAGTTTTTCCTTACAATAATATGAGTTTAATTGCCAGACCTAGTTTAGGACGTATTGTGTTTTCAAACGTTACTGAGATGTTGAGTTACAAATGTAAATTCAAAAGTACTTGGAATGAACTTTTAAGAAAGTCTTTTTGGCCCACGCTACTACATTGATTTCCAGAATCATAGTGCCAACTTATACTCCCATAGAGAGTTTATGTGAAGGTTTATTTTAGTACACCTTTCCATGCTGAGTATTTGTGAGTTTAATATCTCTCATTAGTTTAATATCTCTGTTTTTCTGGAGAGTCAAGCACAAAAGTGAAAGGTAATTATACCTCCCTAAAATGCCTTTGGTTATTAATGTCATTGAATTTGTGCTTCATGTTACATAAATTGCATATTCATGATCTTTTTCTTTTATCCTCATCACTAAATTTGTCTATTTTACTATTAATTTTTAAAAAATCTCTTTTTATAGTAGGGTAGTAATACTACATAACTCGCAATAATTTTAGCCTTTAACTATTTAGCTTTTAAAGACTGTAATAGTATATATAACATGGGCAAACACATGGTTAATCAGTCTGCTTTAACTGTTATGTTATTGAGAGAAGAGTTAGAAATTCTAAGTCAGTGTGGCGTTGCCTATGCAAAGTACAAGCCTATACTTCAGAGTGAAACAAAATGAAAAGCAAATAAAATTGAATTTAGGTTCCTGTTAATTTACCGTTGTAGAGTCCATTGCAAGTCGTGGCGATCCTCTAGGAGAGGGTAGAATTGGCTCTCTGGGTTTCTGAGACAGTAAGTCTTTAAGGGAGTAGAAAACCTCATCTTTCTCCTGAGGAGAGTGGCTGGCAGTTTTGAACTGCCGACCTGGTAGCAGCCCAATGAATAACTTACTACACCACCACGGCCCCTGTTACTAGGCAGTTTGAGTAAGGTTTTTAAACTCTCTTACTCTCAGTTTCCATAGATGCAAAGTGAGAATAATGCTAATGCTTGTGATGACTGGTTATCACATAAAAATGTAAATCACCAAACTCATAGATTGCTGTTTTTAGATGCAGATAAGTCCCTTCTGATCATAGTGATCCTGTGTACAACAGAACGAACCATGGCTCAGTCCTAAACCGACCTCACAAGTGTTCCTATATTTGAGCCCATTGTTGCAGCCATGGTGTCAATCTATCGTTAGGGCCAATCCAATCCTTTAGAACCTTTGTCACCTTTGCTGCCCCTCTACTTTACCAAACCTGATGTCCTTCTTTGGGGACAGGTTCCTCCTGGTAACATCCCTAAAATATGGTGAAGTCTCACCTTCTTTGCCTCTAAGGAGCACTCTGGCTGTATTTATTCCAAGACAGATCTTTTTGTCCTTTTAGCAGCCCATAGTACCGGACATTCTTCTCCAGTACCACAATTCAAATGCATCAACCTTCTCCCATCTTCTTTATTCACTGCCCACATTTCACATGAATATGAGGTGATTGAAAATACCATGGCTTGGGTCAGGTGCGCCTTAGTCCTCAAAGTAATATGATTGCTTTTTAATATTCTAAAGAGATATTGTGTAGCAGATGTACCTAACGCAGCTCATATTTTGATCTTTTGACGTCTTGATTGTTGTTTCCATGAGCCTTGATTGTGGATCCAAGCAGGACAAAATCCTTGCCAACTTCAACGTTTTCTCTGTTTATCATGATGTGACCCATTAGTCCAGCTGTGAAGATTTTGGTCTTCTTCACACTGAGTT
The DNA here is from genome assembly GCF_000313985.2 of Echinops telfairi. Classification (NCBI taxonomy): domain Eukaryota; kingdom Metazoa; phylum Chordata; class Mammalia; order Afrosoricida; family Tenrecidae; genus Echinops; species Echinops telfairi. Next base: position 19,483,657 of record NW_022103901.1, on the reverse strand, counting down.
GTCATTCGTACTGAAGGCTGCACTCCTTGATCTTCATCAGCAAGTGCTTTAAGTCTTTCTGACTTTCAGCAAGCAAGGTTGTGCCATCTGCATCACTCAGGGTGTTCATAAGGCTTCCTCCAATCCTGATGCCGAGTTCTTCATAGCATCCAGCTTTTCAGATGATTAGCTCAGCCTACAGATTGAATAAGTAGGTGAGAGGATACAACGTGGATGCACACCTTTCTCGGTGCTCTCACATCAGGAATAATATTCTTGTTCCATGTCCTTTTTTGAGTTTGGCTTGAATGTCTGGCAGCTCCCTGTCAATGTACTACTGCAACCAGTTGGTTATCTTCAGCAACATTTTACTTTCGTATGCTATAAATGATATTGTTCTATAATTTGAGCATTCTGTTGGGGGAACTTTCTTTGGAACAGGTACCAGTATGGATCTCTCATAGTCAGTTGGCCAAGTAGCTGTCTTCCAAATCTCTTGGCAAAGACGAGCAAGCGCTTCCAATGCTTCATGAGCTTGTTGAAACATTTCCATTGGTATTTCTTCATTCCTGTAGCCTTGTTTTTGGCTAATGCTTTCAGTGCTACTTTCCTCCTTCAGTACTATTGGTTCTTGATGATCTTCTACCTCTTGTACTGGCTGCATATTGACTAAATTTTTGGTACAGTAACCCTGTGTATTCTAGCCATCTTCTTTTGATGCTTCCTGCATCTCTCCACATTTTGCCTATAGAACTTTTTAATATTGCAACTCAAAGCTTGGATTTTATCTAGAGTTCTTTCAGTTTAAGATAGACTGAACGTGTTCTTCCTTTTCGGCTTTCTAGCTCTAGGTCTTTATAATATTACATGGTAGTATTATAAATCATGCCAACATGCTTTTAAAACAACGATGCCAATACATATCATTTTCTTTGAATTTAAGATTGGTGGTCAATCTTGTGATTGGCTCTAAATGCAAACATTGGTTCTAACTGCAGACCCTTTAACGAGGGTTAAAAAAGTAGATAAATGATTTTCAAGTGAGTAGTCATATTAGGATTTTTCCCTTAAGAAGTGATAACATGATACTTCTAGTGTTTATAAAGATAAGAACTGTAAACTAAATGACTACAGAAAGGGATGGTGCTTTGAGGGTTTACCTATTATTGTAGATTTTCTGCAGCAGGGAAGATGTGGTCAGTAACAGCAGGCAAATACATTCCTCCCACTTCTCTCAGCCAACTCTCACTCACCTGTCACTAATGGTGCCTGTGCTTTGTTATTACTAATGTCCCTAGAGAGTCACCGTTAGTGAAATTTATTATTTTACCTGGTTCATTTCTATATATCACTTTGGAGGAAAATGAATTCCCGATCAGGGAAACATAAAATCAAAATCCTCTACTATTTCTCCTGAATCAGCATGGACGAGTGGGAATAAGCACTAAATTAAGTGTGAATAAACTTAAGAACTAAGATTTGCCCCTTTAAAATATGGTTTTAGCTAATCATTTAATCTCTCTGAACTCTATTTTTCTAACTTTCTCTGAACACTTGGCAGTTAGGTTGTGCTAATCGAACAAGGTAGTGTCTCTAAAAACTCCTTACAAATTGTCAAATAACTATACATTTAAATATGGTGAGCAGTGCTCTCTGGACAGGCAAGGGCTGCGCTTTGTTTCCATGCTGACCTATTTCCCAAGGAGACTGATTGAGAGCAGTTTCAAAAAATGAGATGTTCTCTGCCAATCACACATTTCCATCCGTCTTTCTGCTGTAATTTAGGAAGATTGCCACCAGGTGGCGATAGCAAGCTATGTATGTGGTCATAGTGAGCTAGGCTCATTCCATCAGTGTCGTAGGGCAATCCCCACAGAGAAGTAACTTTATAATTAACTACAAATCCTAACTTGGTACCCAGGTCTCCCAAGACTAACTCAGATTTCCATCACACGGGCAAACGTGCCACTCAGGTCTCCCAGTCCCCTTCATCAGCTAACTGCCATTTTTTTCCTTAGCTGTTCACGGCATTAAGCACTCTTGTGAGATTTCCTCTCACTGCCTACAACTTCCTTACTTATAAAATTCTTGACACCTCCACGATATGTATTTCATTCTCTAACTGCTTTCTGGAGATCATAAGATCAAAGCTATCAGGAGGAAGAAAAATAGACAAACTTCTATTTATGCAGAACATAGTATTTCCTCTTCCCTGCCATGCCACAAGCCTTCTTTCATCCTTTTAATGAAGAGTTTCCCCACTATTTTACTGGCTCCAATCTTCTTCTCCACTCCAATTACCCTGTGAATTTATTATTTATAGAAGAGATTGTTCACACATCATATATTTCTCTGGCAGTTTCTTTGGGCAGCAGCCTTTTAGTTCCACGTATTTCTAATCTTTTAGAAAGATTTTATTTTAAAACATATTTCGTAAGGGATTCAATTCCTTTAGGGAAAGTTGCAGACAAATTCACCGGAAATTCTCACATGCTTTCTGCATTGGGATTAGGTTTTGCTGCATGTGTCAGAAAAGGAGTAAAGCTGTTTTGAAAAGAGAGGGCCCTTCCTTTTCCTGGAGAAACAGCTTCATGGGTGGGAAAGCATCAGCAGGACCGGCCTCGCTCTTTTAGCCGTTGCGATAAACAAAAGCCCTTTCAGCAAGTGGTTTTTCTCATCCCAGTCCCTTCTTGGTCACATATGCCGGCTGGCTCGCTCACCATAATGCCTGTATTTTATGCCCAATTAAGAAGGGGAGGAATTAAGGCAAAGAGGTCGGATGTCTCAGCAGAGGTAACTACCTTCATTTAGACAGTTTGCCTGGAAGTCCAACTCAAAATTTCCACTTATATTTTATTGACCAGAACACTTATATTGCCACATCTAGCCTAAGGGAAGTGGGGCAAAGTGATCTTTTCTAAATCCATTGTCATGTCAAATAAAATCAGGTTTGATACTAATGAAGGAGAAACATAATGGATAATTTCTGGACTCTAGCAATGTCTGCTATTGTTTTATACCACATGTCTTAGACCTAGTGTTTTAAGTTTAATCAACATCCTGGTCCTTTTTTTTAGCTTGTTCTATCTTTTGTTCTTCTCCCAATATCCCTTCCTTAACTCCTTCCGACATAGAGGAAGGAGAGTAATGGATGCAATTGATCAGAATTTAGATAGAGTTTGTTGGTGGGCAGGCTAACCGGACATTAAATTACTACATCCATGGTCATGATACGCTCTCTCTTCTTGCTCCCTGCATGTGATTGGAGAGAGAATATGATTCTTATGAGCCTTATTTCTTTGTTCTGTCTTTGTATTACACATAGCCAAGGATTAGGTGAAACTGCTAAAGGATAAAGCAGGATAAAACAATATATAAAGGCTGGGCTTAGCACCTGGGGTCTTAAAGGCTTGTTTTCAAACAAGCAATAGTCTAAGTGACACATCAACCAAACTCTCATGGAAGAAGCACACCAACATCTGTGATCAAAGGACTATAAACCATACAATCAAAATCAGAAGGAGGGACTAGTATCAGAGCTTAAATTGTGAGATTCTGGTGTGCAGAAGGTTTTGGATGACAGTGAATCCCCAGAATACATTTATAGGATCTACAGAGGGAAAGAGCCCCAGTGACTTCCCTCTAACCACGATTGAGGGCCGGGAATAACATGGTGATCACCCAGAAAGCATTGCAGAGACAAATATAATAGATGAAAACGATCAATCTGACTTGAGTGACTCAAACCTTATTATCTGATCTCCCTTTTGATGGGTTTTGTGCTTGCTCTGGTTCGTAATATTTGTTGTGGTGTGTGTTTTCATAGAGGGTTTTATCTCTGTTGTATTTTTGTCATTGTCAGTAGTGTTCTTGACTCTCTGGTATGTAGCTCTGCATACTTGTCGGTTTATGAAACACAGGATGGATGAATCTACAGAGACAATAGCTGGAATAAGGGTTCCTGGGGGTACAGCAGGGGAGAGATGGAGGAATAGATTGCTGATATCGAGGAGTAAAAAAACAAAGAAAATATTTTGACACTGTGGTAGCTATTGTTCAGCATTGCTTGATATGATTGCACCATGGCATGGTATGATGTCTGGATTAGGTCCTAATAAAATGGTTTGAAAGAAACTGAGGAAAATATATCAGGTAGAAAAGATATTAAAAATATAGATATAACAGAAAGAATTTAGCACCTGTGATAGTTGATAGCTAGGCTTTGTGCCAACTTGGCTGGGTCAGGATTCTCAGTGGTTTGGCTGGTAAGGTCTGGTAATCCCTCATGGTGTTAACACAATGTAATGAAAACAATGTAATAAGCTCCATGATGAGCTGCAATGAGCAGCCAATCAGATGTAAGAATGTTAGAGTGCAGCGCAGTCTCTTACTCAGGTCACAGCACTGATGTTATTGAAAGGAAGTTTCTTCAGGAAGGTGTCCTACTTCTTATATAAGTGGATGCTATGGGAAAGCGAGCTTGTTTCTTGCTGGCTCTGAATCTTCCATCTGGCTCATCCACTCTGGTTCTTTGGTCTTGACCCAGTAGCCCACTCTATCTGTGGGGCCCTTGGAGCCTGCCATCTGACCTGTTCTCCTTGGATTGACAGGACCCTGCAGCACAAGCCTGAGCTGCTGTTCACATTTATTCGCTTCTCTATCCACCAGCCTGCAGTGTTCCTGCTTTGTCTTCCTACTATCTGGTTCCTCTTGCTGATTCATCAACCCTGCAGTGACACTCCAGTTTAGCATCTGACCCATGGACCTGAATCAGTCTGGACTTACTCGTTTGTGTATTTGTGTGAGCCATGGTCTCTACATATACATGGTCTCTTTATATACATATATCAGCATCACTGCTTTTGCATCTCGAGAGAACTCAGCCTAGCCCAGCATCTTTGAGGTTTGACATGGAACGCTTTGTTGCGGCTGTTGCTGTCAAGTTGGCGCTGAGTCATAGTCATCTCACGCACAACAGGATGAAGCAGTGCCGATTCCATGTCATCTTCACTATCATTGGTATGCCGAGCTCCATTGTAACCACAGTTGTTTTAAATCCCTTCCAACCAAGGGACTGTCTTCTAGCACTACACTAGATAATGGTCCATTGTGATCCATAGGGATTCTATTGCCTACATTTTTGAAGCCATTTCCAGATCTTTCTCCCTAGTAAATTTTTGCCTGGAAGCGCTACCAAGACTTGTTGACCATGGGTGACGAAGATGAGATAAAAATGTGTATTCCAAGGGTCTAAGGTTGCAAACTGTCTCATAATATGCCTCCCACATTCACCTTTGTCATTTGTGGAAACTTTGCTGTGCTGGAAATAGGTCCAGTAGGCATACATTGGGAAGGTGATGTGATTTTGGAAGATATAAGATGTTCATGATAGCCTTCGTCTCATTCAGGTTTGTCTCAGGATCTGTGTGTCTTATGTGTCAGGGGGCCTGGAACATGGCAATACAATGTCCTAAATCCTGCTGGCCATGACATCCCTGTCTTCATTTACACCTCTGGGGTCTTAGACATCATAGATGAAGTATATGTATGCGAATGTAGGGCCTCTAATTTGGATGTCTCCTGAGGCTTAAGCTTAAACATTCAAAATCACCTCTTCTATTGAGGTGTGTTTCTTCTTTTGATTTCTTTCTTCGTAATGTTATTGTCCATCCTTTAACTCATCTAAGATCACAATATTGCAGCTGGATTCCACTCCATCTCCTAAGGCACATTCATTATTCTTCAGAGCCCTCTCAGGATCTCCTTACTCATCCCTGCATCTTCCTCCGCTTATCCACTATTCTAATTTAAGTTACCACAATTTTTGTCTTCCTTCCTGCTGTAGAAGGAAGCTTGTGGTTTTGGTGAACATGCTAGTGACAGGGAAATGTATATCACAGAAACGTGGGACGATCAGTAATCTAGGGCTTCAGGAGTCTTGACACATGTTAGAATTAATTATGGTATTTGTGCCAAGAGTAGAGATGAGTTGAGGTAATAAACACAAAGTCAAAAAGGTTATATTGAAATTTAAAACAAAAAATTTATTTAAAGTTTATGTAGTATTACTTGACTTTTATTTAAAAATTGTTTTTGGTTATCCACCAACAATTGTTCAGCTGATATTTTATGCTATTTGAACAATTCTCTATTATGAAATAGGTGAGGGTTTACATTTCAGAGAGTCAGTTTTGTACTCAACAGCTTAAACTGCTTATCAACCCCACCTAGTAGCTTACTCCAGCCCTACATGGATTTCCCTTTTTCCTCTTGTGGATTCCCATCTTTCCTTTCACCCCAGTTAATACCTGTCACCCCTTGGTAACTTCCAAAGGCAATTCTCTTGGGTATGGAAGTCTTTGTTTTTTCCCTCTCAAAACAATGTTCTCATAAAATATTTGTCCTCTTGTGATGGACTAATTTCTTTTCCCCCCAACTCATTTTATTGGGGGCTTATACAGCTCTCATCACAATCATACACACATCTATTGTGTCAAGCACATTTGTACATTTGTTGCCATTGAGTTTAGTTTTCTTGACATTGAGTTGTAATCCAGTTGAAAAGTGTAATCCCTTTTCTTCATCAGCAAGTGCTTCAAGTCCTCTTCAAGTCCGGTAAGCAAGTTTGTGTCAAGATTGAGACAGTTTTACAGTCTCAGACACCCTATGTCATACTGTTAGGGGTCAGAATCCATTCAATGGCAGTGGGTTTGGGTTTGGAGTTTTGAACTTAAATCCTGGTAGCAGTTTGTTAGGCTAACATCTGAGATTAGTCTACTGAGATCCACCTTAAAAGCAGATTCAAACAAGACATGCATTGAGAATCTAAAGCCCTACAGTTAGTGAATGTTCCTGAAGGACCTGGAGCCAGGATTCTAGAACTTCTTGATAAAGTGATGCTAGCAGAGAAGTTCACCTGGAAACCTCATGTGTTAGACAGGGTTCTCTAGAGAGATAAAATTAAATTGATGATAATTTAATATATTTATTTATAAAGATAAGTAGATATATAACAAGAAATGAACTGTTAAATCATATACAGATAAATATATAATACAAGACATAAACAGTTAAATTAGAAAGCACTACAAATGGCTCAGTGCAACTCACCTCCGTGAGAGAAAGTTGAGAGACTAGCAGTCCTTCAAGTCTAGTCTGCTGCCAGATCTTCCTCTATTTATAGAGAGAGCTAGGCTATGTCAGCACAGCAGCCAATCACAAGGCAGGTCACCAACCGCCAGTGTCCAGCTCCAGAGATGTCTTAAAGGGACCTCAACTTACAGCAACACAGTCCACAGGCTAGGCGGCCCACAGGTAGTGTAGCCTTTAAATTGAGGCACAGAACAAGCAAGGTAGCTGCACACTGGTCTGATGATCACAGAGCGAGAAACAAGAAAGGCAAGGCTCACCAAGCCATTTATCTCTCTGCCCTTCAGTTAATCCCACCTGCGTTTATCAGCCAGGCTGGCACAATAAACTATCTCACCTCATTTCAGATGAGGTCATGATAAGTGGGTTTTTGATAAAGGTTTTCAGTAAGGCTATTATGTAGGGAGAATAATATTACATCTTAAGGGGAGAATAATTTTACATTTTCTTTTCTACTTTAAAGTGTTATTTTTATAGAAAATTATCCTATTTTTAAAAAAAAATTTAAAAAATATATGTGATCTGGTCCAATCTCTTACATATTTGTTTTGTATTTAATGGTATATTTAGAGCGTAATTTATTAAATTAATTGATGTACATTTTATAAAAGTTGAAAATTCACAAATTATAAATGTTACATTCCTTCTGATATGTTTTCTTTCAATATATATATATATTTTATTTTCTCACTTTACATAAGAGAAATCTGATGATGTGAGCATACTGGAGCCGTTCATGCTACTGCTGTAGCTAAGTTCTCTGCCTTAACCTCTGAGCTGCACCACCTGTGGTCCAGGGTGGCCTGCGGATCATTTCTTTAAAGCTTGAAGGTCCTTGGAGACCTGCTTTGCCATGCTGCCAGTGTGTGCATTGCTTGAGCTTGAGGCTGGTGGATTCTGTCACCTTGCATTTGACACTCCAACGTCCCATCCAGGCCTGCTTCACTAAGCACCTGAGCTGACTGTTGGTGATCAGCCCTGCTGCTTGTTGCCTATGGGCAGACTCTGTTTGCCTTGCCCCAGGGAGGACTCTGCTCTTTGCTTCCTTGACCTTGGACCTGGCAGCCCACTAGAGTTGAAGGACTTCCAGTAAATTAACTGTTCCACAGAAATCCACAATCAGTGCTCATGGATGCAGCCTTCAAGAGATCAAAAGATGGATTGCATTGAGTAATTCTGCTGCCCAAGACCTCTAGAAGATTGAAGAGCATGAATGTTATTTTGAGGACTCAGGTGCACCTGACCCAAGCCATGGCATTCTTCATTGCATCATATGCATGTGAAAATTGGATATTGAATAAGGAAGACCACAGAAGAATCGATATATTTGAATTGTGGTGCTGGAGAAGAATATTGAAAATGCTATGGATGACTAAAAAGAGAAATTGATCTATATTGGAAGAAGTCAGCCCAGAATGCTCCTTAGAGGCAACGATGGCAAGACTTCATCTTACATACTTTGTCCATATTATTCTCCAGTCCCTGGAGAACGCCATGTTTGGTAAAGTGGAGGGGCACCAAACCAGAGGAAGGTCCTCTACAAGATGAACTGACACCATGGCTGCCTTAAGGGGCTCAAGCATAGCAACAATTGGGAGGGTGGTACAGGGCCAGACAGGGTTTCCTTCTGTTGTGCCCAGGGTCGCTGTGGGTTGGAAACGATTCCCTGGCACTTAACAGTGACAACAACTCCATGGAGTACCAGCAGAAGTCATAAATGATGAACCAGTTTGGCCCGCTATCACATGCACACCTTCAGAAGAAATTAAAGCCCTCTCCAGACAGAGAGGAGGTCAATGGTAGGCATATTTGGACAAGTTCAAGCCGTTTTAGCATCCCATCCATTAGAGACTAAAACCACCGGGAAACAGCAGCAGCAACTGTGGAGCTTGTCACCAAGGCTTAAGAACCACTACTGAAGTTTGGGAAGCAATCAGGGTCTAAAATACCAAGAGTTGGCAGAAATGACTCTGCATTGGGGTCACGAGATGGCACCTGTATCTCATGGCCTCAACAGAGACCGGGAGATGGTGTGTACTGAGGAAGGTCTACAGGGCTGATGTTGGGCAGCACAAATCGGTTCAAAACCATTGAAGGCCACCTTGGAATGTGGACTTTAGATGAGATGCCAGTATAATCAAGCTTTGCTCAATGTTAATTTTTGGGTGTTAGCATTGTATTCTGACTCTGCAGAAGAATGTTTGCAAGAGAATATTTCCTGCTTTACAAGTGCAATGTCACGATGTCAGCAAGTGACTTTCAACACGCTCAGCACTTGGTGTGTGCGGGTGTGTTTCTATCTCCCTCTTTCTCTAATTCAACTCATTGCTGTTGAGTCCTTTCTGACTCATAGCAGCTGCAGGGCAGGGTCTAACTGGCTCATGGGTTTCCAAGATCATGGCTCTTTTATGGACATCGAACACCTCCCCTTTCTCCCACAGAAAGGCTGGTGGTTTTGCAGTGCCAACCTTGTGGTTCGCAACCCAAAGCATCACTCCATACACACTACCAAACTCCTGGTCTTTCTCTAATTAGGCCACATAGATCGATCCGTCAAATGTGATCAAAGTAAAAGGGGATCCATTGTATTATTTTTTTCTATGATTCTATAGATTTGAGCATTTTTCTAAAGAAAATAAAAGGGAATGTGTTGGGGGAAAAAAAGAGAAATCACACAGTATTTACATTTGTATTTTGTTTTTATATTCATGATGTGTGATTAGTTCCCCATGTTTTAAGCATTCTTTAAAACATAATTGTTACTGGTTTCATAATTATCATCTGGACCTAAACGAGTATATTTAATCATGCTCTTATTTTTAGGTGCTTGGGCTACTTTCAGTTTTCAGTCAAAAAAACCAACCAACCAAACAAACAAACAAAAAAACCACTGCCAACAAAATCAAAACCCTAAAACAATGCTTAGATAAAATGTCTTCTCTCACAGATATTTGGGTCTGAGTATTTCTTTGAGTTAAATTTTGAGGGGAAAATCAATACACTCTTATGGGCACTAATAATACTTTAGTTTATTTTCTTGAATTTTCAAGGTAGATAATAACATGTGCAAACAATGAGAAATGCTGCCATGTCCTTTTCAACAATTGTAACCTTGATTCGTGTTTCTTGTCGTATTGCATTGGTCAAAGATTCCTGACCAAAATTAAACAATTAGGTCAAAGTGGGCATTTTACTGTTTAAATTTTTAACACACTAGCCTGTAGTGATACACTGCAACATTTCATGATTATATTTTATTTAGGAATTTGGAATTTATATTCATAGAAAAAAATTGCTCTGTTGTTTTCTTTCTCTCTCTCTGTGTGTCGATTTTTGCAATAGGGTTACTTTAGCTTTGTAAAAGGTAATAGGTTTCCCTTCTGCAGAGTTATTTCTTATGTCAGGAGGAGATAGTAATTTTCCAACAGGCAAACATGCAGGATATTTGACAGGCCAGTTGTGTGGTTTTCTTTCGAAGATACAGGGAGAAGACACATAATTGAATTCCCACACTCAGCTCAAACTGGTTATCCTGTCAGAAAGCTGGCATATAAAATGATGTGCAATTGCTTCAATTACAAGAATTGAAGCATTTAGACAATTCTTCCGCTTCTGTTTGAGATGCAGCCTCTGCCTCTGAGTTTAAAGCTGTCAGGAGTTCAGTTTAGCCACTTACACTCTCAGGAGGAGTTTGCTGTGGGCCATGGCTAGCCCTGTTGCTACAATAGTATTGGCGCATCGTCTGCATATAGACAACCAGCTCCCCATTGCAGGGAGTCCCCAGATTACTACAGAGTTTAGTTCCTGAGGCCATCTGTAAGTCAAATTTGTATGTAAATCAGAACAGTTAGACCAATTTGTATCTAACATCAGGTCTTTAAATGTTTGTCATAGTCTATGGTATATAGTATACATTTCTCTACCTGAAAATGAAATACTTGCACTTACACTGAAACATTGTACCACAACAATAGCAATAATGTTTTGATGCATGTCACAAAGCAACACCTATATTTTATTCCAAATCATTGTCTACACCTGGACTTTTCCCCCCTAATTTCTATAATAGGCTTTAAAGAGGGTTGCCTAATAACTGCAGGCCCTCCAGAAGTTGGACATTTGAAACCCGGACACTGCCTGCATGCGATTTTTTGTGCTAGCCCCTTCACGAAGAGATTAGTCATGTTTGTGAGAAAGTGGCTCAATTTTCATCTCTCACTTTGGGAAGGATTCTCAGAATTGACCCCCAACTGGGTCACCCATCTGGTGCCTCTCCAATTTCCCAGTGCGAATATGGAGACCATCACAGAGATGGTAAAGTGGCTACTCTAGCACACTACTTTGCCAAATACTGTTCATTCTTCATCCTAAATACCTCGGGAATCGATCCATTTCCCCCCATCTTCACTGCCATCAGCAGCTCTCACCTGGACTGTTGAAAATAACAATGCAGTACTAATTGTCCCACTCTTTCTAATCTTTTTCTCCAGCTCATCTCTCCACAGGCCAGTCACAGTCATAGTTACAGAATACCTGTATACTGATCAGGAAACTCCTTCTCTTATGATCCCTCAGTGATTTCCCCAAGGATTGCAGGCTTATAAAGAAATATGTAATATATCTTCTACTTTCATCTCTAGCCTCCCTTTCTGTTTCTCTGAACTCTGCAGTCCGGCTTTACAATGATTCTATTTCTCCTATGCACCGTACTTCTTTGCATATCATGTCTTCAATATGAATAATTACTCCCTTGGTTAATTTCTTATCACTCACAGCTCAGCCAAGCTCAGGCATGTTCTTCCATGATCCTGCCAGGCTGGATTTGGTGACTCTTCTGTCTTGCTCTCCTAGTATCTGTCTCGTGGTAATGACAATGCTGCAGTGCACTTGAGTGCTGCTCCAGACAACTTGAAGTCAGAGAAAATGTCTCCGTTGCTGCTGTTTGTTTCACATTTAGCATGTTGTTCAGTAGAAAATGACTTCTCTCTTAGTTCTGATTCTGGAGAGAGTCGGAGACTGTACCACAGTATTAAATACTGTGACCTTTTGCTGTGTATCCCTGTGTGTTAGTCTGGGCACTTTAAAGAAACAAATCCACAGAAACTCATGTAGAAGAGAGAGTTCTATATAAAGGGTAAGTGCACATCAGGAAAACATGCCAACCCAGTGCTGCCTAAGCAGCCCACAAGTCCAACATTAACCCATATGTCTGACACCAATCCACAAAGTCCTCCTCCATTTCACAAAACAAATGCAATGATGCCGACTGCAGGAGGAAAGCCGAATCAGTGAACGTGTAAGCATCTCAGCGCTGGCAGGGGTCTCCACACGGGTGCTCCAGCACCCAGGGCTGCATCCGGGTAGGTCCATGTGGCTTCTGCTTGGGGATGTCTTACAGGAAGTGAGCCTTGCCAGCTAATGCAGGGAACTGGCTAAGGCAGCTGCACCCTGGTCCAACCATCAGAAAGCGAGATACCCAAGAAACAGAAAGGCGAGGCTCACCGGGTCATTTATCCCTCTGCCCTTCAATGAACCCCAATGTGTTTATCAGACAGTTGGCACAATAAACTTTAAGTATCTCACCCTGTTCTCTAAACAGGGGCAAGGTAATATAACACAGAGAAAAGCAGTATTTCATAAACAAAGAGTCGAGTATTCAAATCCTGGCCCTCTCCTTCCTAATCTCATGACATATTTAACCTTTCTGAGACTTAATTTTCTGAACTGAAAAATGACTATTGGACAGTTATTGTGAGACTGAAGTTAAAAAAAAAAAGGTAAAATTCCCAGGGACACTGTAAGGATTGAAAGAATACGATTTCCCTTCTGTTCCTGTTAAACTGTGTGTGAATAGAGGACAAGATGCACGCATGAAGGGGCTATCTCTTTGAACCCATTCTATTGCAATTCTACCCAAGAGCTTCCTTAGATACATCCATCCATGCTTGCAATTAATGACTCTGGTTCCTTGTTTAGTTATTTCACGCATCATCCTTCCTTAGATAGTGTCTCTGAGATTGATAGTTGTGGAATCACTAGGGCTCGGGCAGGATGGGTTTTCTTGGAATTTTTTTGTTTTTTTAAGTTTGTAATCTTAACTGTCATCCTTTGGCTCTGAAGCTCTTAAGCATCCTGCAGGAAAGTATTCTTTTTCAAATTGTTCTAAATCAGTCATGATTGAGGACAGCCACTTACCCTGCATTACACTACGATTCCCTTGCCTGATATCTAGCCAAGAACCACCTTTGACCTTGGCAGAGAAGAGGCAGTTTGTTTTGTTCCAAGCTCAATGATCAAGGATGACCTTTGAAAATTGGTGAAATAGGATTTCTGTTTTCTACTCCTTTCTTTCTCCTTCTTTTTTAGCTCAGCAGCAAAAGGCTTGCTGAAGACAGCCAGGACAGAGATGTATGGGGAGGGAGGGGAGTAAAAGTTTGCTGCAGGGAGAGGCTGTGTGCATCTGCTCATAGATGAACACGCTTCTCTTCACAGAGAACTTCAAGTGCCTCACTCCAGAGCTTTGTTCAAAGGCTACATGACCTATTAGTTAGTGTATAATATCACACTGGCTTTTATCCCTATAAATATTTTAACTCTTCTTTCACACTGGATTTCCTGTTTCAAAGTCAAATTTCTTTCACCTTGTTACTAGAATTGCACCTTCTCCCCAAGATTCAAGCATGCTGCCCAAGGCTTGCATTAAGGTAAAATACATCTTCCTCTCTTTGCCTCTTACAGCATCTTTTGTTTGGTAGTTTGGGGATGGTCCTTTTAGAAAATGCTTCAGTCTTAATTTATGGTGGGAATTTTTTCTCTTTTTGTTTGTTTTTATCTTCCCTCAAATGCTAAAGTCTCAAGCTCACCTTTCAATTTAAAAGTAATATTTTCTTTTCCTCTTGGCGTGTTTGTACTTTCTTAGAAATATTAATTCAACAAATACTGACTTACACTTTCTCCATATCAGCCCTGTGCCAAGAGATGGTGGTAAGAATTGGAGAAAGACTTTTATTTTAGGCATGACTCATGCAAATACAATGTCATATATACGAGGGGGCTTAAAAATTGTGGAAAAAATGGAGTTGAAAGATAATGAGATTTTCCACAAATGTTTTGAAGACCACACACACACACACACACACACACCACACACTATTGTGCAAGGTAGCACACAGAAAAATCTAATAGGAAATTATTCAAGAGTTTGAGTGAAGAGATCATAGAAAGCTTCTCCTTTAGAAAGGACCTCTAGAACTTCGCCCTGGAGTAAGCATGTTGTTAGATTCCCACTCACAGCGGCCGTCTGTATAACAGAATGAGACACTGCCTGGCCCGGGGCCTGGGACATACAATTGTTACAGCCACTGTGTCAGTCAGTCTCTCTCACTGAAGGCTCCCTCCTTTCCACCGACCCTCGACTTTACCAAGACTGATGTTTTTCCCTCCCGATAACATGTCCAAAAGACATGAGGCAAAGTCTCCCCATTCTGGATTCTCAGGAGCACTCTGGCTGTATTTCTTCCAGGAACAATACATACGTCTGTTTTTTCTGGCAGTTTCTGGCACTTTCAGTATTTTTCACCAGTGCCATAATTCAAATGTATCAAATCTTCTACAGGCTTCCTTATTCATTGTTCAGCTTTGACATGCTTATGAGGTGATTGAAAATACCATGGCAGAGTCAGAAACACCTTAGTCCTCACAGTGACTACGTGATATTTGCCCTTAAAGAGGCCATTTGCAACAGGTTTGCTCCATGCAACGCATGATTTTATTTCCTGACATCTACTTCCATGAGCATGATTATGATCCAAGTCAAATGAAAAATTCGACAACTTTAATGTTTTCTCTGCTTATCATGATGTTGTCCATTGGTCCAGTGGTGACGGTTTTTGTTTTCCTTGCATTGAGTGGTAATTTGGGCTGAGGTGAAATTGCTTGGTATGTCTCTTATAGCCATAGCTTTTTTAACTCTCACCAAATGACTGAGTAGGAACATGCGAACAAGGTATAGAACACCAACTCAAGGATGGGTCAGTTTTTTGATTCATTCCACCCTGAAACTTGTCAGAGCAGGAACAGGAAATCCCTTTTCTATCCAGAAAGAAGAGCCACAGCCTGGCATGTGTAGGATCCCTGCGTGAAGTGGCAGAGGCAGTGGAGGAGCTGGCTGCTGCAGGAACAAGACCACGAGACAAAGCCGAGGAGCTACACCAAGGCCATTAAACAGAGCGGCTGACTTCCAGGCCCCAGAACAAGGCAAATGCAAAGCCTAAGGAGTTCATGTAACGCTCACCAAATAGGATGTCCTTTGTCGGGGGCTGGCCTGTCCTGAAAGCATGTTGACAGTACACGAGACAACATCTCACCATCTTTGCTTCTAAGGAATAATCTGGTTGCAGTTCTTCGCAAGCAGTCCAGTGTGGCTCCCAGGCTGGGGATCAGAGAGAAATATGGCCGCTGGCATGGCTAAGAAGAGCCACTGCGGTGGACACAGGACCGTATCCCTATTTATTCATTTATTTATTTATTTATTTTCTGATCCTGACTTGTGGTTACCTGCTAACTTCCCAAATTGGGTGCTGGAGGGTAGGTTCCAACTCACATCTACCCTATGACCTTTCATACAACAGAAGGAAACAGCACCCAGTCCTGCACAATCCTAACAGTTGTTATGTTTGAGCCCACTGCAACGATGGGATCAAGATTCCCTCATACATGTCATCATGACTAGTATTGTCACCACGGGGCAGACTGTCAAGTCCCCCCAGCGAAGCAGAACGCAGCAGGAGGGGCCGTTAGTGTCAGCATAGGGTCCAGGAAATTGGAGCGGGGGAGGACGTTTGACCTCTGTCTTGTGGAAATCGGTCTTGGCATGATGTGGAGTGGGGGTCTCCTTTCTCTTGTGTAGGAAGAGGAGGTTAGATGGGGTCTCCAAAGGTCAGATACGACCTCCCTGCTGTTTCTCATGTCCAGCTGGAGGCTGCAGTCTCTCAGCTTCATCAGCAACGTGCCTTGAGTCCTCCTTGCTCTCAGCAAGAGCAGCCTTTCCATCTATCTTCACAGTGCAGCTTGTCAGGGGGCTCCCTCTCATCCTGATGCCACATTCTTCTTCATATGTTCAGTTTCTCAAATGACTCATTCAGCAAAAGGAGCCCTGGTGGATTATACATTACGCTGCCAATCAAAAGTTAGAATCCACCGGTGGCATCAGCAGAGAAATATGAGTCTTTCTGCACCTGTAAAGAGGTGTACTCTCAGAAACCCAAAGAGGTAGTTCTACATTGCCCTATAAGGGTCCCTTAAGAGTTGGAATTGACAGTGTGTGTGTTTAAACAGATTGAATAAGTATGGTGAGAGGATGCCACCTGATGCACACCTTTTTTTTGTTTGTTTGTTTTTTTAATCATTTTATTGGGGTCTCATACAACTCTTATCACAATCCATACACCTTTTTTGTTTTAAAATCATGCAGTGTCCCCTTGTTCTGTTCTAACAACTGCCACTTGGTCACTGTAGAGGTTCTGGATCAGTGCAGTTAAGTTCTGCAATTCCCTTGCTTGGCAATGTTATTCACAGTTTGTTATGAATGCCTTGGCATAGCTAATAAAACACAAGTAAACATCTTTCTGCTTTTCTCTGTTTTCAACCAAGGTCCATGTGACATAAGCAATGGTATCCCTTCTTCCACATCTTTTTCTGAATTCAGCTTGAATTTCTGGCAGCTCCCTATCAGTGGACAGTTGCAACCATTTATGAATTATATTCTCCACAATGTAACTTGTATGTGGTACTAATGATGTTGCTCAATCATGTCCACATTCTTTGGAATGGATGCAAATTAGGGTCTCGTTCAGTCAGTTGGTCAGGTAGCTGTCCTCCAAATTTCCTGCCATACACTAGTCGGTGCTTTCAGGACGGCATCAGTTTGTTGAACATTTTCAATCGGTAGTTTGTTCATTCCTGGAGCCTTGTTTTTCTCTAGTGCCTTCAGTGTAGCTTAGACTTCTTCCTTCAATAGCACAAGTCTTTCATCAGATGCCGCCTTTTAAAATGGTTGAACATTGACCAGGCATTTTGGTATAGTGACCCTGTGTATTCTTTCCAGATTCTTTGGATGTTTCTTGCATTGTTCTGGTTCCGACTCATAGCTTCTCAGTGTACAACAGAATTAAACACCACCCAGTCCTATGCCATCCTCACAACTGTTGTCATGTTGGAGCCCACCGTTGAAGCCCTGTGTTAACCTGTCTCCTCAAGGGTCTTCCTCTTTCACACTGCCCCCTTTTCAGCACAGAATCTTTCACTATTACAACTCAGAGCATTTCTAATTCCAGGTCTTTGCACATTTCATTTTGATTTTATCCTTTGTCATTTGTACCTGCTATTAAAATTTTTCTGTTCAGGTTTCGATTTCATCATTTCTTCCATTCACTTGAACTACTTTCAAGAGCACATGTCAAAGTCTCTTCTGACATCCACATCTTCTTTCTTTCCAGTCTTTTTGAGGACTTTTTTACTTTTTTCAAGCATAATGGATTTGATGTCATTTCAAAACTTGTGTGGTCTTTGGTCATCAGTGTTCAGTATGTCAAATCTGTTCCTTGAGGTGTTCTCTAAATTCAGGTGGAATATAGGCCAGGTTGTATTTGGGCTCTCATGGGCTTGTTTTAATTTTTTCTCAGCTTCAACCTGAACTTGCATATGAACAATTGATGGTCTGTTCTGCCTTCAGCCCCTAGCTTTATTTTGGTTGATGATATTGAGCTTCTCCCTCTTCTTTTCCCACAGATGTAGTCAACTGTGCTCATGTGCATTCTATCTGGTGTGATCTCTGTGTATAGCAGCCATTATGTTGTTGGAAAAAAAAAGATATTTGCAATGAAGAAATCATTTATTTTGGAAAGTTGCGTCATGCCATTGACAGCTTCATGTCTATTGCTATGGCTATCTTTTCTAATTCCCACAAATCCCTCTTTATGTTCAACTTCTGCATTCTGATCACTAGTAATTATCAATGCATTTTGATTACATGTTTGATCAAGTTCAAATTTAAGATGCTATTAGAATTTTTCAATTTCTTTATCATTGGCTTGAGTGGTTGGTGCATAAATTTGAATCATAGTTGTATTAATTGGACTTTTTTGTATGTGTAAAGGTATCATCCTAACTCTGACTACATTATACTTCATGATCGATCTTGAAATGTTGTTTTTGATGATGGATGTGATGCCATTTCTCTTGAATTTGTCAATACAAGCCTAGTAAACCATGATCGCCTGACTCAAAATGGCTAGTTTAGCTTACTAGTGCATATGCTGTTGTTGCTGATGTCAGATGGATCTTGGTTCAAAGCAGAGAATACCAGAAAGATGTTGCCTTGTGTTTTATTGACTATGCCAAGGCATTCGACTGTGTGGATTATAACAAACTATGGAATGAGAAGAATGGGAATTCCAGAACACTTCATTGTACGCATGCGGAACTTGTACATGGATGCACCTTTGGGAACAGGACAAGGGAATACTGAATGGTTTAAAATCAGGAAAGGTGTACAACAGGGTTGTATCACTCACCATCCTTATTCAATGTGTATTCTGAGCAAACATTAGAGAAAGAGGAACTGGTTTATATGATGAAGAAAGTGGCACCGGGATTGGAGGAAGGCTTATTAACCACCTGAGATATACAGATGACACGGTCTTGTTTGCTGAAAGTGAGGAGGACTTGAAGCATTTCTTCCCCTTCCCCAACACTTTTATTGGCACATAATTTACATATCATGCAATTCAATAGCTCAATCCTTCAATCATAACAAGGGGCATTTTACAGTGACCACCACATCAATCTTAGAGCATCCCCTCCCCCATATTTCAATCACCTTTAAAATGAGTTGTGTAATCACAATCAGTTCTAGTGCTCCCTCCCCATCCCACTTTCATAATTCACTACCCAAATCCCCTTTCCTTCCCTATTGCCCAGCCCCCACCTCTGCTTTCCCTGTAACCCCTTGTATCAATTATTCTCATTATGCATCCACTCGTCCTGTGCTTCACAGCTGGGAAAACCAACAGAAAACAATTTTTAAAAATTGCACTAAGGTGTAAGGTTGAAGTACTTCTGATGAAGATCAGTGATTGCAGCCTTCAGTATGGATTACAGTTGAATGTAAAGAATACTAAAATCTTCACAGCTGGACCAATGGGTACCATTATTATAAATAGAAGAAAGGATGAGGCTACCAAGGATTTTGTCTTTCTTGGATCCACGATCAATGCTCATGGAAGCTATAGTCAGGAGTCAAAAAATAGATAGCATTATGTAAATCTGCTGCACGAGAACTCTTCAGAGTATTGAAAAGCAATGATGTTACTTTGAGGACTAAGGTGCATCTCACCGAAGCCGTGGCATTTTCAATTGCATCATATGCATGTGAAATTTGGATATTGAATAAAGAAGACCAAAGAGGAAGTGATGCCTTTGAAGTGTGGTGCTGGAGAAGAATAGTCACGATACCATGACTGCAAAAAGAACATCTGTCTTAGAAGAAGTACTGCCAGAGTGCCTCTTAAAGACAAGGATAGCAAAACTTTGTCTTATATAATTTGAACATATTGTCAGGAGAGACCAGTCCCTGGGGAAGGACATCATGTTTGGCAAATTAAAGGGGCAGCAGAAAAGAAGAAGGCCCTTAATTGAGATGGGTTGATACAGTGGCTGCAACAATTGGCTCAGGCATGGGGACTGTTGTGAGGATGGCTCAGAGTTTAATTCCCACATCTAGGGTTGTTGTGAGTCGAAACTGACTTGATGGCACCTAACAACAGCAACAATAACAGCAATGCATATGATATTGATCTTTATCACTTCCATTTCATTCTTGAAAACTTTTTAACTGTCCTAGATTCATACTTTGTACATTCCATGTTCCAATTATTGATGGATACTTGCAGCTATTTCTTCTTATTGTGAATTATGCCCCATCAGAATATGATGGTCCCCCAAAGTTTGCTACTTTTAATGCCATTAAATATGAACTTTACTTTGAAGGGGCTGCTTTCCCCCAGTCGTATTGTGGATTCAGAGAGGCCTCCACGCTGAGAGGCTCATCTTTCAACATTATATCAGACAGTGTTCGGCTGCTATCCTTAAACTTTTTTCTTCTTGGCGATTCACCCAGAAACAGACTGCCTACTACCTATTCCTAGTCTGTCTTAGTCCAGAAGCTCTTCTGAAATCTTCCCATCATTGATGACCCTACTGCCATTTGAAGCACTGGTGGTATAATTTCCAGCAACACAGCAATGTGCCAGCCACCACAGTACAACAAAGGGACAGATGAATGGTAGAAATATGAATAAGTGGTGTTTTAACCTGGTGGATCTAAAGGGAAAAAGACATGTTAGTAGAAGAAAACAAGAACCCATAACACTAGCTATTGAGTCAACTTCAAGTCATAGTGTTTCCGAGTAGAAATATGCTCTATAGGATTTTCAATCCTCAGCCTTTCCTTCCAAGGTGCCTCTGGCTGAGCTTGGAATGCTAGTCTTTCTGTCAGCCACAAATATGTTAACCATTTTTACCACCCAGGGAATCCCTAAATAGAAAACATATAGAAAGTCATAGCAGCTTATAAAACTAAAGGCTTATAAAACTATCTTGGGAAAGGACAGGAATGCAGTGTGGTTGAAGACTAGCATTCACCA
>NW_022103901.1:19460637-19462201 GCF_000313985.2 Echinops telfairi | reverse complement strand
TTTTTACACTGGATTGAATAATAGAGCTTTGACAGTTCCCTTTGGATTATGCGGAACTACTCAACACTTCAAGAGGTAACATCATGATAAATGAAGAAAAGATATTGTCAAAGACTTTATCTTGCTTGGATCCATAACTGATGCTCATAAAACAGCAGTCAAGAGATCAAATGGTACATTGCATTGGGTAAATCTGCTGCACAAGACCTCTCTCAAGTGTTGACAAGCAAAGAAGTGAGTTTGAGAACTAAGGTGCATCTGACCCAAGGCATGGTATTTCCAATCACCTCATGTGCCTTGAGCCATTGAATAAAGAAGCCTTATTGGACATTGAATAAAGGAGACCCAAGAAGAATCGATGCATTTGAAATATGATACTGCTGAAGGATATAGAAAGTACCCTGTACTGCCAAAAACATCTGTTTTTGAACAAGTAGAGCCAGAATGCTCCTTAGAAACTTTGTCTAACATACCTTGGACATATTGTCAGGAGAGGCAAGATGCTGAAGAATGACATCATGCTTGGTAATGTTGAGGAGCAGCAAAAGACTTATGACAAGACAGATTGACACTGTGGCTGCAACAATGGGCTCAAATGGACCAGGCAGTAGTTTACTCTGGTATTTATAGGGTTGTTATGAGTAACCGGCTCGAGGGCACCTAATAATGACAACAGAACACTCAAAGTTTTAAAACAAATGAGCAACTCATTCAAATATGCTTTGTAGGAATTTATTATATGTGAAGACTAGATTAGTCCAGTAAGAAATTGTGACAGGGTATTCCTTACCTTTTCAAACTACAGAATCTTAACCAAAATTCTTGAAAATGTCATGAAAATAAATCAATGCAAAATCAATTAGCCAATGCTCTAGAAGTGTAAAATTCAAATGCAAAGTAAGTTTCACACAGAAAAGTCAACAATACACTTACACAAAAGGAAGACTAAAACATGTACAAAATTTGAATATCAAGGCTATAGACCTTTTTACACAAAGAGAGTAATGTCAAACATGAAAGTTCAGGGTCTTCATTGCCATTCTGTTACTAACAGGTCACTCACACTGATTCATGGTCACTGTTAAACCATAAACCCAAATCCAAACTCATTGCCCATGAATTGATCCCAATGAATAGTGACTCTATAGGACAGAGTAGAACTGCTCCCTAAGGCTTTTAAAGCTGTGAATCTTTAGGAAGAGAGTCACATCTTTCTCCTGGCTGGTGAGGTCAGTTAGCAGTCCATTGCTTAACCACTGCACCCCAAGGAAATGTTGTTTAACCATTGCACACCCAGGAATTTAATTAGGAAATGTTGCTGTTAGGAGCCATTGAGTCTGCTCTGACTTGTAGAGCCCCTAAGTGCAATAGAACAAAACGCTATCCTGCTCCGTCCTCACAGCTTTTATGTGTGAGCCCATTGTCTCAGCCATATATCAATTCATCTCCTTGATGGTCTTCCTCTGTTTCGGCCATCGAATTTACCAAGCATGGTATCCTTTTCCGGGGTCTGATATCTCCTGCTAGCATGTCCACAGTACCTGAGATACGATTCTTCATTCTT
>NW_022103901.1:19457332-19458457 GCF_000313985.2 Echinops telfairi | reverse complement strand
GAAGCACATCGCCACATGGGAAGAACTGGAGGAAATTATGCTAAGCGAAGTAAGCCAAGCACAAAAGAACAAGTACAACATGAGTCTGCTGAAGTAGGCTTAAAAATGCAAAAGGGGCATAGGGAAAAAGCTACTGTATATAAACATTCCTGGGGTGGGTCCAGGTAGTATGGCAGGGACCAGACCAAATACAGGGATACATATGGTAGCCAACTGAAAAGGAGGGTGAAAAGAGAGAGAGAAAAAAGACACGGGTCGTAGGGGAATAAGGCACTAACCCCCTCAAGGGGAGGGTATTTTTCATATCTCCACAGGGAAAGAGGGGCCAGACTTCAACCTGGTGGTCCAAGATGTGAATGCAACATACCAGCATGAAGCAGGGAACCAATAGAGAGGTCTGAGGAGCTGGCCCATTCCCAACTATGTGGACAACCCTACTTCCCCACAGAAGAATTCACTTCAGAGGACAGCACTGAAGCTACAGCTTAGGGGGAGGGATATGTCTGATCAGAGCACTTAGGAGCAAATCAAAGGAGAGGAAGAGAGAGTGGAATGCATCCTGGTCTACTAAGCCCTGAGGATGATATTCTGCTCAGTGCAGCCAAAGCACAGAGTCCCTCACTGACCCAAAGCACTACGGGGGACAACACTGGAGACAGTACAGGAATTACCCCACCACATGAGGCAAAACACTAAGGGTGTGCAACAGAACAGCAAGGGGAAGAGAGCAACAAAGTCCCCAGGGAATACCAAAAATAGACTGTGAGGCCAGAAAACCAGAAAACCAGAAAATAGACTGTAAGGCCAGAAAACCAGAAAACACTCCTAAAGGCCACAAACAGACCTTGAACTACTTACAGTCTTTTCTTTTTTGTCATTGGTTTTGTTGTTGCTGTTTTGTTTTGCTCTGTCTTCTTTGTGCATATTATTATCTCTGCAAGTCTATCTAGATAAGATAGGTAGGATAAAAACTCTGGAGGAGAACACAACAGGACCTAAGGTTCCAGTGGGGGAGGGGTGGGACATGGGAGAGGGGAAGGCTCAGAAAATGAAGTAGATGTTAACAAACCCAGGGACAAGGGAGCAACAAGTGATCCAAATCAATAGTGAGGAGGGTGTAGGAGG
>NW_022103901.1:19447845-19455979 GCF_000313985.2 Echinops telfairi | reverse complement strand
GTTCATAGGGTCACGGTGGGTTGGAACCGATTCGCATTCCTGGGCTTTTCCTCCCTAATGCAATTTCCAATTCCCTTAAAACATCTTTCTAAAAATGCCCCATGATGGTCCTGTGTCCTTCAAGAAAATCTATCAAAAATTTCCCATTGGAGTCCCCAATACAGACTTCTCTGTCTTAAATTTAACTGGCCCAGCTGATGCCCTCGAAAGCCAATGTTGTTATTTGATATTTTTTAATGCACCCAAACAAGACTAAAATGTCCACTTATGTGTCAGTTTGTTTTACTTTGGTGGTATTTCTCCCATCCAAGTGCTAATCAGCTCTGACCTGGCTCGTACTAACTAACCTGCTCCTGCTTAGCTTCTCAGGTCAGGCGAGATCTGGCACATTAAGGGTGGTATTGCCATAGACTATGTTACTGGTCTTTCAAATGCCAGCAGGGTCAACCAACATGCACAGGTTTCAGTGGAGCTTCCAGCTTAAGAATAGGCTATGAGGAAGGAATAGGCTGTCCGTCTCAGAATGATTAGCCACTGAAAATCATGTGGATAGCAGCAGAATATTGACAGATCATGAAAACCTCAGACGCAGCAGCAGCAGCATCCTGATAGAGACAGTGCCAGAAGATGAGTCCCTCATGTTGGAAGGCACTCAAAATATGACCGAAGAGCTGCCTTCTCAAAGTAGCATCAACTATAATGATGTGGATGAAGTAAAGCCTGTGTCACTAAATCTTTGGGGACCTTCACTTGTTCACAATGACAAGAAACAGCTGTGAGCATCAATTAGTAATTGTGGCTTGGAATGTACAATGTGTGAATTTTTAAAAATTTGGAAGTCATCAAAGTGAAATGGAACGCCTAAAGATGGATATTCTAGCCATCGGTGAGTTGAAATGGTCGATTATTGGCCATTTTGATGGCTTCCTATGCTGGAATGACAGATTCAAGAGTAATACTTTTATTCATCATTAAAAAGGACATTTCAAGATCTTCTTGAAGTGCAGTGGTGTTTGTAATTGGCTAATATCTATCTGCATACAAGGATGCATAGGTCAATACACCTATGATTCAAATTTATGCCCCAACCACTAAAGCTAGTGATGCCGAAACTGAAGAATCCTACCAATGTTTTTAGTCTGCCATTGATCGAACATGCAATCAAGATGCATAGATAATTATTGGTGATGGAAATGCAAAAATTGGAAACAAAGATGAAGGAACAATAGTTGGGAAATATGGTCTTGGTGAATGAAACAAAGCTAGAGATCATGTGATAGAATTTTGAAGGATTTGTAACCTTTTTTCTGAAAAACCTTTTTCAACAGCACAAAAGGTCACTATGTATGTGGACTTCTCCATACTGTATACACAGCATTCAAGTGGACTCCATCTGTAGGAAGAGATGATGGGAGAAGCTCCATATCAGCAACTAAAACCAGACCAGGGACTGACTGTGGAGCAGATCACTAATTGCTCCTATGTAAGCTCAGGCTGAAGCTGAAGAAAATTTATATGGAGTAGATGAGGTCTATTTGAGATGGGGTCCTTACTTTCCTCCATTTCACATGATAATCATTTGAAAGAATAACATATACTTTCCTTGCCCACTTCCTCAAGATCTAGTATTGGTAGGTTGTCATTAATCCACAGAAACCATACTTAGTAATTCAGTAGTAACCTTCACAAATCCAAATTAAGCAATCATTTCCTACCCTTGTCCTCTTGATTTCTCTGGGGCAGCTCATTCTCTTCATCCTTCTTTACTTCGTAAGAATCCTTTCCCATCCTTGTTTATGAAATCACTTTCTCCTGAAATACTTTCTATTGCTCTGCGTTATCCCTCCATGGGAGAAAGATGGGGCTTTCTACTTCTGTAAAGAGTTACAGTCTTGGACATCCACAGGAGCAGTTCTGCCCTGTTGTATAGGGTCGTGTTGAGTCAGAATGACTCCATGACAGTGAGTTGTAGCAGTATCCCTTCCACTCTTCTTCATAGACTCGTCTTCCTGTTTGAGGCCCAAACCTATGTTCAAATTACTTGGTTTTCCCTCACTTAGTAAAAAATCGTATTCCTATTTTAAATACCCACATATGCTCATGACTCTGGTCTTCAGATGTAGGCTGGATGTGTGCCTTAAGGATGGTTATCAGTTTCAGGGATTCAGATTTAGCATGAGAAAGACTGACCTCCTGCTGTATTGTCTGTTTAGTGAATGACATCTCTTTTCCTAACACATCTCAATTTGAAATCATAAAGTCACTATAGAAACCCAGCCTTTTGGGCCCCCAACATCTAATCACTTATCAAGAGGTGTAGCATTGCCTTCTTTAACATCTATCGCTCTTCGGTTTAGTTCTTTGGCTGTCCTAGCTGAGTACTATCCCTTGTCTTTCCTAGTCTTTGTCAAAAGCCTCCTAATGAGATCATTCACCTTTAACTTTCTCACCCAGTGATTTAGACTTCCCACTGCTTTGAGAGTGCGCTAAAAGTATAATCTGACCATATCCTCCTCCTCAAATTTCTTCAGTGGATTCCCTTGATTTCAAATTCACTTCAAAGAAAGATACCCTTTCATAACCTTGCTCTGCCTTGCCTGTCCTGCCTCATTTCTTGGTATTCTCAAAGCATACACTCTTAAATATCTTATCAAATTCTATACTCTCTGATGAATGCCTTCTCTCCCTCTTTATCCCCACCAAACCACCCCTTCCTTTTTATCAGCACAATGCTACATCCTCTGGCTACTCTTCCAATCTACTGTAGACGTTCCCTGCTCCCTGACTACACTCTAATCTTGCATTTATTCATGGTTTAATAAAATGCAAGTGGTTGAACATAAGCTTATCTAATATACCTTGGTAGAGTGCCTGATGCCTAGTAGGAATGAATCAATAAATACCTGATCAGTTATTAATAAAAATATTTCACACATAAATATTTAGGATAAGTACATTTATGGAATATATAAATATGCGTATTTGTTATATTTGAAAATCCTTAGTGAGTACTCCTTAGAGCACTTAGATGGCAAGACTTCATCTTACATACTTTGGACATAATGTCAGGAGAGACCAGTCCCTGGAGAAGGACATCATGATCAGTAGAGTGGAGGGGCAGTGAAAAAGAGGAAGGCCCCACTTGAGATGGATTGACACAGGGGCTGCTACTGTGTGCTCAGGCGTGGAAAGAATTGTGAAGAGAGTATAGGACTGTGCTTTGTTTCCTTCTGTTGTTCATAGGGTCACGGTGGGTTGGAACCGATTCGAAGGCATCTAACAAGTGGCACCAGATATACACTTGACTACTAATTAAAAGGTTGGCAGTTCAAACACACCCACCAGTGCCACAGAATAATGGCCTGATGATCTATTCTCTTAAAGATTATAGGCAACATCAGCTTTCTTCACCACATTTGCTTATGCACACATTTGTCTTCAGCGATCATGTCGGGAAGGTGTGCATCATGGACCAGAGGTTGTACATTGGTACAGATAGGAAGTGGAAACACAGGGAATCCAGGACAGATGACCCCTTCAGGACCAGTGGTGAGAGTGGCCTTAACTGGAGGTTGGAGGGAAGTAGAAAGGGGTAACCGATTACAAGGATCTATATATCTATATATGTATAACCTCTTCTCTGGGGGATGAACAACAGGAAAGTGGGTGAAGGGAGACGTCAGACAATGTAAGATATGACAAAATAATAATAATTTATGAATTATGAAGGGTTCATGAGTGAGGGGGGCGTGGGGAGGGAGAAGGAAAATGAGGAGCTGATATTAAGGGCTCAAGTAGAAAGCAAATGTTTTGAGATGAGATTGGCAACAAATGTATAAATGTGTTTGACACAATGGGTGTATGTATGGATTGTGATAAGAGTTGTATGAGCCCCCAATAAAATGATTAAAAAAAACCCAGATTATAGGCAAGAAAGCCATTTGGAGCTTATCTCTCCTATCCGTTAACACTTAGGGTCACCGTAAATTTCATCATAAGTTAAAATCAATTTGATGTCGCCAGAATTATGGTCTACATTTTAAACTCTCAGAAATTATCCAGATTATGTTTTAAAATGAAATAATGATGACAGACCAGGGAATCCAATCCTTTTATTTTATAAGTGAGGAAACTGAGGTTAGCATGACAAAGAGATTTTTCCCACTGTCCCATGAGTCATTATGTGATGATGCTTAATCTAGAACCCTTGCTGATTGATATCTAGCCCGGTGCCTTTTATTGCTTGGCCCTGCTGGGGGCTCTATACTTCGTAGGTGTGGCAAATGCTGGTGGAATTGAATGGGACTAGTTAAATGCAACCCACTCTAAATTGCTACTGACCCTGCAGACATAGGCTATTGGCAAAGCTGCTAATTAATCCGCTAAAATTTGGAGGCAATCAAGCTTCATTAACATGGGTTCTGGCCTCATTTTCAGAAGCACTTTTAGATTGATAACTGTGGCCTGGCAGCTGGAGCATACACCTTTGGCCAGTGAATCACAATGCCTCGTGTAACCTTCACTCCCTGGGCAGTAGGAAAAACAGTTGGTCCCCTTTCCAAGTTGGCCTTCTCTCCTCACAAATAAAAATTCTGGGCCAAGGTTTCTGGCCCTCTCAGCAGCTTCTTCACCTGACTTCTTCCCAGCCAACTTCTTTTACAGTTTCCAGCACACAGGGAAGCTTTAAGGCCAGGGTGTTTCAGTTCTTTACCATCAATTGAGGAAACCGGAGATAAGAGTTCTTGTTCAAAAGATAAACAAATACTCCCAAAGGCAGAGAGAAATTTAAAAGCACATGTTTCAAACAATAACATTATACACAAAGAGCCTGTGATTTATGTCTTCCCAGTCTTGTTAGGCATTGGAGATATGGACTCTGATCTCAGTCATGTGATATTTGGGTCTGTCAAATTAATGGGGGGGAAAAGATGCACTTCCTTTCTGATTTCCTGGTCTTTTTGAAGCTTGACCCCTCTCACAAAGAGAAACCATATTATTGTTATTTTTACAGAAGTTCTCTATGCCTTTAAATGGGACCTTTTTGTGTGTGTAATAACCTAGTGTGGGAGCTACATAACTTCCTGTCAACTTAAAGATCTATAAAAGTGGTGGGGTGGTGCCTCCCTTGGGCATGGCCTTCTCATAAGGAGGGCTCTAGAGACCTCCCCTTCTTTCTCTTTGCCTTCACCTTTCCGCTGGCTGACCGGGATTGCTGCCAGAGCCACTACCATTGGATCCACAGACCTTTGCACCCACCGACCTGTTGCCTTCCTGCATTTTGCATCATTGCATGTGGCTGTGTGAGTCCGAAGAGGGACTTCTGAACCAGTATCAGACTTATGGACTAGATGTGGACTGGGCTAGGGTGTTTTCCTGCTATATAAAGCTCCTTGATATAAAGCTCTTTCTTATACATCTATGAATGTCATTGGACTTGTTTCTCTAGTCAACACTGTCTAACACACCCAGTGTGGCAGATTCGGGGCAGAAGTTATAAGCAAAGGAAGAGAGTAGGGAAGCCTCCTGTCTTTGTAGGCTTCCTTATAAAATTCCCATTCCAGAAAGTCGTACTTTTTAGAATTGGTGTGTCTGAAATTGGTCAAGGTGACAACATTCCTTAGTTTCTACCAGTTGCCATCTAGTCGATTCTGAATCATGGTGACCCCATGTGTTACTGTGTGCACCATAGAGTTTTCACGGATGTGACCTTTTGGAAAGCAGATCTCGCAGTCTTCCTTCTGAGGCACTTCTGGTTAGTTCAAACCCACAACCTATTGGTTAGCAGTTGATCAATGAACTGTCTGTGCCACCGAAGGACTCTCTCTGTGGTCTCTCAGCCTACCTACTTAGCTGCCTCTGTGGATAAACCTCTGAAGCGGGGCTGTCTCGGTTGTCCTTGGTATGCTGACATCCAGGCATCTGGATTCACTACTTTTTCCTGACTTCTTAATACCGCTCAGAAAAGGTAAGTGCTCATGGTAACAGAAGTGGAACATCTGCAAACATAGTTTATAAATCAAAACAGAGTGATTTAGAGACAGAGCCATACCCCTGGATGGACAGACAAATGCCCCGTGATATTCAAGAAGCTCCAAATGAGTGACATGACATTTCCTGGGAAGGGAGAGAATCAAGGATTGGCACAGTAAAGGGTTAGAAAGTTAGCCCGCACAATAACTCACTTACCAGTTCCACGGGAAGCAAAATGAATTTCAGACTGATACTTGTTAATATTTATATCTAGCATTTCTGTTTTATTCAACCGGAGCCCCACTTTGACAAGCTTAAAATCAACTACAAAGATGAAATACATTCACTTATTTAACTGTAACATTTAATGGGCTAGCTCCCATCAGGAATAACTAGATAGAGGTATTTGATGAATATATGCATATATATTCATCCACCAAAGCAGAGCCTGAAAGAAAGCACCAGTAGTTTGTTTGGGAAGCAAAGTGACCACAACAAACCATGACTCAGGTCTTCTGTTTCAGGAAGCATAGTTGATAGTTCAGCTATTATACTTATGCATCCATCACCATGTTTTGGCTGACGTCACATTCCCCATGAGCTTTCCCAGCTATTGGCCGTGCAGTACGACCACTAAGGCAGGCGCATTTCCGTGAGATGAGGGGCTCGTCTCACAGGTGACTTTGACTCAGGACGCCCTCAATTTTATGGCCAAACTTTTCAGGTAATTGTGCTATCGTCCATGACACTCTATCCAATGATTCTCCCTCCCTGCTCACCTTCACTTTGTGAGACTGATGTGATCCGAAAGCGATTCTTGCGTCTCTGGCTTCCCCTCCTTCACAGGAAATGGCTCCCGTGTCATCATTTCATCTTGGCACCTAATTCTCAGCAAAACTTGAACTAGCACAAGGGTTGATCTTAAAGCTGAAAACCACACCCACTGTCATTGAGTGAGTCAATGCTGATTCACCATGACTCACGGTGCGTTTCTGAGACTGGGGATGGGAGTAGAAAGCCCACTCGTTTTCCTGAGGAGCTGCTGGTGGTTTCAAACTGGCGATCATGAAGATCACAGCCCAATGCATAATCACTACCCCACTAGGGCTCGCTGAGGAAGCACAAATTAAGAAGAAGGGAAAGTGAGGCCGACAAGGGAGAGATGTCCATGAAAGGTGCTCTTACAAGCAGTGATCCTTGTGGGCTCAACCTCTTTGGGATTTTCTTACTGTGTGAGACATGGTCAAACTTGTGCAACAAGAAACTAGGAGACGAGCACATGTATCTACTCTATTTCATTTACCCATCAGTGGAAAGTGACCTCTGAGTGCATTAGATCTCCCATATTTTACGTTTACAAGGCACATCAGGATCGTTTCAGCCTGCGACCTTTTGGTTTGGCGTTGAGCACTTAACTGTAGGTGTTATCCAGGGACTCTCCCCTTGTTCTCTAGCATATTTATTTAGTGGTGTCTTTGGAGTAAGCCTCTGAGGCTGGACTGCATAATTTATCTTTTAAAGACTTAAGGCAGAAAGAAAGATGTGCATATTTGGGGTCTAAAATGTTAACCACAGCTGCAGGGATTATTACCTGAAGTGGTGAAAAGGGAGATGATGCAGGACAACAATAATCTGCTATATTCATTTGTGGCTCGGTGGCACAAACTGTTAAGTTTGTTAAAGGCTAGCAGTTTAAACCCACCCACAAAAGCCTTGAAAGATAAACCTGACATTCTTCTTCAAAAGGCCGTAACTTTGAAAATAATATGGAGAACAGTTCTACTCTGCCCACCCAACGTTGCCATGAGCCAGAATTGAATTGATGGCATTTTTGGCGTCCATTCCAAAGAAAGGTTTCCTAACAATGTGAGTAAATTATAGAACAATATTACTAGATAACACAAGTGTGGCAGTTACATAATCTACTGTCAACTTGTGCGAAGGGGTGGAGTCTAGCCTGTCAATCAGGTCATAGCCAATGAGCCCTCTGTGTGGGCATGGCCTTCTCCTGAGGATCCTGTCATCCTCCTGGGAGGTGGGATACACACTCTACCTGTGAGACATTCCTGTTGACAAGCCATATGGAGCTGCACTGATGGAACCAGATCCCTGCAGCTGGAGGAGCCACATGGAGACCCAAGCCAATGCTAAGATGCTTCCACTG
>NW_022103901.1:19437292-19446572 GCF_000313985.2 Echinops telfairi | reverse complement strand
GCCTTTAAGACCCCAGACGCTATATCTTTTGATAGCCGGGCACCATCAGCTTTCTTCACCACATTTGCTTATGCACACATTTGTCTTCAGCAATCGTGTCAGGAAGGTGTGTATCATGGAATGACCATTTAGTTGAGCAAAGCGTTCTTGTATTGAGGGAATGCATGCATGGAGGCCCAATGTCCACCTGCTACCCTACTACTAAACCTATAAATATATGCACATAGGTTTATTTCCCCCTTAATCATAAATATATTTACATATGTACATGCCTGTATTTAGGCCTCTGTGTATACCCTTTGCCTCCTACTTCTTTCCTCTGTTTCCTTATGCTTTCCTCCTGTCCCATTACCATGTTCAGCCTTCATTCGGGTTTCAGTAATTCAGTAAATTCAGTAGTTCAGTAATTCGGTTACACTGCCCTTGCTCACTCCCTACCAGTCCTCCCATCCCTACCCTGCCATTGGTTTTGAACCACTCATTGTTCCCTTGTCCCTGGGTTGGCCAACACCTCCTCCCTTCCCCCACCTCCCACTCTCCCATGTACCCCCGGGACCATTGGTCCCATTGTTTTCTTCTCCACATTGTTTATCCAGCCTATCTTATCTAGATAGACCTGCAGAGATAATAATATGCCCATAAAATTGTGGATAGCCTCCACAGCACCAAACAAAATGGCACATAAGAACACGGTGACCACGGCAGCAACACCGACAAACTAACAAGCAAAGAAACCACTGACGTACAAAATCTAGAAGAAGAAAAAAGAAAGAAAGAAAGAAAGAAAAGCCTGTTAATAGTCTAATGTCTGTTTGTTGACCATTAGGAGTGTTTTCCAGATGGGTCTGATGGGGTGCCCGCCCTGGCCTCAAAGTCCATCCTTGATACCCCCTCGGGACCTCCTTGCTCTGCTTCCCCCACTGCTCTATTGCACGCCCCCAGTGTTTTGCCTCAGTGTGGTGGGGTCAGCTCGGTCACACATCCCACTCTGTGTCTCCAGTGCTGTCCCATGTAGGGCCATGGGTCAGTGCAGGATGTCGCATCTCACAATGGGTCCGGCCATATGGTCCTCTCTGTGTATTGGCCATTCTGTGCCGTGCTATTGTCCTCTGAGCTTCGTGGGCCCTGGTGTGCTCCACTCCCATCCTCCCCCTTCATTTGCTTCAGCTTCCTTCTGGATATGGTAGGTCAGTTCCTTTCCCTCACCCGACGATCTATTTTCATTTTCTGTGGCACTCCCTTCCATGGTGGGGGTCAGGGTGATTCTGTTTGGGGCCGGGCATATGGTCCAGTCTTTTTGTGATTCCTCCACGCCTTACGTTGCCCTCCTGGTTTGGCGCGTCATGGTGGGGTCTGTATGCACATTCCAGTTCTGTGGGGACACAACCAATACTCTCCCCCTAGGTGGATTAGTGCCCTGTTCTCATCTCATCATCTCAGTTTCTCCCCACCCCGATTCTCCCTCCTCTTGCCTCCCTTCCCCTTCTTTATGTTGGACTCTCATGTACCTCCCTGGGTGTGGTCTTCCCTCCCTGCAACTATGTATGCTTCCACCCATTTATTGTGAGATAAGTATCTGTTCTTCTATTCTTGCTGTGCTGATTGTACTTACTTACCTCAGGGGGCTCATGTTATACCTGTCTTTTTGAGATTGGCTTACCTCGTTTAACATGATTCCTTCCAGCTTTTCCCATGAAATGACATGTTTCATGTGATCATCTGTGCTTTTCAGTGCTGCATAGTACTCCATTGTGTGTGTATGTGCAAGAGTTTACTAATCCACTTGTCTATCGATGGAAACTTAGGCTGTTTCCAAGTCTTTGCGAATGTGAATTGTACTGCGATAAACATTGGAGCACAGATGACTGGTTGTGTTTTATTTGTTACCTCCTCTGGGTATATGCCCAGTAGAGGGATGACTGGGTCATGACGTAGATCAATTTCTATTTTCTTTAAGTATCTCCAAATTGCTTTCCACAGTGGCTGTACAAATCTACATGACCACCAGCAGTGGAGGAGGGTTCCTACTTCACCACAGCCCCTCCAACACTTGTTGCTCTCTGATTTACTGCTTTGGGCTCAGGGGTGTTAGGTGGTATCTCATGGTTGTTTTAATTTGCATTTCTCTAATGGCTAATGCCAGGAACACTTTCTCATATGCTTGTTGGCCATATGGGTCTCCTCCCTAGTGAAAGTTCTTTTGCCCACTTCCTTAGGGGATTAACTGTTTTCCTCTTTTTTTTTTTTTTAAAGTCATTTTACTGGGGGCTCATACAACTCATCACAATCCATACACACATCAATTGTATAAAGCACATTTGTACATTTGTTGCCCTCATTATTATTATTTTTAATTATTTTATTGATGGCTCGTACAATTCTTATCACAGTCTATACATACCTCTTTTTGCAGGTCATGAGGGTGTCATAGAGTTTAGTAATGAGCCCTTTCTCCGATGAGTCATTACTAAAGTCCACTACCAGTCTGTGGGTTGTCTTGTCACCCTCTTGGTGAAGTCTTTCGAGGTGCACAGGTGCTTTATTCTTATTAAATCCCATTTGTTGATTTCCAGTTCACCTGCGTGTGTACCCTTCCCTATTGCAGTGAGCCTATGAGTTCCCTGGGCCAGTGTTCTCAGGTTTGTCCCAATTCCCTCCTTGATAGTCCTGATGGTTTGGAGTTTAACTTCTAGGTCTGTGATCTACTTGGAGTTTATTCTTGTGCATGGGGTGAGTTAAACGTCTTGTTTCATTTTTCTACATGTGGATATCCATTGTTTCCAGCACCACTTTTTAAGAGGGCGTCTGCTTCCCACATGATGGTTTTGGGACCCTTGTCAAAGATCAGGGATATTTTCTTAACATCCCATTATTCTTTATATAAAGTTCTTTCTTATACACATATGAGTGTCTATGAATTTGTTTCTCTAGTCAACCCAGACTAACACAACAAGCAAGTACATTATTGCTGAGGATCATCTAACAACGGTTGAAGCAGTACATGGGCAGGGACCTACCAGAAGTTCAGGCCAGATTCAGAAGAGGACCTGGAAGAAGGGATATCATTGCTGATGTCAGATGGATCTTGACTAAAAGCAGAGAATACCAGAAAGATGTTTCCAAGGCAGCTGAATGTGTGGACCATAATAAACTATGGAAAGCCTTGAGAAGAATTGGAATTCCAGAACACTTGATTGTTATCCTGGGGAGCTTGTAGGTGGATCAAGAGGCAGTTGTGTGAACAGAACAAGCAATGCTGCATGGGTTAACATTAGGACGGTGTGCACCAAGGTCATCATCTCACCATACGTATTCATTATGTATGCTGAGAAAATAATCAGAGATGCTGGGTTATATGAAGAAGAATGTAGCATAAGGATTAGAAGGCTTATTAACAACCTGTGATTTGCAGATGACACAGTCTTACTTGCTGAAATCAAGGAAGACTTGAAGCCCTTGCTGAGGAAGTCAAGGATCTTAGCCCTTAGTATGGATTACAACTCAATGTCCAGAAGAACAAATCCTCACAACTGGACCAATAGGTAAAATCATGATAAATGAAGAAAAGATGGAAGCTGTCAAGGACTTCATCGTTCTTGGATCCACAATCAATGCTCATGGAAGCAGCAGTCAAAAGATTAAATGATGTATCCCATTGGATTAATCTGCTGCACCATACCTCTTTAGAGTGTTGAAATGCAGGAGGCTCCTTTGAGGACTGTCATAGTATTTTTCAATTGCCTCATATGCAGAGGAAGATTAGACACTGAATAAGGAAGACGGAAGAAGAATCAGTGCATTTGAATTTGCCATGCTGGCAAAGAATGATGAAAGTATCTTGGTCTGCCAAAAGGACACACAGATCTGTCTTGGAAGAAGTGTGGCCGGAGTGCTCCTTACATGCAAGGAGGGTGAGACATCAGTTAATATGCTTTGAACATGTCAGGAGAGATCAGTCTCTGGAAAAGGACATCATGCTTGGTAAGTTATAGGGCAACAGAAAAGAGGAAAGCCCTCATGGAGATGGACCGACACCGTGGCTGCAACAATGGGCTCAAGCACAGGAAGGATTATGAGGATGGCCCAGGTCTGGCAGCGTTTGTTTCTGTTGTGCATAGGGTTCCCATGGACCGGAACCCACTCAATGGTACCTAACAACAAATACAACAGTGGCGTGCAATATTCCTAGGAATGGAAATTCAGAGAATGTTTCTTTTTCAAGAATTGCCACTGAAGTTTTGTGTCATTGAACCATCCCTGAACCATTCATTGTGGTTAGAGGAATGGAATCGTCTGTCACACAAAGATGTATTGTCAGGCTGCTTGTCCAATTCACATCAGCTCAGTAGTAGGGAAGGGATCATTTCTTCACAGAGGTACTGGGTCCTAAGACTTGGAAGATGGACAAAGATGTTTAGCGCTAGCATTTTTAGTGTCCAGTCAAGAGGTTCATGTAGATACTAGTAGCTATGATTCTAGAGAGTTAAGTTCACCCCAAAGCACACTGGAATCAACTAGCAGATGTCTCTTGTCACCTCCATTGACTCATTGACTCATTGACTCAGGGCTTGGTAAGATAATGGAAACTTCTCATTGCTAGGTTCTGCTCAGGATTAGGCTGACCATATGGCAGATACGGTTCTTCAATTGCTTTCCACACTTTTCTTTAGTCATGAAGATAGGCCTTGCTGGTACTTAGTTTGGGAAGTAGCCGCTGCCTTAGTGCCCTGCAGTGAGGGAACAGGTGAAGTGCACAATTAACAGCTTTATCTCTACTCACATCTAGGATACATAATTAAACTGGTTCCATCTGTTACTGATACCTGCTGGAATTAGCCATTCACACCCCAGCCAGATATTATAGTGAGTAGGAGGGCCTGCAAAGGAAACATTTCAAAAATAACTCAAATTTTCTTGTTTCAAATATCTTGCCTCCATGGGCTCGGTCGCTAATTCTGCTTCCCTAAGGTGTATATAATTTGGTTGGCAAGGAAAGATGGAAACAGCTAATAGGAGAATGGATGGTGTGTAGGCTTTCCCCAGGAGCTCAAAGCTTCAATATAAAGAATAAAGATTTAGTGTATCTTCTCATACGGAGTGAGTGTTGCTCCAATTGAGAATACAGAGAGGAGTAACAGAGTTGGGCTTAGATGCAGAGAGAAGTCCAATTTTGGATGAACCAGAAAACGAGTGAGCCAAAAGCTGGGGCCTTTTGACTGCTAGAGTAAGTAAGTGGATTGTCCCCAACAAGGAAGGAGAAGATGAATTGGAATTTGAATCTCACTGTCATTGAGTCGATTCAGACTCATAGCAACCCTTTAGGACAGGAGGAATCTGCCCCAGTGGGCTTCCAAGATTGTAACTGTTTACAGAGCCATGGTGGCACAGTGATTATGCATTGGGCCTTAATCTTCATGGTGGGCAGTTCAAAACCACCAGCATCTCTGTGGGAGAAAGACCAGGCTTTCTACTCCCATAAAGAGTTACAGTCTCAGAAACCCACAGGGAATCACTATGAGTGAGCATTGATTTGATGGCAGTGAGCTTAGTTTCTAGTAGCTGTTTATGGGAATAGAAAGTCTCCTTTTTCTCCTGCAGAGCAGCTGGTGGTTTTGAACTGCTGATTTTGCAGTTAGCAGTGCGATGCATAACCACTATACTACTGTGGGAAACAGGACTGGGAAGAGGGTGTAGGCGGATGGATTCTTTATTCTCATATTTTAAGGAGCCTGGCAGGCCAGGATTCTGGGGTGCAGAGTGGCCATCACACTTATGAGTTGTTAAAAATGAGTCCAAATCATAGTCTCATAATTAGTATTGTTCTTCACTATATCCTCCCATAGTAGTGCTGCCTTGAAGTTACCTCTTACAAGCACATGGCTGACTGCTATCTAGCTGGTAGCTTTACCTATAGGAACAGAAGTGTGCTACTGTTCTCCCAGCTCAGAGGACAGTCACTTTTCCCCCCAGCACTGCTGTTAGGTTACTCCTCCAATGAACTCAGTGACCTTTTGGGGTTTTAGCCCACTTTGTTACTTATGTGGTTATCTGTCATTAGGGGGGCTTGCATGCCCACCCCTAGTGTATATACAGAGAATATAAACTGTTGTTGGAAATATAATCTGTCTCTGTTAAGACCTGGCTCCTGAAGTCATGGCCGAGGTGAGCCCTTGCATGCTATGTCTTGTCAGATGTTTCTTTAATATACCCCTCAATCATACAACCACCCCCTAGACCCATTCGGTTGTGGGGGCTGGCACCCCACACACCACCAGAGGTCCTGGAATTTGAATCTAGGTCTATCTAATTCCAAAGCCTCTTTTCTTAATCATTGTGAATCATTGCTGCTGGAATGAAGTTTTCAGAGAGCATGATTTTATGGGCTTTAGAAGGGATCAAGGCAACTTTTAATTTTTGAGGCTAAAATTGCCTTGCAAAAAGAATTTTTATTTCCATAATTAATATTTTTAATGTAAATAGGTACAATGAAATAGAGTTTGTGCTATTCACAAGACAATTACAGGATTCATAAAATATTAACTAACAGTACACTGTAAATGGTGAAGCCTGGATTTGGGATGTGTATGAGTCGGGGATTACCAGGAAGAAGATGTTGTACTCAAGGAGTAGAATGATTCGAGGAGGGTATACTAAATGAGAACAGAAGACAAGTGTACAATTCGAAGAGAACTTTTCTCTTTCAATCTTGTTTGCTTGTTTGTGAGACTGTCCGCAAACTTCGTTTGCAGATAAAATTTAAGTCAAGTTTGAAACTTTAGTGACTTCAATCATCTGGACTAATGACCTTTAGGTTCACCCTGACAAGCCTTAATGAACTTCATTCTTTTGGGTTATTGGAGGCTACGCCTTTCTCCTTAGTCATGCAAGCAATTAAAAAAGCAAAACAAGACCTCACTGCAATTTAATGGACTCCAACTCTTAGCCACCCTATAGAACAGAATAGAATTGCCTCTGTGGGTTTCCAAGGTTGTAAATCCTATAGCAGCAGAAAGCCTCATCTTTTCCCCTCAGAGCAGCTGGTGAGTTTGAACTGCTTACCTTGTGGTTAGCTGTCCAACAAGTAAGCCACTATGCCACTAGAGAGGCAACTAGAAAGCACTCATATAATTCCCAGGTCTGGCTTGAGTGGCCTCTCCAAAACCCAGTCAAACTCACTATCATGACGTCATGTTGGTGCTGACTCATAGTGACCCTATAGGACAGGGTAGACCTGCCCCTGTGAGCTTCCAAGGTTGTAACTCTTTATGGGTAAGCATGTCTTACCCTTGTGGAGCAGCTGGTAGTTTCAAACTGCTGACCTTGCAGTTAGCAGCCCAATGCATAACCACTATGCCCCACATTTCCTCACTCATTTTGTTTCTACAAGCAAGCTAGCAAGAAAACCAACCAATTGCTATCCAGCAGTGACCCCATGGGTGTCAAAGTAAAATTGTGCTTTATAGGGTGTTCATGTGACATTTTAGAAGCAGATCTTTATGTTTCTTTTCCAAGGCACCGTCGAGTGGCTATGAACCTCTAACCTTTCAGCCAAGAGTAGGGTATGTAACCATTTGTACCACTTTGGGACTTGGTCTCCGAGAGTATGCTGATCCTCTTTCAAGTCAACTCGCTCATTGGTTTTCCTACTGGCTGTCTACTTCAGTCATTCCTTGCCACAGACGGAAGCTAGAAAATGACTTTTTCCGCTGGGACTAGGAGGGGTTGGAGGTGTGAGTTGGGGGAATTTTTCACTGACCATCCAGTGGGTGAGAATGGAGGATGAAGGCTAGTCACGAGGAGGGTGTGAGGAACAGGGGGAAGACCCCACATCCCTGCTTCATTTTCTCTATCATATCTTCTTTGCAGAGAGTCTGGGTAGCCTGTCTGCCTAATCTGCCGTCTTGTTGAAAGTTCCGCCATTTGTTCAAATGACTTGGTTTTAAAAACCTTATGTTGTAGTTGTCGTTATTAGGTGTCAGAGAGTGGGTTCCAATTCATAGCAAACCTATGTACAACTGACCCAAACCCTACCTGGTCCTGTGCCATCATCACAATTGTCTTCAGTTGGAGTCCATCCATGAAGCCCCTGTCGCAATCCATCTTGTCAAAGGCCTTCCACTGTTTTCGCTGCCCCTCCACTTTACCACACATGATGTCCTTCTCCAGGAACTGGTCTCTCCTGACAGCATGTCTCAGTTATGTAAGATAAAGTCTCATCATCCTTGCCTCTAAGAGCCACTATGGCTGTAATACTTCCAAGACAGGTTTGTGTCCTTTTGGCAGTCCATGATACTTTTAATATTCTGCACCAGCAGCACAATTCAAATGCATTGACTTTTCTTGGGTCTTCCTGATTCAATGTCTGACTTCCACAGGCATATGAGGCAGTGGGAAATACCGTGGCTTGGGGCTGGGGTACCTCAGTCCTCAGAGCAGTCTTTGCTTTTCAACCTTTAAAGAGGCCGTCTACAGCAAATTTACCCAACGTAATGCATCTTTTTCTCTTGATTCCTGCTTCCATGAGCGTTGGGATTCAAGACAGACAAAACCCTAAACAACTTCAGTCCTTTCACTGTTTACCATGATGTTACCTGCTGGACTAGTTGGGAGGATTTTGGGTTTCTTTACATTGAGTTGTAATCTACATGGAAGGTTGCAATACTTGATCTTCATTAGCAAGTGCTCAAAATCTTTCTTCACTTGCAGCAAGCAAGGTTTTATCATATGCATATCAAAGGTTGTTAGCAAGCATTCCTCCAAGCTGGAGGCCACACTCTGCTTCATATAATCCAGCTTCTCTGAGGATTAGCTCAGCATACCAATTGAATGAGTGTGGTGAGAGGATGCAACCTTGACTTTAAACCATGCGGTCAGTATTCCCCTTTCCTGTTCACACAACTCCTCTCGATCCATGTACAGGTTCCTCAAGAGCACCATATAGTGTTCTGAAATTCCCATTCATCTCAAGATTATCCCTAATTTGTTAGGGTCCGCATGGCTAAAAAGTTATAGCACTGCATTATTATAGTAAATGATATAAAATTATTCATCAATATTCTTTAATATAAAGACAATTTTTTGCTTATACTCATTTAGCATGTAGTAAGTGATGTAAAGCTGGTGAATTTAAATTATTTATGTAAAGATATCATGAGGAATGAAGTTTATAATATTACAAAGCATACAAATAGACAAAAATTCCTCTCATGGACTGATGCTTAAAATTCGAAAATTTGGGCTGATTTTTAAAAACATATTATTGTTTGATATAAGAAAACAC
>NW_022103901.1:19430160-19436492 GCF_000313985.2 Echinops telfairi | reverse complement strand
TTCTAGCCAGACTTGCAAGGCAGAATTCGTGTCATGATAGTGGGAGCAGGGAGGAAACATTTAGGAACTAGAGGAAAGTTGTATTTTTCATCGTTATAGCACTAGTTTTAAGGACTATTTTAGTGCACCATATAAAACTATTTGCCAGAGAAATATAACTTTTGAGTTTGGTAAAGTTAGATCAGAAGTAATTTTGCACAATTATTATTATATTTGTGTTTCTCACTGATGTGCTACAATTAAATATCACTGTTCTGTATGTTTCCTATTGTGAAATCATGGCTCATTACAGGGGCATATTAAATAATGTCTGACTGTGATGGAAGTAGTCAAAACGACTATTAACTCAACGTGACCCCAGAAGCTTATTCTGGATTGCTTAGAAAAAGATGTAACTGGTACCAGGGCCCTAAATGTTTACTGCCTCATTTGAAGAAGAAAAATTTAACTCTTCAAAATATCTATGAAAATTGCCGACGTTTTATGATTTTGACTCCCTAAATTGCCCTCACACCACCCATATATATGATCACATATATGACTTTTCAATTTTCTGCTCTTCTTAAGGTTTCTTCTAGCTTCAGAGTATCCAACTTATAGTCTCTGTAGATATGGCACAGACTCCCATAACAAAAAGAAAAACTCCTGCCATCTAATAAATTCGAACTTATAGTGACCCTATAGGACAGAAAAGAACTGCTCCTTTGGGTTTTCCAAAACTTTAAATCATTTAAAGGTTTCAGAGTGACTGGTGGATCCAAACCACAGACCTTATAAGGATAAGGTCCATGTGTAACCAGCTAGCCACCAAGGATCCATATACAGCGTCATTTGGAAGTCCCTTAATACCTAATTCTATTTCAAATCGTTCTTACCTGTTTTTACTTTATCCTGTAATTTGTGGGTCTGAATTCACCTCATATTTAAAATCAGAGTGATAAACTAGTGTTACTGAATAGCTGAAAATGTAATGGAATACCATATTTAAGAAACTAGAGCTGATATGCTTTAGCCAATGCAATTTTCTGAGTCAGCGCTCAAATAGCCCCAGCAAAAGGCCTAGGAACCAAGACACCAAGAACAAAAAAATATTTTGTTGGGCTGTGTAATCAATACTCATGGAAGCAGCAATCAAGAAATTAAATGATACATTGCTTAGTGCAAATCTGCTACAAAGACCTTTAAAGTCGTAACAAATTAAGAGTCAGAACTCATTGGATGGCACCTCAGAACAACAGGGTAGTGCCTAAAAGTTGCCTCTTATTCAACTAAATATACAAAAGCATGAAGGAATATACTTGGATCAAGATGCCACAAACATTGTGTTATAGCTATTGTATAAATTGATGGGTTATATACCATGGTAAGGTATTTGGAGATTCATTAAAGAATTAATGCATAGTGGGCCCGATATGACTAATTTGGATTATGAACAGATAATTGAGCCCCAGTGATAAATTAGATTTCAGAACCTAGGTACGGAGATTTAGATCTGAAGAGGGGATGAAAAGAAAGATATGAATTGATTGGAGAAAGCACAGATTGAAGCAAACACATTATTGGGCGCATTCTACAATCCCATATAGCACAGGTGTTTCCTCCAAATAAACAATTATCAGTACAAGAAGGAAGGAAGGGAAAGGGAAACAATCGGCTAGAGAGGAGACAGGTGGTAAATTGGGTGAAGGTGAAGATCAAGTTCCACAAGAGAGAAAGAAAAGGATGGCAGGGCAAGCTATTGGGAGCTTTGACAAATTGTTTAAATAGTTGAATACAGAATGATGATCTGAAATGTAACCTTCACCACACTCACAATAAAAAGTTAAGCAAAAGAGAATAATTTATTCAGCAATAACTGCATTCCAGGAATAGTTCTAAGAACTTTATATTCCAAAGTCCATTTAATTTCTACTGTAATACATTTGAGATAAGCACTCTATTATCATCCCCATTTCATAAGTTATGAAAACTGCATCTCAAAGGACCTAATGGAACGAAGCTGTGCGATTGAAACCTGTATTTGTTTGATTTGGAATACTGTCCTTAATTCCTTTACCATCTTACCTCTAACATAATAAGAAGCTTCATACTTAGGCATTTCTCAAATGTATATAATCAAGATTTCACCCTCTACTCCCTAAGAGAAAAATGAATTTTTGTCCCCAGAGAACATAAATTCAATATCTATTTTCCTGGAAGGTGGTGCATAGTTTGTCATGCTCAGTCTATATAGCTGGATTCTCTAGTACGCTTGAGAAATTTGATATTGCATTAAGAATTTTTTTCCTATACTGTCTTTTTAAAAGACTTATGCCTCTATCTAAATATTTAGGCCTTTCGCCAATTGGCTCTCACTTAATGTGGAAGCTAGCTTACTAGATTCTACACTCCTTCGTTATATTAACCCAGGCAAGCTACCTTTTAAGATGGCAATAATGCATTTCCTGTGATTCCTGACCTGAACTCTCAGGACCTCTCAGGCATGTTGTTGTTGGTGAGGTGCTACTGAGCCCGTTCCAACTTGTAGTCACTTGTGTACAACATAATAAAGCCCTGCAGGGTCCAGTAACATCCTCACAATTGCTTGGTTTGAAACCACTGTTGCAGCCACTGTGTCAATACCTCTCCTTGAGAGTCGTCCTCTTTTTTTGTTGCCTCTGCCCTTTACCAAGTATGGTTTCTTA
Source organism: Echinops telfairi (assembly GCF_000313985.2). Classification (NCBI taxonomy): domain Eukaryota; kingdom Metazoa; phylum Chordata; class Mammalia; order Afrosoricida; family Tenrecidae; genus Echinops; species Echinops telfairi. Next base: position 19,433,808 of record NW_022103901.1, on the reverse strand, counting down.
TTCCAGGGACTGATTGCACCAAAGTAAGGGAGACAAAGTCTCACTCTCCAGGCTTTAAAGGAGCATTCGGTACTTTCTCTACACAGGTTTGTTTGTTCTTCTGGCAGCCCATGGTACTTTCAGTATTCTTCATCAACACCATAATTCAAAGTCATCAATTCTTCCCTGGTCTACGTTACTCCTTGTCTAACTTGTATACAGACCGGAAGCGATTGGAAATACCCTGCCTTGTGTCTGGCATACCTTAGTTCTCAAAGTGACCCCTTTGCTCCTTAATATCTTAAAGAAGTCTTTAACAGCAGATTTTTCCAATGCAATATGTCCTGTGACTTCTTGACAGTGGAAAAGCTTATGGAGAGTAAGGGAACATTGTCAGATATGGAAAACCTCATGAATACAGAAGAAACGTGTAAGCTATAGTGCCAACAGATGCAGCCTTCGGTTGGGAAGGCACCCAAAATATGGCTGAGGAAGAGCTGCCTTCTCTAAATTGAGTCCGCCATAATGACGTGGATGGGGGAAAGCCTGTGGGAGCACACCCTTGGAAACCGTCATTTGCTGATGGGGCACAATGCAAAATGAGAAGAAACAGCAGAAAATATCTGTTAACAATTGGAATGTGGAATATATGAATTCACAAAGTATGAGTCTTGAAAAACTGGAAGTATAAAAAGTGGAGTGTCATGTATAAATATGGATCCTTAGGCATTAATTAGCTGAAATAGACAGGTACTGACCAATTTGAATCAGACAAGCCGATGGTTTACCATGCCAGTATTGACAAATTCAAGAGGAATGGCATTGCATTGATCTTCATAAAGAACATTTCAAGATCTATCTTGAAGTATAATGCTATGCCTGATAGGATAATATTGATCTGTATACAAGGAAATCCAATTAAGACAAGTATTATTCAAATTTATGCACCAACTGCTAAAGACAAGTGATGCAGAAATTGAAGAATTTTAGCAATGTCTTCAGGCTGATATTGAAAAAACATGCACTCAAGATGCTCTATTAACTATTGGTGATGGGATTGCAGAAGTTGGAAACAAAGAGGAAGGAACATTAGTTAAAAAGCGGGGCCTTAGTCATAGAAATGAAGCTGGAGTTTGCATGACAGGATTTTGTGAGACCTATGACTTGTTCATAGCAAATATCCTTTTTTCACAGAAGTCACCTTAACCACATTTGTGGGAGAGAAACAATGAAGAAGCTCAATGTCGATAGCTAACTGTGAAACAGGTAATCAATTGCTCATATGTAAGTTCAGGTTGAAGCTGAAGAAAATTAAAACAAAACCATGCGAGCCAAAATACGATCTAGAGTAAGTCCTACCTGAATTTGGAGAGCACCTCAAGGCAGGTTTGACACTTAGGACGCTAATGTCAAAAGATCTGAAGAGTTGTGGGATGACATCAAGAACATCTTACATGAAGAAAGCAAAAAATGACTGAAAAGACAGGAAAAAACAGAAAATATCAAAATAGATGTCAGAAGAGACTCTGAAGTTCCTTCTTAATCATAGAGTAGCTAACACAAATGGAAGACATGATAATATCAAAGCGCTTAATAGAAAGTTTCAAAGGGCAGTTCAAGAAGACAAAGCCAAGTATTATAATGGAATGTGCAAAGACCTTGAATTAGAAAACCAAAAGGGAAGAACATGCTTAGCAGATCTTAACCTGAAGGAACCACAGGAAAAAAATCAAGCCTTTAGTTGCAATATTGAAAGATTCTATGGGCAAATAGTGAATGGTGCAGGAAACCTCAGAAGACTGCAGAAAGAATACACAGTCACTAAAAGGAATGAGGTGACATTCAACCATTTCAAGATGTAGCATTTGACGAAGAACCACAGGTAATGAAGAAGTCCACGTACCTGTGAAAGCACCAGTGAAAACAAGGCTTCAGGAATTAATGGAACACCTATCGAAGTGTTTCAAAAAGCTGATGAAGCTCTGGAAGAACTCACTGGCTTATGCCAAGACATTTGGAAGACAGCTACTTGGCCAACTGAAGGGAAGAGGTCCATATTTGTACCCATTCCAAAGAAATGTCATTTAATGGAGTGTACAACCTATAGAACATTGTCATTAATATTACATGCAAGTAAAATTTGGCTGAAGATCATTCAACAGGGTAGCAGCAATATATGGAAATGGAGCTGCCAGAGGTTCAGGCTGAATTCAGAAGACAGGGAACAAGGGATATCATTGCTGATGTCAAATGGATCCTGGCTGAAAACTGCAAACAATAGAAATATGTTTCATTGACTATGCAAAGTATTTGACTCTGTGGACCATTACAAACTATGTGTAGTCTTGAGAAGAATAGGAATTCCAGAACACTTAATTGTACTCATGTGAAATCTGTCCATGGATCAAGAGGGAGTTTTGTGACCAGAACTAGGAAATATTGTGTGATTTAAAATTAAGAAAGACATGTGTCAGGATTATATCTTGTCACCACTCTTGTTCAATCTGTAAACTGAGTGAATAATCAGAGAAACTAGATTATATGAAGATGAATACAGCATCAGGATTGGAGGAAGGTTTATTAACAATCTGTGATATACAGACGACATAACCTTGCTTGCAAAATGTGAGGAGGACTTGAAACACTTGCTGACGAAGTGCAAGGATCTTGACCTTCACTATGGATTACAACTCAATGCAAGGAAACCAAAAATCCTCACCTCTGGAATAATAGGTAACATCATGATAAATGGAGAAAAGATTGAAATTGTCATGGATTTAATCTTGTTTGGATCCACAATAAATGAGCTTGGAAGCAGCAGTCAAGAGATCAAATGACCATTGCATTGGGCACATCTGCTGCAGGAGACATCTTTAAAGTATTGAACAACAAAGATGTTATTTGTGGATTAAGCTGAATAGTATTTTAAATTGCTCCATATGCATGTGAAACTTGGACATTGAATAAGGAAGACCAAAGAAGAATTGATGCATTTGAATTGTCATGTTGGTGAAGATTATTGACAGTACCACAGTATACCAAGTGACCAACAACGACAAAATGTCTTGGAAAAAGTAGAGCCAGAATGATCCTTAAAATCCAGGATGGTTAGACTTCATCTCAAATACGTTGGACATGTTTCCAGGAGAGACCAGCCCCTTGAGAAAGAGGTGCTTGTTAGAGCTAAAAGAGTGGTGGTGGGGTGGGGAAAGAGGAACACTCTCTACAGGTTGGATTGACAGAGTGGCTGAAACAATGGGTTCAAACAGAACAATTGGGAAGACAAGGTGGTGTTTCACTCTGTTGTCCATAGGTTCACTGTAAGTTGGAACTGATGGGCAGCACCTAACAACAATATATCTCTCTGTCTCTATCTCTATCCTTACTCCATCCCTATTCCTATTTCTACCTTTATAACGGACTTGTCTCTCACCGAATATCTCATCATGGAGTTGATTATATTGTGTTAGGTTAATTACTGGCCTCAACTATCCAACCACTGAGAATGCTGACCCAGCTAAGTAGACACAAAATCGATCACATATGGATTCATCAGAATTTCAGCTAGATGACCCACAGGACAGAGGAGTTGAGACTTGCATTAAAGTTCAAGGGTTTGCATTTAGATGTGGGAGGCTATCAAGATCAGTCAAGTGCTAGACCAGAGGA
>NW_022103901.1:19426160-19429222 GCF_000313985.2 Echinops telfairi | reverse complement strand
AGAATGCTCCTTACGACACGGAGGGCAGGACTTCGTCTCAGGTACCGTGGATATGGTGTCAAGAGAAATCCATCCCTGGCGAAGGACATCACGCTTGGTAGAGGAACAGTGAAGACGAGGAAGACCTTCAACAAGATGGACTGACACCACGGCCGCAACAATGGCTCAGACATTACGACATTGACATTGTGAGGACGGCACAGGACCGGGCAGTGCTTCTCTCTGTTGCTCATGGGCTCACTGTGAGTCAGAACCAACTCAGTGGCACCTAACAACAACAACAACAACAGCAACAACAACATTGTTTTGTTTACGGTGGACTGAGGGCTATTTTAGTTTAACATTTAAGGAATAAAGGTGATATCAAGGCAAAAAAAAAGATCAGTCAAGTGGGTAATTCATGAAGCTCAAAGGATTCAAAATCTTGCCTCATGATTCAGGAATTTGATGGTCACTGGGATATGAGCTCTGGGAGAAGCTCATTCCAACAAGCAGCGTACCAAACGCACTGCCTTAGAATCCGTTCTTACTCATAAAGACCCTACGGGCAGAATAGAACCATTTTGTAGGATTTCTAAGGTGTAAGTCTTTATGAAAGGAGACTGCTCAAACTTTCTCCCCCACAGTGGCGGGTGGCTCTGAACTGACATACTCAATAGAAATGATCTGAACTATTATTTCTAGAAGGATATTGCATGATTATGAAGTGTTTTATTTTGTCCCATGGGAAGACACCCTCCCACACCAAGTGGGAAATGGTTTCTTTTTCTAAAAGGCATTCCATTTAACTGCTTTTCCCACCAGTGTTCATCTGATACAGGTCATGAAAGAAATAATTATTCTGGGAAGTGGTCAGGTTCAAGAGTTTTTAAACGGATTCAATAAGAACAGCATACTCTCTTGATGCATTTTAGCTACTATGACTATTTTTCTTATTCTACTATAACTAGCATTATTATGGGTGACTAGAACACAGCAGGTACTCAGTGCCTATTATTTCCCTCAAACAAGAGGTAACCCTTGACTTAATACAACTTCCCTCTAGTTCCTAAATGCTTCCCACCACCCCCAACCCCACTATCATGATCCCAATTCTACCTTACAAGTCTGGCTAGACCAGAGGATGTACACTGGTACAGATAGGAACTGGAAATACTGGGAATCTAGGACCAATGATCCCTTCAGGACCAGTGGTGTGAGTGGCAATACTGGGAGGGTAGAGGGAAGGTGGGGTGGAAAGGGGGAATGGATTACAAGGGCCTACCTATAACCTCCTTCCTGGGGGATGGACAACAGAAAAGTGGGTGAAGGGAGATGTCGGACAGTGTAAGATATGACAAAATAATAATTTGTAAATTATCAAGGGTTCATGAAGGAGAGGGAAGCGGGGAGGGAGGGGGGAAAATGAGGAGCTGATGCCAGGGGCTTAAGTGGAGAGCAAATGTTTTGAGAATGATGAAGGCAATGAATGTACAAATGCGCTTTACACAATTGATGTATGTATGGATTGTGGTAAGAGTTGTATGAGCCCCTAAGAAAATGATTAAACAAAAAAGAAACATACCAAAAAACCCCCTCCTTTATCTTAACATTGTAATGGGCCTCATAGAAGTGCTGACATTTGTTTCTTCATCTCTAGAAATGCTTTCTTTATGCTATATACCACACACTGCCTCTCATCGTGAAATCTCACCTACACTCAGAGATGTACCCTTTTGTAGAATCACAGACTCTTGGAGAGTCTTTGAGGTTAGTTCCATTCCGAGAGGTAGGTTGTTCTCCAAACTCTTTGACAGGTACCCATTTCAGAGAACTTCCAAACTTCTCCCCAGAGCTGACCATTCTACCATTGGATGGCTGTCTAGGTAAAATAGTCTGTAGCCTCAAATCCCTTAAAGAAAAACAATTTCTACAAATACACACAAATATTTGCTGAGCTACTGACTAACTTCTGTCTGCCCATGGGACAGACTTACAACAATACAATAGATGTCAAGTAACTAATCGGTATTGGATGGCTGTAATTATTTGCATTGACTTGAAATATGCTTCACTGGAGTTTGAATTTCCAGCCTCTAAAACCACAGAGAAAACATAAACTCTTCTTTGAAGCAGAGGCTAGCTCACATGTGTTTCATCAGTCCAATTTACCAGCTATATTCTTTTAACTATTCATCTTTTTCATTGGACAAAGTCTGCAGTTTGAAACCACAAGCCACTCCATGGGAGAAACACAGGACTTTCTACTCCCACGGACTTTCTACTCTCACAAAGAGTTACAGCTTCAAGAAATTCCCAGAGGCAGTTCCATCCTGTCCTAGGGACCTATGAGTTGGCCTTGACTCGATGGCAGTGAATTTGGAGCATGCCTTATCTCCGACATAGCTTTTACACACTAGCAGTATGTTCATTCCTTCCTGATCTTCCTTCAGTATAACCAGTATCCTTTTAAAAAAAAAACATTTTATTGGGGGCGCATACAACTCTTATCACAATCCATACATCCATCCATTGTGTCAAGCACATTTGTCCATGTGTTGCCATCCTCATTCTCAAAACATTTTCTTTCTACTTGAGCCCTTGGTATCAGGTCTTCATTTTTTCCCCTCCCTCCCCGCTCCCCGCTCCCTCATGAACCCTTGATAATTTATAAATTATTATTTTGTCATATCTTACCCTATCCGATGTCTTCCTTCACCCACTTTTCTGTAGTTCATCCCCCGGAGAGGAGGTTATATGTAGATCCCTGTAATCGAGAACCAGTATTCTTCATAGAGTATGTAATGTAAAATTGGACAACCAAGTCTTGAGCTGCACAGGTAGTACAGGACAAGTTCTCTATCTTCCTGACCCATCACTCTAGGCACTCTATTATTTCTACTAACACAGACTAATTTGAATTAGCTTCTTTTCCCTTCTTATTTTAAGTCATATAAAATGCAGTTTCAATGAAAACCCTGAAATACTTTCCACATAAAGATTGCGATGTGTTATAACCTCCTCTCTGGGGGGTGGGCAGCAGAGGGGTGGGTGAAGGGAGACGCCGGGCAGTGTAAGATAAG
>NW_022103901.1:19417568-19424985 GCF_000313985.2 Echinops telfairi | reverse complement strand
AGTGGTTGAAAATACTGTGGCTTGGGTCAGATGCACCTCAGTCTTCAAAATGACATCTTTGTTCTTTTACATTTTAAAGAGATCTTTTGCAGCACATTTTCCCAATACAATAAGTCAATTAATTTATTTGCTGCTATTTTCCAAGATTTACATATTTCCAGAAATATATATTGAGCGGCTCATTCTGTGGTGGTCATAGATAGGGCTAAGGGATTTACATGCATTATTACTTTGACTTCATCACTAAGCCTATCCTTTGTAGTGGATGCTGTCTGTGGGCCAACATATCCCTGAGGCACATATTCTTTGTACCCGTGCCCCACGTGGCTTCTTACTGCAGGCATTTTTGACACCTTGCTTGAGGAATTTCTCTGGCCTCGGGAAAGATGCTCATTGTTTTTTTAGGGAAGGGCTGAGGTTCTCACCCTCTGGAACAGTTAACACCTCTGGAATAGTTCTTAACCAATTATGGAAGGCAGTTGACGCAGATATGCTCATGCTCCCTGGCCTTGTGCAAAGCCACTCTGACGAATGGTCTACTCTACCTCCCTGAGGTCCTTAGAGGGACTCAGTTCCAGTTTTTCTCAGAGGTAATCTGTTTACTACTGTGCCTCGTATCTGCTTTTTCCTGTCTCTATCTTCCTCATTGCACCTGCTGCATCCACCTCCCAAATAAACTGCTTGCATTCAAATCCTTGTTTCAGGGTTGATGGTTAAGGACATCTAAAATAAGCCTCCTCATTTAGCAGAAGAGAAAAGTGTGTCTTATATGGGCTACCTAACTTGTGCTCAGCCAGGACTCTAGCTCAGCTTTATCCAGAATCCACTTTCTTCTTTCTCCCAAGATCTGGGAAGATAGGGGGATTGGGATAGTTGGCTCTGAGAAAAGCCATTCACAGCTCTGAATCCAGACAGGACTTCCCATTTCTGCCTTTATCCGCCACTTGAAAGTGAGCCTGTGCACAGCCTCTGAAGGGCAGTAGAGTGACACCGAATAATTGAATTCTGAACAAGCCAGAACAATGCAAATATCTGACAAATTGATTTAATTGCATCCACATACAATAAAGCTGAGCTCTCAAAAGTCAGTTAGAAAATGGGCAAGGACCCCTGGGATCTTCCGGGCAGAGACCGAGTTTAACACACATTCATCACATTTTATCATCTAATTAGTCCACACAATGGCAAGCTGATAGAGACCCATACCACTATATTGATCGATTATTTACTTGACATCTTTCATATCACCAGGAGGTTGTCTCTGTCATGGGCAGAAAGACGTTATTCAGGAGCTCAGCAAGAATGTGTGTGTATTTGTAGAAATTGTTTTTCTATAAGGGATTGGAGGCTACAGACTATTTTACCTAGGCAGCTACATCTCCTCTGAAGATTACTAATGAATAGCTTGCTACAAAAGTAGCCACTGGAAACCAAGTTTATCTTGATCCATCCCTTCTGCACAGTGAATATTTATCATTCCTTTAGCCCAGAAAACCCCTTTGGGTTGTAAAATATTTAACTCAGGTAATTAACTAATATAAGCCATGCATAGAAATATTTGAGCATTAAATTAAAAAATGTTCTGGAGAAGTTAATAAGAAGTCAATTGGTCTCCATAATTTTCTCCCATTGGAAATGAAAGTGTAGGTTCTAATCTAGCAATTTATATGGTGAGTCAGACATCAGGTGAGAGAGTGGTTCTATTTTTTTTTTTTCTGAACGAGGATGCTGAACTGAGATCAATTCAGGAACTGATTCATGGAGTTGTTTCCTAAGTAGTGGCCGAAATAAAGTCTTAACCATTTTTTTTATATGTTTCCTTTAGAAAGTAATTTCATGTGATGTCTTTGAATATTAGTTTCCTTATAAAACTTAGGTGATACACTGAGATGAGGTTATGTATACAATAACCTCCTTTAACTATTTTTTAATTTAAATATGAACTATCATTGCTATAGGGAGAGCCCCCAAACTGATACTAGTATACTACTAACTACACAAGAGGTTTTCCTCAAGTTCACCCAATATTTCTGTTTCTTTATCTTTCATTTTTGCAATCACATTTATTTAAATTAAAAAATTTTTTACTAACCAAACATTGTCATCTTTCATTCACATCTTTTTTAGGTTGGGATCTCTACAGAAAAAAATCACTGCTATGTATATTTACAAAGCTGTATCTTAACAAAATGACTTTCCAGATTGAAGAGACTGGAAAGTTCCAAGTCTGTGGGTCAGATGTTAGGCTGGGTACTTCCCCTGACTTACATGGCTGCAAGAGGTGGTGAAGCCAATACCAGCAGTTCTTATGGCCGACTGTGGTCCTAGAGCAGCAGTTCTCAACCTGTGGGTCGCGACTCCTTTGGGGGTCGAACGACCCTTTCACAGGGGTCGCCCGATTCATAACAGTAGCAAAATGACAGTTATGAGGTAGCAACACAAATAATTTTATGGTTGGGAGGTCACCACAACTTGAACTGTATTAAAGGGTCGTGGAGTTAGGAAGGTTGAGAACCACTGCCCTAGAGGCAAATGAATCAAAGGATTTAGGTAAGATGGCAGGCTGCAGATTCACAGGCTGCATAGACTAGCAACTACCAGAATTTCCAGGTGACCTAGCAGGTTTCTGGCTCAAGTTCAAAGAAATGGACACCAAATGATGAGCCAGATGTAATTATTCAAGCAAGCAAAGAGAAGCTAAATTTTGCCAGAGATTTCACATGTATTGAAAGCAACTCTCCCAAGGGAGCTCCCTTTCAATTGATTGGCTATTCATAGCAGATCTCATCATGGAAATGATGTCATTGTATTCGATCTCATCAGAGGGTTGACTATATCACAACTACTAAGCCGCTGAGAATCATGGCCCAGCCAAACTGACACACACTCTTAATCATCACACACCTCAATAGCCTGACACTTCTATCAACAAGGTCCTTGATAACTTTCATGACATGAAATCCAATGTAACTTTTAAGGCCTTAACTTACGTGACACCACTTGTTTGTCAGTTTGTCACACTGTGGTGGCTTGTGTGTTGCTGTGAGGTGGAAAGCTATGTAACTAGTATTTCAAATACCAGCAGGGCCATGCAAAGTGAACAGGTTTTAGCAGAGCATTTAGAAAAGAACAGACTATACAGAAGAAATAGGGTGTCTGCTTTAGAACGATTAGTCACTGATAATCTTAGGGAGGAATCCAAACATTGTCAGTTACTGAAAACCCGAAAAGAAGCAGACCATTGTCAGAAATAGTGCCGGAAGATGAGCCCCTCAGGTGGGAAGGCTCAAAATCTGCCGGAGGAAGAGCTACCTTCTCACAGTAGAGTCCACCCTAATGACATGGATGGAGCAGAGATTTGGGAGTACACCCTTGGGGACCTTCATTTTCTGATGGGGTATAATTCCAAATGAGAAGAAACAGCTGAAAGTATTAATCATTGGAATGTGGAATGTATGATGTCTGAATCTAGGAAAATTGGAATGTGGAAAATTAAACTGAAATAGAATACATCAATAATCTAGGTATTAGTGAGCTGACATACGCTTGTATGAATGAATGAATGAATCACTTAAGAGGAATGACAATTCTGTTGTTATTGTTGTTAGCTGTCATCAAGTAGTTTCCAACCCATAGCAACCCTGTGCTCACAGAACAAAACACTGCATGGTCCTGCACGAGCCTCACGATTGTTCTTATGCCTGGGCCTATTGGTGAAACCACAGTGTCAATCCATCATGTTGAGAGCCTTCCTCTTCTTCACTGCCCCTCCACTCTACCAAGCATGATGTCCTTCTCCAGGGACTGGTCTCTCCTGAAGATATGTCGAAAGTAAGATGAATTCTTTCCATCCTTGCCTCTAAGGAGCACCTGGCCTTACTTCATCCAAAGGCATTATATTCATCATCATCAAACAAGACTTTTCAAGATCAGTCTTGAAATACAATATTGTCTCTGATAGGATTTTATCTATCTTCCTTCCAGGAAATTCAGTGACTACAACCATTATTCAAATTTATGCACCAACCCCTGAAGCTAAAATTCACTGCCATCGAGTCGATGTTGACTCATAGTGACACCCCCGACCCTTGTGGGTTTCTGAGACTGTAATTGTTTATGGGAAGAGAAATCCCAGTCTTTCTCCTGTGAAGCTGCTGGGGATTTTGAACTGCTGATCCATAAGGATCACGCACCGACGCATAACCACTACACCACCAGGGCTCCCACTGAAGTTAGTGGTGAAGAAAATGAAGAATTCAACTAATGTTTTCAGTCTGAAATCGATCAGACATGCAATCAGGTTGCATTAATAATTCTTGGTGATTGGAATGCAAACGTTGGAAACAAAGAGGAAGAAACAGTAATTAGAAATTGTGATTTTGGTGATAGAAAAGAAGCTGGAGATCACATACTAAAATTTTACAAGAACAAGGACTTCTTCATCGCCAATGCCTTTTCTCAAAGACACTTAGGGCGACTATGCAAGTGGTCTTCTCGAGATAGAATACGCAAAAGTAAAATTGACTGCATCTGTGGGAAGAGGCGCTGGAAAAGCTCAATCCCCAACAAGGCCAGGGGCTGACTGCAACAGATGATCAACTTCTCATATGTAAGTTCAGGTTGAAGTTGAAGAAAATCAAAACAAGTCCACACAATCCAAAGTCCAACCTTGAGTCTATCTCACCTATATTTAGAGAATATTCCAAGAACCGATTTGATGCATTAAGTAGTAATGACAGAAGACCTGCGAGCTGTGGGAGCACATCAAGGACATTATGCATAAGAAATGTAAAAGGTCATTAGAAAGACAAGAAAGAAAGATCAAAGTGGATGTCATAGAGCTTCTGAAGCTAGCTCTTAATCACAGAGTAGCTAAGGCAGATGGAAGAAATGATGAGATCAAAGAGCTGAACAGAAAATTTCCAAGGGCAGCTCAAGAAGACCAAGTAATATATAATGGAATATACAAAGACCTAGAATTGGAAAACCAAAAAGAAAGAACACACTTAACATATCTTAAACTACAATAATTTCCCCCCCAAAACTCAAGCCTCTAGAGGCAAAATTGAAAGATTCTATGGGAAAACTAGTGAACGATGCAGGAAACATCAAAAGAACATGGAACAAATAAATACACAGAGTCACCGTACCAGAAAGAATTAGGTGACATTGAATTATGTCAAGAGATATCATAAGATTTAGAGCTAATGGTACAGAAGGAAGAAGTTCAAGCTGCACTGAAAGTAAGGCTCTTGGGAACTGAAGGAATACCAACTGACATGTTTGATGAAGCACTGGAAGTACTAGCTCGTCTATGCCAGGACATTTGGAAGACAACTACTTGGCCAAATGACTGGAAACTTTTCATATTCGTACCCATATCAAAGACAGACAGCCCAGCAGAATGTTCAAATTATAGCAAAATATCATTAATATCACTTGCAAGTAAAATGTTGCTGAAGATCACCCCCAAATGGTTGCAGCAGTACATGGAAAGAGAGTTTCCAGAGGTTCAGGCCAATTCAGAAGAGGACATAGAACAAGGGATATCATTGCTGACGTCAGATGGATCTTGGCTGAATATCAGAAATAATACCAGGAAGATGTTTACTTGTATTTTATTGACTATGCCAAGGCATTTGACTGTGTGGATCATAACGAACAAACAAGCAACAGCATTTCACATGGATTCTCCATATCATTGGGCACCAATGGTTCACCTATATTGTGTCCAGTATTTCTTTCTTTGTTTTTCCTCTTACCTCACTAATATCTACTCCCATTTTCTTTTGTGCAGTTCACTTTTTTCACTTCAGTTCACGCCTCAGCTACACAGTTTTCCCAGGTGCTTCCATTTACTTTAGTTGCTTAAATTGTTGTCAGTATGCTGATGATTCCCAAGCTCACGTGTTTTTGTTTTTTTGCTTTTGTTTTTACCCTTTTGAAAAATCTCTGAGCTCCAAACTTTGAACCGTCATCCTATTCTTTTGCATAGACGTATTAGCTTTCGCTGTTGTCTTTTTGTTTGTCTTTAGGCTTGAGCAACTTCTGTTCTCCCTTCCCTCTCCCTTCTCCTCTAATGCTTCTCCCTAAGACCAGTGGGATTTTAATAAAAATCTGGAATTATCAGAGCCTTTTGCAAATTGAAAGTAATTATCCACTCTCTTCCCTGAAAGTAACAAGAATGTAAAGCAATATATAAATTCTGTCTTCAATAAACTAGAATGCACTGCATAGCCAAACTACAATTTATTTTTGAAAAATCTACTAATCATAGTAAGCACTTGTTTTCTCAAATGCTTCCAGACTGACACATTTCTTGCTCCACATTTAAAATTAGTCATTTCTACAAAGATCTAGGATTACCTTCCTGGGAAAAGAGATTTCATTCTGGATATAAGAGATGCTCAGTGCTGCCTAGTTACCTATTGCATCCAGGACTCATCAGTGGACAGAACCAAAACATGTATATTTATTTTTTAAGATAAAGTATGTCATGAGCCCATAACTGGTTTTTAAAAAATTTGCCTATAGGGATTTCGTCTGCTTCTATCAACATCATATCTTCATCTCCTTTCAATCAAGCCAAAAATCTCAATTATCAATGATACTGATATAACTACTCATTTTATTTGTTATGTTGCAATAACAATACCAGCAGTATCATCTACAATATTTTTACTGAAAACTGTTTCTTCTTTTTTCTATTTTTTTATCCTTAGTATGGATTAAAAATTAAAGTTAAGCACACACATACAATAAAAGAATAAGCATAAAGTATGTGTATCACAAACCATCTGAACTTAATAAACTGCAAAGATTATGTTCTGTTCACACAAAATGCATTGGATGCAAACACAATGGAATAAAGTTTGCTATGGGTGTAGAGTCAAATGATTGTTGCATAATTGTTTGTAATATTTCCTTCAGGTGTAATTAGGGTACTAATTAAGTATATTATTAAGTTCATTTGTTTACATTTATTTTTTATTCTGGAGATTGAAACTTAAATTTAATTTTCTTTTATAATTACAAAAAATGAAAATTCTTTTTTAAAAATCATTTTATCAGGGACTCATGCAACTCTTAAAATTCTTTTATAGTTATGTAAATTAAACTTATTTTCTTTTATAATTCCATAAAAATATTCATGGTTTTAAAGGAGACCTGGAGTGAGACTTATCAAATAGTTAGAGGTTTGAGTCCATCCTCAAAAGAAAGTCCTGCTCAGGCTCGGGGGCCAGAGCATGGTACCCCATCCGTCCTGATGAAAGGACACACCTAGAGATCAAAAATCAGACCTTGACCTATTTACAGGTTTTTCTTTCTGCTTAAAAATTTTTTTCTTTTAATTAATTTATTCTTCTATGGGTAATTTGTTTCCTTTTTTGTTGCCATCGCTGTGTTCTCACTGATC
>NW_022103901.1:19387032-19416478 GCF_000313985.2 Echinops telfairi | reverse complement strand
TCTTAAAGGCTTGAAGATAAACAAGCGGCCAACTAGCTCAGAAGCAACAAAGCCCACATGGAAGAAGCACGCCAGCATGTGTGACCACGAACTGTCGAAGGGATCAGGTATCAAGCATCAAAGAAAAAAACCCACATCATTGTAAAGGTGGGTGATTGCAAAGTGGAGACTCAAAGTCCATCAGTAGGCAACTGAACACCCCCTTACTGAAGGACTGTGGGAAGGAGACAAGCCAATCAGAGTGCAGGCTAGCAACGATGAAACATATCTTTCCTCTAGTTCTTTAATGCTCCCCCCCTCCCCACTATCATGATCCCAAGTCTACCTTACAAATCTGGCTAGATCAGAGGATGTACATTGGTACAGATAGCAACTGGAAACACAGGGAATCCAGGATAGATGACTCCTTCAGGACCAGTGGTGAGAGGGGTGATGCCTGGAGGGTGAAGGGAATGTGGAGTAGAATCTACAAAAAGCCTCCTCCCTGGGGGATGGACAGCAGAGAAGAGGGCAGAGGGAGACATTGGATAGTGTAACATGACAAAACTATAATAATTTATTATCTATGAAGGGTTCATGAGGGAAGGGGGGAGTGTGGAGGGAGGGAAAATGAGCAACTGATATTAAGGGCTAAAGTAGAAGGCAAATGTTTTGAGAATGATGAGAGCAACAAATGTACAAATGTGCTTGACACAATGGATGTATGTATGGATTGTGATGAGAATTGTATGAGCCCCCAGTAAAATGATTTAAAAAAACCATCTTAAATAATACCTGGCAAAAAAAACAATAAAACTGTTCATTAAGATTAAAAAAGAAGAAGAAAGTCCTGCTGATCTACTTCGGAAACATTGGCCACTGAACACCCTGTGGATCATAATTCCACTTGTACACACATGGGTTCCCTAGGAGGCAGAATTCAATGGATGGAACTGGTTTTGTGGTTCTTTTATGTGACATGTATAGGATCTTCTTGAAGTCTATTTTTAATTTCTGACACCTCCATCATATTTACATTCTTTAAATGTTAAGGTTTATTGTGTTCTAGCATATGCGGGCATTCAATAATATGTTGTATTTACTTAAAAATATGTTACAGTTCCCTGTTAATAATAAGCAAGCTTCACAAATATTACAAATACTGCTGAAACACAATAATAGGACTATACATTCCCAAGTAATTTTGTTCCTATAGAATTTGTTTTTAATGCATTTTGGGCAAAACAAAAACAGACAATTTAGAAAACTTACTTTTCTTTAACACAAATATGTATACATCACATACAATTTGGCTTAATATAATTCAGCATACAATACCATCTGATACTATACAAACATATCATGTTAGCACAGTTTAGCATACTTAATTATATATACTACTAGTGTGTATTAAACATATGTTAATTAGTTGGAAGATTTATTAAATAAGATATGTGTATATATTTGTACATATGCAGACATATGTGTGTATGCAAATATGTACATTTTAATCTTCCATTGTACTAGATAAATGGTAGCTTAGTCTACATATTTTTCTCCTTTGTTTTCTCATTTAACATACATTGAATCCCATTCTACATATTGAGTTTTGAAGGAAAAAAAATTGTTGTTCAAAAAGTAAAATTCCTATTCACATTTGAAAGCACTGGAAAGACAATTTCCAGATATGCAATACCTTGGAAATATTTTACCAGAGCAAATCAACAAATAATAAACTTCATGAAGAATTAGCCCATCTAATTTATAGATTAGGTAAAAAAGTAAATCATAGAAAAGGAAACTTGAGAGACCTAACGTGCCTGGCAGGAAGGGATGAATCCAATGGAACTTAGAACTAAGGCACATCACTGTTGTCAATTAACAGAATTAACATGGATACACTCTTTGATAAGGCAGTAATATTTTGAAAATAAGAATTTAGGATATATATATATATAAAAGAAGGATGAGTGTCTAAAATAAATGTCCTGGTATCTGCTGGTGAGTCAGCTTCACTCATGACAACCCTGTGTACCACAGAACATGTTGATTAGTCCTGCATTAGCCTTATAATCAGTCGCACATTTGAGTGCATTATTGTGGCTATTGTGCTACTATATCTCACCAAGGATCCACCTCTCCCTCACTGGCTGTCAAATGTACCAAACACCATGTTATTATACAAAACAAGAACAAAACCAAAACAACTCACTGCCATCGAGTCAGTTCAGACTCATAGTGACCCCATAGGACAGGTAGAATTGCCCCAAGAGGTTCTGAGACCGTAACTGTTTCCAGGAGTAGAAATCCTCATCCTGACATGGCAAAAGCAAGCAAGTTGGGCAATTTTGTGTGGAATCATAAGATTATCCTGGAACAGCATTTAGAAGTAGATCACGAAGCCATTCATCTTAGTCTCTTTCGGTCTGGAAGTTCTGTTGAAACCCGTCCATTGTGGGTGACCCTGATGGTATTTAAGCTTCACCTGCTGGTGAGACAGCTTCTAGCATCGCAACAACATGTAAGCCACCATGATATGATATGGTGACAGGTAGGTTGAATAGTTTAATCTATGTTGTTGTTAGGTGCGGTGGAGTTGGTTCTGACTCATAAGTAAAACCGTATGTACAACAGAGCAAAAAACTGTCCAGGGCCATCCTCACAATAGTGTGTGTGTTTGAGCCCATTGTTGCAGCCACTGTGACAATCTCTCTTGTTGAGGACTCCCTAATTTTTTCATAATCCCTCCACTTGGCCAAGCATAATGTCCCTTTTCAGAGACTTATCTGTCCTAATAACATGTCCAAAGGATGTGAGATGACATCTCACCATGTTTGTCTCTAAGAAGCAGTGTGCTTGTACTTCTTCCAAGACCGGTCAGTTTGTTCGTATGCAGTCCACGCTGCTGTCAATACTCTTTGCCAGCAACATAATTCATGTGCATCCATTCTTCTTTGGTCTTCCATCTCCCCCTTTCACATGCAGATGAGACAAGGAAGAATACCGTGGCTTGGGTCAGGCACAGCTTAGTCCTTGTGGTCGTTATGTAATCATTCATCAATTTGAGAGGATTAGTTAAGGGGTGGAGTCTAGGCTGTCAATCAGGTCACAGCCTATGAGACCTCTGTGTGGGCATGGCATTCTCCTGAGGATTCTGGGAACTCCTGTATTCCTCCTTGGAGGCGGAAGACACTCTCTCGGGTCACTCCCTGTGAGACATCCCTGAGGAGAAGCCACATGGACCTACCCTGATGCAACCAGAGCCCTGGGAGCTGGAGAAGTCACATGGAGATCCCTGCCAGTGCTGAGATGCTTACAACGCTACTGGATCCACAAGACTTCCCACCCACTGGCCTGTGATCTTCCTGCATTTGGCGGCATTGCATGTGTTTCGTGAGTCATTATAGATTGGTATTAGACATATGGGCTAATATCAGGTTTATGGACTTGATCTGGACTGGGCTGGGATGTTTTCTCAATATCCAATTGCTCTTGTATATAAAGTTCTTTCTTATGTACATATGGGTAGCTATGAATTTGTTTCTTTAAGCTACCAGACTAACAGTCCTCAAGTTAACATTCTTGCTTTTCAACACTTTAAAGGGGTCTTGTGCATAATATCTACCTAGTACAATACATTGCTTATTCTCTTGACTATTGCTTCCATGAACATTGATGATGAATCCAAGCAAGACTAAAATTTCAATCTTTCCTCTGTTTGCCATAATGCTACCTATTGGCCCAGTTGTGAACAATTTCATTTTCTTTACATTGAGTTGTAATCGCTACTGAAGGCTGCAATCCTTGATCTCTATCAGCAAGCACTCCCAGTCCTCACTTTCAGCAAGCAAGGTGGTGTCCTCTGCAGATCACAGGTTGTTAATAAACCTTCCCCGAATCCTAATGCCATATTCTTTTTCATAGAATCCAGCTTCTAAGATTATTTTCTCAGCATACCAATTGAATATGGACAGTGAGAAGAGACAACCCTGAGACACACCTCCCCTGTTTGGTTGTGGTGGTGGTAGTGAGGTGGTTGTATTCCTTTCCTGGTTTTAAACCATGCAGCATTTCTTTGTTCTGTTTGCGCAATTGCCTCTGGACCCATGCGTTGGTTCATCATGAGAACAATGGACTGTTCTGGAATTCCAATTCTTTTCAAGGCTGTCTGTAGTTTTCTAGGACTCATAGTCACCTCTAGAGGTCTTCTGCACACTTGATTTTCCTAACTGAAGAAATTGTTGTTGTGAGGGGCCACTGAGTCCATTCCAACTGTACGATGGCGTTTACCTGCCCCCACAGGGCATTCTGGGCTGTAATCTTTACGGAAGCTGATTACTAGGCCTTTCTCCTGTGGAGCTGCTGGGTGGGTTCAAACTGCCAAACATTTACAATGCTTCTTTTAATTGAAAAAAAAAATCGATTTTCCATTAAAAAAAAATCGTAAGCCTGTTTTCTAAATCACTAACGAAAACTGGGCCACTGAGAGAATCGTGTGGGAGGCTTGGCAGACTGAAGTGAAACGACATGGATTTTCAGTGCAGGATGTTGTTGCTGATCCGCTGTTGCATTTCCTGGGCCAGAAGCAGTGACAGACCAGCAATGGGTCCTGCTTCTTTTGCTCCTGGGGGTGAGTTTAGTCTCTGATAAAGCTCTTGGTTTCTTGAACTTCAGGGCTCAGCATTAGCTACAAAGACAACGGCCTTATATAAATGAATTCATTAGCTCCCACAGTTGCATAAGGTCAAATTCCTCTAGCAAATTCATAAGAATACATGTATATGTATATGTGTGTATATGCATGTGTGTGTTTAGATGATTGTGTAGTTATTGATATGGACCATTCAGTCATTGACGATGATTAGTAGGGACCCTGTAGGACTATGTAGAACTGCCCCTTAGGGGTTCCTAGGCTGTAATCTTTATGGAAACAGATAAATTTTGTTGGAAAATGTGAGCTGCTCACCACTAGTGACTGTTGGATGTAGGTTGACAGAGGAAATGCATTTCTTCTTTATCCACTGACTAGCAAATGATCAGTGCCAAGGAGGTAAAATTTCCTGGCTGGATAATCAGTAGAGTGCAATTCTCTTTGAACAATAATTGCCCTTGGTCAATGCTAGGCAAAGCCTTACTCAGATTTTTTTGTTTTCAAATTTCTAGATTGAGATCAGCACTTAGGGTCATTCCTTTCACCACTGTAGGAGACTTTGGGATCTTTGGAAGAAGTCAGCATGGAAGATGATATTTCCAGAAGGCAATATGGAAACGTGTCACCAAATTCAAGCCCATAGAGAGAACCTTTTGGAGTTATTGTTTGGATACTGTATTACAACAACAATAATAAAGAATTGCCATCACGTCGATTCCGCCTCATGGAGAATTCAAGCGTTTTCGAGTCGAGTTTTGCCCCATAGGGTTTTCAATGGCTGTGACTGTTTGGAAGTACATTGCCTGGACTTACTTTCTGGGTACCTTTGGATGAATTCAAACTGTTACAATTTCTTTCTTTCTTTTTTAATAGATCATTTTATTGGGGGCTCATACAACTCTTATCACAATCCATCCATCCATTGTGTCAAGCACATTTGTACATTTGTTGCCATCATCATTCTCAAAACATTTTCTTTCTACTTGAGCCCTTGGTATCAGCTCCTCATTTTCCCCCTCCCTCCTCTACCCTCCCTCCCTCCTTCGTGCTTGATAATTTATAAATTATTATTATTTTTCCATTACCACTCAGGGATTTCAGATATTGAAAAACACAAAAGGAATGTCCTTTTCCCCATAAATTATTATTCATGATAAAATCCATATTCTTAAGTATGTATGCAGGATCTGGTACCAGAATGACCCAGATTCAAGTTCCAACTTTGCCACTTCTCACTGTGTGCTACTGTGTGATTACCTTAGCTTCATTGTTCACTCATCTGTATCATTAGTATAAATAATATCTTGTTGGGAAGACTAAATGAGTCAACTTAAAGAGCTTAAAGGCATGTCAGGCACAAAGTAAATGTTTATATATCTGTCTCCTATTTAGTGTTGTTCATCAAACATGCTGTGCTGTTTACAGGGCCGGTGCAATAGTGAGAAGGCGCGGGCTCTGTCAGAAGAAAATGCAATCTAATATGATCCATGTGAAAGTGCAGAAAGGTGCAGTGTTTGCAAGGAGAAGGCTGGAGGAACCCGTTTGGGGGGTGAGTGGAGTTTATCAGGGAAAGCATCTGAAAGCAGAGTCCGGAGTGGGGTAGGGCAGGTGATGGCTTCAGGGCCACAACATTTAACAAAGTACTTTGTATGACCATGAGAGCCAATGCCTTCTTAAATGTTGTGCTCTAAGCACCTTACCTGATTCACCTTTTTCCTGGACCTTTAATGCTGCGTTGCTATTTGAACTAGATCTTGAACACAAGGAAGAGATGACTAAATGCATATTCTAAGCAAAGGGGAGATGTTTACAAAATCCCAAAGCAAAAAAGTAGAATAGCACGTGCAGGCAGCTCGAGATGGATGCACCATAGTGTGGCAGCAAGAGGAATGATAAATGAGGGTAGAGTAGGCCTGGCTCAGATAATGAAGAGCATTTTAAGGCATGCAAACTAACTTGATACTTACCTTTGGAAATGGGGGACTTCTCCAAATAACCGTAATCCACTTAATAAGAAACATGCAAACCTAACCAGACACAGATATAGCATTTTTTTCGAGGGACATAAAAGAAGGCTTGGGTAAATGGCAAAACAGAATTTTGTCCCTCTATTCCTGATATCGGGAGTCCTGATAGCAAAGTGGGTGATGTGTTAGGCTGCTAACTACAAAGGAAGCAGCCTGAAACCACCAGTTACCCCAAGAGAGAAAGACGAGGCTTTCAGCTCACATAACCATGTGTAGTCTCAGAAATCCACAGGGGCAATTATTCTCTGTCCTGTAGGGTCACCATTACTTGGAATTGACCATACATTGGCAATACATGGCAGTTAGTATTACAGATATCTCTATACTCAAGATTATCTCTCTAAATTGCAGTCATCAAACTATTCTTAATGTCAGACTCAATGCCATCCAAGGTTTTCTTGTTGTCCTAACCCTGCTAAAATGTGGCCTGTGCTAGGTTAGATTCTCTAGAGAAACAAAACCTGTGAGGCTTGTATGTGTTTGAAGATAGAAAGAGATTGGCATGGAAAAAGGGCTTACCCGGCTATAAAAGTAGATAAACCCAGTCAGCTTCAGGTCAGGCTTCTCCTGACTCGTGTAGCTGTGGAAGCTGGCAAACAGGAAGCAGGATGATGAAGTAGTGGGGTTGTGATTAGGGAGTGGGCACAGGCTGGTGAATGCAGAGGTCAATGAATTCAAGATCAGCCCAATGAAGCCACCATCAGAAGTCCACTGACAGCTCGAGATCAGCAGGGATGCAATAGTAGATTGAGTTACCACACGCAGGATCCAGTGATCCAGTTCTCGCAGAAGGCAAAGGGCCAAAGAGAACTCCACTCATCTCAGTCTCTCTCTCTTTTACTAAAGGCCACACCCTGAAGGAAGTATCATCAGACAGGGACCTGATTGATGGGTTGGGGGTCCACCCCCCTTCACCCAGGAATGCTTAGTTGGCATAGACTCCAGCCATCATAATGACAATCCATCAAGAGCACTCTTTCCTTTACCATCATGACTTTCTGAACTTGCTGGAACACCGGTGACTCCACTGGAACTTATACTCGGGCATAATCAAGAAGAAATGACAGAAATGGGGACTCTTTGGCTCCCTCCCCCTTTTATATGAGCCCATATTCTGGAGAAGCAGATTAATATTGAGTGATTTTGAAAGTGTCACCACCTTAGCATTTGGAAGCTGTATCTATAATCTAATTTAATTTAGGAAGGATAATGTAACGGAACAGTCTTACTTTGTATGCTGTAAAAACATTTTTACTTGATACCAACAAAAAATAAAAAAATAGTTTAGAAAAGTCTAAAGAGGCCCTATACTTTATAGACACTGCTCTATAAAGTCATTTTTTGCAGCACATTTTGCATAATAAGAAACCACCTAACATGTCAGAATCTTAGAATAACAGTCATTAAAGAAAACGGTTTTATTGTGTATTTAGTGGGGGTATACATAGCAGATCATTGTTTTTGTATTCAATAGCATCACAATTTAAAACTCCTCCATCAAACTTTCCCTGTCCCCAGCCCCTGCCTCCCACTTTCCCCATCTCTCTTGTAGGATATGATCTTTGTCACACAAGTTACTACCTGCCAACCCTCTAGCGTACTGCTCCCCCTCCCTCCCTTTGCTTCCCACTCTTGGTAACCATCAAAATCTGTTTCTTTTGGAATAAGAAACCTTTATCTTGATCTTTTTCTTTTATAGCAATGGTCTTTAAAAAATCATTTTATTGGGGCTTGTTCAACTCTTATCGCAATCCATGCATCCATCCATTGTGTCAAGCACATTTTTGTGCTCTTGTGATTGACTAACTTCACTCAGTATAATGTCCTCCAAATCTGTCCGTGTCATAAGCCAAAGAAGACATTCAGATGGTCAACAAACATGAAGAAATACAATCTGTAACCATCTGAGGAATGAAAATCAAAATAACCATAAGATAACACTTCACGCTGGCATTAATGGACAGCAAAGTTCAAAAAAGCCAAAAACAACAAATGCTGGAAAAAACGTGGAGAGATTGGAATGTTCATAAACTGCGGGTAGAACTATGAAACATTACAGCTATTGTGGAAAGCAATATGATGCGTCCTAAAAACAATTGAGAATAGAAATACCATAGGACCCAGCAATCATGCTATTTGGTATATACCCTACAAAAATGAGGGACACAGCATGAACAGATATATCCACTGTCATGTTCATTGCAGCACTATTCACAGGAGCAAGAAGATGGAACAACCTAAATGTCCACCCAAGGGAGAATATAAACTTTGGGGTGTACACTCAATGGAAACAAGCATTGCATTTTCATACTTATGGGTCTATGCCTAAACTGCAATTTACTGATATTGGATTGGTCTCCAGGCTTGAGTACTAAGATGGAGACTGGGTTTAGATTTGTCCTACATTTCTTCCCATTCTTTTTGCTTTAGCCACTTCTTAGAACACACTCTTCTCAGGATGGACCATGGGAATGTAAATATGTGGAAATCCATGATAACTCTTTAGGCATTGGTTTAGGAATGACATACAATATATGTTGAATAAAACGAGTCACAAAGTCAAGATATATGCTGGATAATTAAAAATCAAAAACTCAACTCGCTTCCACAGGGTCAATTCCAACTCATAGCGACCCCATAAGACAGGGCAGAACTGTCTCTGGGTTTCTGGGATGCTAACTCTTTACAGCAGTATAAAGTCTCATCTCTTTTCTGTGAAGTGCCTAGTGGTTTTGAACTTCTGGCCTTGAGGTTAGCAGTCCAAGGCATAACCACTCTGAAACTGGCAATAATTCAATCTATTACAGAAATATAATAGAATTATTTGGTTTACTGCCAATTCAAATGAATAGAAGTACCCTTGCTGCATATTTTTGTTAGTCATTTCTTTAAATGGTGATACTACCCCTTAGAGGCTTATTTTGAAAGTAATAGGTGTAAAAGTGCTCTGTAAAAACTAAAGCACCTGAAATTCACTCTCCATAATATTATCAAATGAAATTTGTGTGGGAGCTCTTAACCTGAGTTTCCTATGTAGACATTAAATTTTGATGGGTCTGCTCCAGGGACAGTCTGATGCTCCCACTTTTGGTACATACAGTACAGATCACACTACTGTTGCTGACTTGTTGTAGCCACGGCGTGTCAATCATCTCCTTGAAGGTCTTCCTCCCTTTTGCTGTCCCCCCTCACTTTACGAAGCATGATGTCCTTCTCCAGAGACTGGTCTCTCCTGATGTCAAGGTCCAAAGTATGTAAGACCACGTCTTGCCATTCTTGCATCTTGCTCTAAAGAGCTCTCTGGCCATACTTCTTTGCTGCTCAGCCTTTAAAGAGGTCTGTGCAGCAGGTTTACCTAATGCAACGTGTTTTAGGGATTCTAGGAACCCCAAAAGATGACAGGAATGAGGTGCACATCCTAAAAATGTGCTCTGGGTAGTCTTCAGCATTTAATGTTTTCTCTAATTATGATTCTTAACATGGTCTGCATGGCAATAAACTCTAGAACTCGATTCTTTTTCTAGGAAGTTCACTTGGTAATCTAAGGTTGTAGGTTAAGTACCTTCTTTTGGATACAGGTCTTGCAGAAAACCCTCAATCTTCTTATTGATAGGTATCCACTGATATTGAGTCCATGACATCTTCGTAGTGGATAGGTGAATTACTCAAATATGTATATAAAAAATCTGGGGGTGGAAATCAGGATGCGCGGCTCTAGGGTTGGCATTGTCACATACTATTATGTTTCCTCATCTGTAAAATGGAGATAATAACAACTGCCCAAGTTCTTCCACTATGGTTGTGAAGACAAAATGAGAAAAAACATGCTGCAAAGTAAGAAATACTGTTCAAATGCAAGATGACTTTGGCTCATGACTGGTCTCTTCCCTTCATTCCAGGATATCCCAGGAATACCTGTTTCACAAAGTCTCTCAAGTCGTTTCATTAAACTTGGTTACTTTAGCCAAGGCACCTGATTACTTGGATCTGAAAATGTCATGGTAATATCTTTATTAAAAAATAACACCACCCAAACACTATTCAAATTTGAATGTCAAAAAGAAATCTATCCATAAATTTTGTTTTAGTCTTTGAAAAAAATTCTATAAGATATATTGAAAATGAGACAAAACAGAGTAAAGCACATAAGATTTATTATTTAATCACCTGAGAAGTCCACCTGGCAAGGAAATAAACAGGGTGCCTAAAAGGGGCTTTCAGGTTGAGAACAGTACTGACTTTATGCTAGAGCCCAGCATTGATGTCAGGTGTGGTAGTGACATAATTTCATGTCAACTTGTTAAATAGGTTATGGGGTGGAATCTAGCCTGTCAATCAAGTCACAGCTTGATTGTTGCCTCCTTGTGGGCATGGCCTTCTCATGAGGATTCTGAGAGTTTCTCTCTGCTCAACCCTCATTCCTGAAGCAATTGCAGAGCCACATGGAGCTATGCTGATGGCAGCCAGAGTCCTGGAGTTGGAGGAGCCATGTCCAGAACCACGGCAGTGCTGAGATGCTTCTAACTGCCACTGGATCCACAAGACTTTCCACCCATTGGCCTGTGTCCTTCCTGCATTTGGCATCATTGCATGTGCTACGTGAGTCTGAAGAGGAATTTATAGACTGGTATCAATATATAGGCTAATATTGGGCTTATGGACTTGATTTGGCCTGGGCTGGGATGTTTTATGGATGCATAATTACTTCTTGATATAAAGTTCTTTCTAAAATATATATTTGTGTCTCCAGATTTATTTGTCTAGTTAATCTAGACTAACACAGCAGGGAAAGGTCTGGTCACAAATTCAAGCCCTCCTTCTGGCCCTCAAGCATACACTCAAAGCTCAGTGGAAGATTTTAGTGTTGGGACTTTAACAGATGCAGACGATTATTTGCTCTCATGTCCCTATTCCCCTTCTCCCTAATCTTATTTCCCGCAATACCATTTCTTCTCTAAGAAGTTCTAGAAAACTGATTTGGATGTGTTTATAGCACTTGGAGTCTTGGGAAATGACTGATCATGGTTCTTTCTCTTAGGCTATAGTGAATTGCAGAAGTAATATCAGATATTCAAGGAGAAAAGGAGCCCCTTAAGACTCCAGATTTTGAGGCCACAATGTTCAGCTCATTTTATCCAATTTATACTTTGAGGTTTATGATCAAAATCAGATCGAACAATAGAATACTGTTTTTCTTATATTTTTCTGTTCACTGTCCTGTTTTGGCCCTAACCAGGAAAAGTGATAGGACCTGGAAAAGCTTTGGGCAGTTTTAGGTGTCTTCAATTCTCTATGATAAACAAATAATCTGAGAAGCTGGAATATATGAAGAAAAACTCTGCATAAGATTTGGAGAAAGGTTAATTAACAACCGATGACATGCAGATGATAGACCGTTGCTTGCTGGAAGCCAGGAGGACTTGGAGCACTTGCTGATGAAGAGCTACAACTGCAGCCTTCAGTATAGATTACAACCCCCTGAGGAAGTGGGCAAAAGACCTGAACAGAAGTTTCACTAGGGAGGAGACCTGAATGGCCAATTAGCATATGAGAAAATGCTCCTGAAAATGCATCAGAAAAATGCAAACTAAAACAACTGTAAAAAAAACCACCTAAAAAAAAAAGAAATACCACCTAACACCCTTGAGGATAGCCCAAATCAGAAAATCTGAGAGCAACAAGTGTTGGAGGGGCTGTGGTGAAAGAGGAACTCCTCTACTGCCGGTGGTCATGTAGATATGCACAGCCACAGTAGGGAAGTGATCTGGTGATATTTAAAGCAAATGGTAATTAAGTTACCTTATGGACCAACAATCACTCTACTGGGCATATATCCAGAAGAGGTAAGAAATAGACCATGACCAGTTGACTGCGATCCAGTGTTTATTGTGGTGCAAATCACAATCACAAAGAACTGGAAACAACCTAAATTTCCATCCATAGATGAGAGGTTTAGAAAACTCTGGCACTGACACATAATCGAGTACTGCACATCACTAAAAAGCACAGATGATCAAATGAAGCACATTGTCTCATGGGAAGAGTTGGAGGAAATTATGCTAAGCGAAGTTAGCTAATCACAAAAGGGCAAGTACAATACGAGTCAACTGCAGTAAGTATAATCAGCACAATAGGTCTAGAATAAAAGCTACTTTTCTCACACTATATGGGTTGAGGTACAGGCAATTGGGTGGGGAACAGACCAAACTCAAGGATGTACGTGTCATGCCAATACAAAGGAGGCGAAGGGTGAGGGAGGGATAAAGAGGAGAAATAAAAAGAGGGAGATGATGGCCTTGGAGGGCAGGGCACTAATCAACCCAGGGGGAGGGTATTGTTTATGTCTCCACCGAAATGGGAGTGTTGGTGCAGACACCACCGCATCATGCCAAACCTTGAGGGAAACATAATCACATGGAACAACTCATGAACAGAGAAGGCCACTGGGTCAGCCCCAATCAGAGCCACACTGACTCCCTCTCTAGAAGTATGTGCTTCAGAGGACAACACTAAACCTACAGGTTGCGAAGATGGGTCAGCCTGCTAAACCCTCACGGAAGCAAACCAAGAAGGAAAAAGAGAGAGGACTAAACCCCATACTGGCACACTAAGCCCTGAGAACCATGCCCTCTGTGGAGCTTCTAAGGCACAGAGAAGACTGTAGCTCAAGACATGATTTGCCCTCCCTGGAGCATGCCACAACAGAGAACAATACTGGGGACACACGGCGGGAAGTTGTCTGGACTGAACTCTGTGTGGCTGAGGTGTTGACAGGATCAGGTGACAGGTATCAGAAGACCCCAAACAAAAAAATCATATTGTTGAGAGCAAGGGGGATGAGAGCAGAGACCCCAAACCCATCTGTAGACAATGGGACATCCCCTCACAGAAGGGTCACAAGGAAGGGATAAGTCAAACAGGGTGCAGTGTAACACCAATGAAACACACAATATTCTTCTGGTTCTTTGTGGCTTCCTCACCCCCCACTATCATGATCCCAATCCTACCATTCATTTCTGGCTAGACAAGAGCGTGTACGCTCATACAGGTAAGAGTTCACAACACATGGAATCCAGATAAACCCCTCAGGAACAGAAATGGGAGTACTGATACCAGGAGGGTTGGAGGAAGGTGGGGGAAGAAGGGGAGGAAGGGAGAACCAATCACAGTGATCGATGCATAACCCCCATCCCCTCAAGGGGAATAAATAACAGAAACGTACATGAAGAGAGAGTGGTCAGTGTAAGATATAAAAATGATAATAATTTACCAAGGGGTCATGAGGCTGGGAGGGAGGGGGCAGAGGGAAAAAAGCTGATTCCAAGGGCTCAAATAGAAAGTAAATGTTTAAAATGATGATGGCAACATATGTACTAATATGTTTGATGCAATTGATGTATGGATTGTTATAAGAGCTGCAAGAGCCCCCAAGAAACCTGTGTCCCAGCATGTGCTCTATTTTCTAAAATGAGCCATGTGCACTTGAACAGAACGTGATTTTTTTTCCTTTTTTTGCATTTGGATGGAAAGCTCTATAAATGTCTATCGAATCCAGTTAAATGTCTATCGAATCCAGTTGCCTAATTGTATTGTTTAGCTCTATAGCTTTCTTGCTGAGATTCTTTCCCAGTGATCAATTTTTCTCTGATAGCACTGTATTATTGTCACTTACTATGATTGTTGAATCTGCGATTTCTTTTTCAACTTTTGAATAGTTTGATGAATTTCACAGGTCTCTCATTAGGCACGTATATATTTATTCTTCTCACTGGTTCCTGGTTTACTGATCCTTTGAGCATTATATAATGCCCCTCCTGTGTCTTGTATGGTTTGCACCTTGAGGTCAATTTTGTCAGAGATTAGAATTGCAAACCTTGCTTTTTTAAGTTGCTGTTTGACTGGTATATTTTCTGCCAGCCTTTTATTCTTAGTCTATTTTTGTCTGCGAGTTTACAATGTGTCTCGCAGGTAACAGATTGGTGGGTTTGTGCTTTCTGAACCAGTCGCTATTCTTTGTCTTTTAATGGGCAACTTGAGGCCAACGACATTCAGCGTTATCACCATCATCTGTGGATTTATTGCTGTCATCTTGTACCTTTTGTGTTGGGTGTTTTCCTATCTCCCTTCATATCAGTGTGCTGTGTTTGTGTGTAGGCTTCAATATTGCCTTCTTTTTCCTCTGAGGCCATGTTATCTTGGTCATTGTTATCTGTCCGTTGGCTTCTGGGTGGAGTTGGGCTGTTTGGTGGTCTCCAGCTTGTGCTTGCTGGATGTTGGTCTTCTGACCAGAGTGAGTTGGCAAGGATTTTCCACAGGGTTCAGTGTCTTATGGCATATTCTTTGCATTTTTCCTTGTCCTGGAGGACTCTTACCTTGCCCTCTATTTTAATAGATAGTTTGGCAGGGTAGAGGATTCTCAGGAATATGTCACTCCACTCTCTCCTCCTCATGGTATCTGCTGATAGGTCTGAGTATATTCTGACCTGAACGCCATCGAATATGACCACATTTTTTACTCTTGCTGCTCTTAAAATTTTCTCTTTTTCTTCAGTTGAATAATTTAACTATTATGTGCCTTGGTGAGTCCTTCCTTGGGATTAGTCTAAATCCTCTCTGCTTCCTCTATGAGTATCTGATTCTCATTAGTTACACTGGAAAAGTTTGCTTCCAGAAATTCCCTTGATAATTTAGCTTTTGACTTCTTCATTGTGTCTTTTTCTGATAGACCAATTATTTGAATATTGTTCCTATTTATAGCATCTGTCATTGATCTCAGGTGTTCTTCTGCCTCTTTGATTATCTTGTTTACCCGTCTTTCCCATTTGTTGAAGTCTGCTTCATTGTCCTAGAGATGGCTGGTACAATTTTCCACCTCTTCTTTTCTGTTGGTGAGGTCCATGATTTTGTATTTTGCTTCTGTTACCTTATATTGCATTTCTCTTTGGTGCATGGACCTTATTCCCTTGATCATGGGCTTCATCCCCTCTATCGTGGATTTCACCTCCTCCATCTTTGCACCATTACTCTGTGTTGCTTCCCTCATATCCTGCATTACTCCAAGCAGCATTCTAAAGATTTCTTTTTGTGAAAGATCCACGTCTGATTCTTCTATGACTGTCATTAAGTTTATGACTTCCTCTATTGTTGCATTTTGTTTTACTTGTTTTCTTGTTGAGGGTGTTGAGGTATGTTGCTATTTACCTTTCATTTTAGATGAACTGGGCACCATGATTCAGGGAGACCAAGGGGCTCTTAGCTCTTTCTCTGTGTGACTGGTGAGAGTGTTTTCAAGGAACTACCTGTGGCCTACCCTGGTTGGTGGGTTGGACTACTATGTATGCAGGATGTCACAGAAACTCAGAGGCCATCAGTGGTGGGGAGCCTCAGAATCTGGGCTGAGGGAGGATACTGTAGGTATGCCACTGGTTGGTTGGGACAGGGCTGCAGCATGGGCATGGTTCTGGTCTGGACTGTCAGGCCACAATTTGCAGGCTTTTTTAGACATGCTATGGAGCCCAAAACTGGTATAGCCAGTTTTTGCCTTGGGCTGTGGCTATCAGCACCTGTTGGCTTTTCCTGTTTTGTTAAATTAAAATCCTAGGCTGTTCTCTGGAGGTTAGCATTCTGGCTACCTTGTTATGTTAATGTTATGCTAACGGAAAGAATTCTGCAGGCTTACATTCAAAGTTACACAAAGGGCCACAGTGTGGAATTGAAAACATTTTGATTGTTTTCAAACAATTGGAAAAAAATTTTTTTATAATGGGCTTGAGGGGTGCCCTGGTATTGGGCCTGTGCTGAGCTGTCCCCCAGGGAAGGGGGACCAGTTTAGTGGCATGGGTTTGTGGCCAACTGGTTTTTAATTAGCCCCTGGCTGTGTTCCTGTGTCACTCCTGGCTCTATCTGGTTATATTCTGGGAAATTGTGTTCTGTCATAGGTAAATATCCCACCAGCTCTTCAATTGCTGCAAATTATTGTCTAATTATCTATTGTTACCCACATTGGCAGGCATGGAGCTGGGGAGAGGCAGAAAGGGGATAGCCAACGTAGTTACTCAGTTCCTGTCTGGGGAGGGGAGTTGCAAAGCCCTAGACAACAGGCATAGGGTGTATAGCAGTGAGGTGAACTCTGGTGTGAGGTTTTGTGGCTAGCTCTCAGTGATCCTGGTATTATGATCACTTTTAGACAGTAGCCTTGGGAAATTACTGCTCACTACGGGTCTAGGGCACATGAAGGGGTGGCAGATGCTGGACTTCTGGGCTTGGCAAAAAGTTAGTGGAGTGTGCATGTAGACACACTGAACTTAGAGCATTTCAGAGAATTCTCAAATCACTTCATGAGTGAAAATCAAAGGGGGAGGTCTGAACCAGACCCTTGCACACTGAATCTATTTTTAGAACCCAGCCTCGTAGTATTGGCCTCTTTACCTTCTAATTTTCTGGTCTAACAAGAGGAGCGCTGGGTGGATGATTTCACCTGGACACCATCTTGACTCCCTCCTGCCAATAAAATGATTTTTTTTAAAAAAAGGAAAGGAAAATGCTCACAACTGGAGCAATAGACACATCGTGAATATGGGGAAAGATTTAAATTATCAAGTATTTCCTTTTACTTGAATCCACAATCATTCCTGGAAGCAGTGGTCAAGGAGTCAAATGATATCTTGCCTTGGGCAAACCTGCTGCACAAGACCTCTTGAGAGTGTTAAAGAGCTAGGATGTCACTTTGATAAATAAGATGTGCCGGACACAAATCAATTGTCTCATATGCATGTGAAAACTGGATCATGAATATGGAAGACCATAGAAGAGTTGATGTCTGAATAATGGTGCTGGTGAAGAAAGCCCTGTGAACTGCCAGAAGAACACTAAAATCTGTCTCAGAGGAACAAACGCCAGAATATTTCTAAGAAGCAAGGAGGGGACGATTTTGTACTTCGGCCATGTTATCATCAGGGAAGAACATCTCGCTTGATAAAGATAGAATCAGTGAAAAAGAGGAAGACGCTCAATGAGATAGATTGAAACTGTCGCTTCAGCAATGGCTCAAACATAATAATTGTGGGGCTCCCGCAGGACCTGGCAATGTTTTGTTCTATTGTCCACGAGGGCAGTATAAGTCAGAATTGATTGATAGCATCTAATAACAACGCCCTACCCTCCCAGGATACTGTGCTCTTCAATTTACACCATGTCAGCACAGTAGATTTAGCTTCCTTGAGGGATGCAAACCACGTGTCTTCAAAATGCTCTCTGAGTTTGGGGAACAAAGTGGAAGTGTGAAGGGGTAAGATCAAACTGAACAGTGAATGGTGTAAGGCTTCCCATAGAAGTGATCATAACAGAGCCCTCATTACCTTAAAAGAATGAGCATGTGAATTGTCTTGAAGGAAAAAAGTTCCTTGGTGAAGTTTTCCAGTTGTTTTTCTTATCCACGCAGCTTTCTGTTTTCTTGAAACTTCTTTCTTATAAACTCCCATGATTTTCCTGTGTCTCTTGAGAAAATGTGTCAATTTACTTCTTTTTGGTTGTTGTTAGCTGCCTTTGAATTGGTTCAACTTGGCTGGTGTGACTAAAAGTGACCTTATATGCTACGGAATGAAATACGCATGCCCATTCCACATCACCCTCACTGTTGTTCTTATATTTGAGCCCATTGTTGGAGTCTCTGTGTCAATCCATCTTATTGAGGACCTCCATTTTTTTCACTGTTCATCTATTTTTCCAAGTACGGTGTGCTTTTCTAAGGACTAGTTTTTCCTGATAATATGTCCCAAGTATGTGAGACAAGTTTCACCATCCTGGCCTTTAAAGAGTGTTCTGGCTAAACTTCTTTCAAAACAGATTTATATGTTTGTTATTTTGGTAGTCCATGGTACTTTCAATATTCTTCTCCAGCACCATAATTCAAATGCATGGATTCTTCGTCAGTCTTCCTTATTCAATGCCCAACTTTCACATGCATATGTGAAAATTGAAAATACCATGGCTTGGGTCAGGTGCACCTTAATCCTCAAAGTAAAATCCTTACTTCTCAACACTTTAAATTATAAATCAAGATGATTATTCTGATAAGTCAGAAAATTAAAAGATAAAGTGATTTATTTTGATTTTTTTCAAAAGTTCACGGAAAATATAATTAAAAAATAATGGAGTTTTCCTCGTTAGTGCTGCCTACAAAGGAGGCAGCCATCCCCCACTGGCCTCGTAGCAGTCCTCATAACCCTGGTGAATTCCAGAATTGTCAAAAATAAGACCAAGAAGTTCATCTGGCACCAATCAGACTGCTAGGACAAAATTAAGTGAAACTAGCTAAAGATCAGAGGCATTGACAGTGTGTGGAGAATTTTCAAGAACTGAATCTTGATGCTCAACATTGGTTACTGGAACAAGAAAATTAAGCACATCTTGCCCAGTGGTTTCTGCAAGTTCCTGGGCCACAATGTCAAGGACTGAAAATTCCACTAATGTTGAACATGTCTCGCTGTGCAGAGATTGCTCACAATGTTTCCTCCAAGAATAGTAAAGCCACCATAGAAAGAGCAGTCCAGCTAGCTATCAGTGTCACCAATCCCAATGCCCGTCTTCATGGAGAAGACAATGAGTAGATGGCCCATTTGAAAGTTTTATTTGTGCTAAATAAAACCACCAATGAAAAAGATAAGATAATGGAAAATTTCCATGAACCTTTTAAACACTCCACTCCCATCCCCATAAACGAATTGTCTGGTAAAGCTAACATATTATTCTTGATTCTGTATCTAGGTTGTCATTATAGGATCTCCAGTTTTAAGTAATTGTCAACCTCTACAGCCTATGATATAGTAGCATGCCATCCTCCCTGCCTATCTTGGTTTTGTCACCTTCTATAGCCTGTGAGTCTGTTGTCTGACCTAGATTCATTCACCAATAAATTGTTTAACACATTACAAAAGTTTCTCCCTTTCATCTTTTTTCTTTGCTCTGAGGGATGCCTTCTTACATAAAGGTTGCTTTCTTAGCCTCAGTGTTTAAGTAAAAATGATATACAACAATTGATCAATTGTGGCCAGGTAATAGGAGCCAAGAATAAGTCTCTGGTTTTAATATTATTTACCACTGAGATTTCAGGTTCACATGGTATTGTAGCAATACTTAGCCTAAGCTGACTTATACCGTGAATATCTTAGGCTGGGTTGACTAGAACACCAAATCCAGTGACATTCATATATGTATAAGAAAGAGCTTTGTTTCAAGAAGCTTTATGTATCATGTGTGGTAGTTATATAATCTGCTGTCAATTTGAGATTTAAGAGTGAAGGGGTGACGTTTAACCTGTCAATCAGGTCGCAGCTTGATGACTTCATTTGGAGGTGCTAAGGAGACAAATAGCTCACTGGAAGCAGAACACTGGCTCACTCCCCGTGAGACATTACTGACAATGAGCCTGATAGAGCTATGCTGATGCAGCCATACCGTTGAGTTGGAGGTGCCACGTGGAGACCCACGCCAGCACTGAGCTATTTACACCACCACTGGATCCACAAGACTTTCCATCCCCTGGCTGTGATCTTCCTGCACTTGGTGTCATTGCATGTGTTGTGTGAGTCTGAAGAAGAATTTATAGACCGGCACTGGACATATGAGCTAATATCAGATTTATGGGCATTCTCTGGATTGGGCTGCGATGTTTTCTTCATGTAAAATTACTCTTTATATAAAACTCTTTTCTATACACATAAGAGTGTCTATGAATTTGTTTCTCTAGTCTACCCAGACTAACACACCACAAAAACACCCTAGCTCACTCCAACTCAAGTCTATAAGTCCCATACTCATCCTTAAGTCTCTCTTCAGACTCACACAGCCACATGCAATGATACAGAATGCAGGAAGATCACAGGCTGGTGGGTACAAAGTCTTGTGAATCCAATGACGGTGGACACATCTCCAGGGCTCTGGCTGCCATCAGGGTCTGCCAGCAGAAAGGTGAAGGTAGAGAGATAAAAGGAGGTTCCCAGGCCCCTCCTTATTAGAAGGTCACACCCTATGGTAGTTACATAATTTGGTGTCAATTTGAGATTATTAAGAGCGAATAGGGTGGAGTTTAGTCTGTCAATCAGGTTGCAGCTTGATGACCTTCTTTGGAAGTGCTTTGGAGATAAATAGCTCACTGTATTCCAGGCCAGACACTCTGCTTGTCTTCCTGCTGACAAGCCACATGGAGACCCCTGATGGAACCAGAGCCCTGGAGCTAGAGGAGCCACATAGAAATCCATGGCAACCCTGAGATGCTTCCACTGCCATTGCATCCACAAGACTTTCCACCCACTGGCCTGTGGTCTTCCTGCATTCAGTGTCATTGCATGTGTTGTGTGATTCTGAAGAGGAAATTATAGACTGGTATCAGACATATGGGCTAATATCAGATTTATGGACTTGATCTAGACTGGGCTGGGATATTTTGTTAATATACAATTACTCTTTAATATAAAGTTCTTTATTACACACACGAGTGTCTATGCATTTGTTTCCCTAATCAACCTGGAATAACATCCACCCACTAGGAGGCACCATTAGGCTGTGACCTGATTGACAGGCTGGGCTCCACCCCTACACTATTATATATCTTCAAGTGGACATGAAATTATGTAACTACCACACCGAACTTCTAGTTTTGTTTTTCTCTATTGCCATACCATCTAGATGATAGAGCTACAGATAATAGGGCTTTACTCAGCCAGGCTTGTGTGACTGTGGAGAGAAGAGCCTGGTCGCAGGAATAGTAAGTCAGCCCTTGCTTTGTTAAGCTTATTGAGATATGGAAAGTCTACCTTTATTTAAAATGAATCCTACATAAGTATATCCTAATGCAGTTTTCCCCTGAGAATTTATCTCTATTTAAAATTTTGTTTGGTTAATGTATATTTTTATATTGTTTAAAAATATTGTATTAAAACATTTTGATTGCTGAGTGTTTTTGCATACTTCTTAAATTTTGAACTAAGGAGAGTATTTGTTTCCTTACTGTAGTTTAAAGCCTGCCTCAGATGATGCAGCAAATATAATTCTTTCCTAAGGGTCATATGATTCAATCCAACACCCCCCCTCCTGCTTTTATGACAGCAAAGCTCTGCAATCTTAAGCATCCTGGCCAGAATATTATGATACCATCGGTAACACGAAGTCATGGGATTTGATGGACAGGCAGGATCTTAGAGATAAAATAACCTAATGTCATGTGTTATCATGAAGGAAATTGAAACTCGCAGGGATGAAATAATGCAGCCGAAGGTCTCTCTCTCTCAATGCCATCGAGTCAAGGCTGACTCATAGCGACCCTCTGTGGGTTTCCAAGACTGCGACTGTATAGAGGTGTAGGAAGCTCAGTTTTTCTTCTGAGTAGTTGCTGGTGGCTCCAAACTGCTGACCATTTAGAGCGCAGCATGATGTGCAAAAACTACGCTGCCAGGACGCCTATCAGCCAACGTTACATAGTTGATAAACTGTAGAAGTTGTAGCTAAACTCATTATCTTCTGCCTTAAATTTAGTATCTTCCGCTTCAATAAGTTATAAAACCAAACCAAACACCCTCTGCATCCTTTTCTTTATATATAAAAAATCACCTCCTTGTTAAAATTCATTTGAGTATTCTGGGGGAAAGGTTGAGGAATAATAAAAATCTGGAGGAACTCTGAAGCATGATTTTGCTCTAGTTTAGTCGATAAATTGACATGGATTATAAAGTTGTGTAGTATTGCGCTCTGTGATAATTGCCTACTTGAGTAACTGATAAGAGTTAATTTATCCTGAAGACAACTAGAAATAAAAGAATAATTGGGTTATAAAATTAAAGCAATAACATCTGTACTTCCTACTACATCAAACATATTTGATGTAGAGAATATTTCAATTAGGCTGAAAAAACTGTGAATGTTTTTTTCTCTTTATATTTTCCCTCTAAAGAAATAAAAATCTAAGGCATTTAAGGAAAATGGAAAGGTAGGAATTTCTTTCCAGTTTTGGTCCACAGAAAAATATGTACTCCTGACCTTGCATACTCTTCTAGGTCAAGTCATTGTGGCAGCAAAATAAGTGGCCAGTGTTCAATTAGTTGATTTTAGTAGTATTAATGGAGTAATGATACCAAAATCTAAACCACATTTTATTGTTGTTGTTTTGGGTGCCAGCAAGTTGATTCTGACCCATAGTGGCCCTATGTACAACAGAATGAAATCAAACTTTAGATTTACTTAAATCACACTTATGGGTTCCAGTCCTGATACCATTAATAACACTGTGATTTGGGACAGCTTCTCTGGATCTCGACTTTCTTACCTTTATTCCCTCGTGACATTATTTAAACCAATGTGAGTGGATATTCTTTTCTTCTCCAAATACTCAAAAGAGAATGAAGGAGAATGGAAGAGATTTCGCTCCTGACCTAAAAAATATTATTTTTTTAAAATGGTTTTATTGGCACCTCATCCACATATCATACAATTCAATAGTTCAGTCATATCAAGAAGAGTTGTACAATCATTACCACAATCTATTTTGGAACATTTTCTTCTTCCTTGTACTCATTGTTATTATGCAATTTTCAAAAGTGTGGCATAAATATACACAACAAAACATTCTCCCATTCAACATTTTTTCAGTATAATTCGGTGCCATTGATTATACTCCATGTTGTATAACCATTATTGATAGATTTTCCCGAATGATTCCATCACTATTAGCACCAACTCAATGCCTCCTAAGGATAAACTGTTCCTCCTTCACCCATGGTCAACGTTGGTTTCTTTCCTTTTCAGTAGTTTTCTTGATATAAAATTCACATATCATACATGTCCATAGCTAAGTCACTTTTTAAAAGACTTGTATCTATATCATCACGATTAGTTCTAGTGCGCCCTCCCACCTCCAGCATTCATTGTTTGCTCCCCAATTCCTTTCACCTTCCCCACCCCCAGTCCTAGGAAAACCATTGCTTCAGTTATTGTCTTTATGCATCCCCTCTTTCTGTGCTTCATAAACCAGGAAATGAATAGAAACAATAAAAAGCAAACACAGAGTGAAACAGAAAGGAGAAAAAAATCCGACCTAGAAAATCTAATGATAAAATGTGTACACCGATATCCCCTACACTCAAGAGAGAATTCGACAAGTTTCATGTAAGTGGTATAAAGAGCAGAGGGGACAAAAGGAAGACATGCCACCTCCTGCCTATAACCGAACTTATTGATTGAAGTGAATCTCACTCTATGTTTTTCCTTACTGTAGTTAGCATAATTTACACCATGGTTTCCTTGTCCCTTCTTTTTGAAATTTTTATCATTTTCTATTTTTACAACTTTTTGTATCAAAAAGAGGCAGACTGTCTGATGTGGGTGTCTCCAGATCCTTCTGAGAATCCTGTCCTACTTGCCTCACTTGTTTGTTAGTAGCCCCAAAGCTAATTCTGCTATCTGCTTCGTCAAGAAAGACAGCTTGAGGCTGTCCTAAGATTTAAGAAGATGCACGGTTGTGTCTGCTTGCTAATAGTCAGCAATGGCATTCCTCGATTATCCTGAAACCCGAGTTAATGTAAAAGCTCAGATATGATACCTAAAGTTAAAACTATATGATCTCTATGTTTTCTGATTTCAAATGGCACTCCATCAAGACAGCTTGGGTTGCGATTGGCCTACCTCTTGATGTGTGGCTCTTCTATGCATGACTGTGTGACCCCCACCAAAGGATGGGGACTCGCTGCCATCGAGTCTATTCTGACTCCAATGGGACAAGGGGGACCTGCCCTTGTGGGTTTCCAAGCCTGTATCTCTTCACAGGACTAGCACGCCTTCCCTTTCTCCCTTAGAGCAGCTGGTGGTTCCAAACTGCTGACCTTGCAGTTAGCAGCCAAAGGGTATGTGGAATACTAATACCGGGGATTGGTTAGTTTTGTCATGCCAGTTTGTACATAAGTGAGCTATGTTGGAAGCAGCAAGAGAGAGAGAGTATCCTGTGACCATTAAGAAAGAGCCACCAATAGACTGTCTACAAGATTGCTGTCTGAAGTGGTGGAAGCAGCAGAGGTAGCATAGGTCAAAGCATGAAGACCGGGAGACAGAGCAGCACTCAGACAGTGAGGCAGGAGAGCAGGCTTCCCAGCCCCCAGAACAAGGTCGGACCCAGGGATCACGTATGTGGCTGAAACCCTGCGTGGCTGGCCGAGAAGAGGCATTCTGGACAAAAGTACTGTATTTTTAACCTTGTGTAACCTGTCAGCTTCTCTCATCAACCCTGTAGTTGTGAATATTAACTGTGAGTTCTGGGTGACTGTTGCAGTGCCTTACTGAACCCAGCAAGGAGTAGACTGGGAAGAAGGCTGCCGTTAAAAGAGGGTACGGGGGGATGGAAAGTGGCGGCCTGTTTGACCTCTGCCTTACGGCAATTGGTCTTGGTTGGTGTGGAGTTAGATTCTTCTCCTTTGCGCAGCCAAAGGACATCAAATGTGGCCTCCGCAATATTTTCTCACCTTCTAATAAACTTTTCTTTTTCTTCCCATCTTGAAGTTAGTGCATTGGCTCCGCCGCTCCAGGCACAAACCCGTATTAGGAATAACAGCCTGAATGCACTGGCAGCCCAACTTTGGGGGGGAGGAGTTGACAATCAGCTTTGGAGCAGGCAATAAGAGGGTGCATGTATATTGTAGAGCCCTTAAACAAGAATAAAACCAACTCAAAATCAGTCTCGTTATTATTGCTGTGCACTGGGAAGTGTGAACAATAACAGTGATAAATTACTCCTTTCCAGGAAGGCTGACCATTCGTATCACTGTTATACAAGTTGTTAGACCACCCTTTCATGAGTTGAGGAAGAGGTTCAGAAAAAGATGAAAGAGAAGCCTGACCTTAACGCATATGCTTTAAAAAATGTGGGAGCTTTCAAGGCAGATAGAGATAGGATCTGAAGTTGGATGGTGATCAAATTGCAGAAAAAGATTTTACTTATTGGTTTGTGAATTTAAGCCTTGCTCTGCAATGAGCGTGGCTTTAAAATTTAGTCATTAATATTTAGAAAAAGTTCATTGTTATCCCTTTAACGTGCTTATTTATTTTAAGCATAATTAATTGAATCACTCACCAAAATAACTTCTAACGCTTCAAAAAAACCCAACATTCCCTGACATTGGTTCTTATTAAACTCTACTAATGCATTTGCAGTTGTGAAGGATGTAGAATCAAAAGGTTTCTGAAGAAAAAAGAGAACTACAATTTCTGAATCATTCACAATGTGGAACTTTCCTTTTCCCCCATGACCCCTTTGAAAGCTCCTTTGTCATCATGAAAAGGTGCGTTATGATTACTTTGGTGTGGTTTGCTGCATTTTCCATTTTACCATATTCCTTCACGATTAAAAAACATCAGCCAGACCATTTTGGGGGAGACAAGGGGACCAAAAAGCTTCAGAATCAAATTCATCACATTGTACTTACCTTGAGAAAAGCTACCTTGTAGGATAATTTCTGAAAGACGACACTACAATCACTGGTGAATCATAGCTTGCCTCCTTGTATATAGAACTTTTCTAAAAAGACCTAAAAACACAGGAACTATTTTTTAATATGGTGACATCTCCCAAATGTTTCTTTCCTGCTTCCCAGTGTGTGCACATAAAGTAGAGTACTGTCTTAAAATACAATAACTTTCCATGACACTTTATCTTTTTAATAGCCATAAAATGACCAAATACTGCATCTTCCAGTTTTCTGCATGGTAACTAGGGAACCACATTCCTTCTTTAGAAAGTAAAACTGGATAAAGGACAAAGATTTACTTGATTTCCATTTGTTGCCATTTCCTTTGGGATTGACTGTCCCTGTCTCTGTTTCGGACCCACACCTTCAAAATAGTCATAGACAAGGCCAGAGACATTCAGATTAATAAAACAAGTGAACAAAAGGGCTTGTGACTTTCAAATGGGTCCATAGAGAGTCATAATTTTACGCTCCATGAAGAAAGGTTTGAGGACTCGCATATTTTTATTTTTAGCAACCCGTAGCATCATTTTGGTATCAAACTGATATTTCCAGGATAATGCTGTGGTTAAGACTCTGATGGCTTGTCAATACCTGGACTCGGGTTTAAGCTCTGTTCCCCTTAACCCCATTACTCCCATTTACTTACTTTTGTAACACCTCGTGTGCTTTCATGCCCACATTCCCCCACATCTCGGAATATTTTTCTTCTGCCAGCGTTACCTCTGGACTTCCCTGCAAGATTACAAACTCCATAGGAGACGACATCGTCCATCTCCAGTGTCTGCCCAGAGCCTGACATCTACTAGACATTCACTCCTTACTGACTGCTTGAGTCACCTGAAAGATAATATTTTTTAGTGAATTACATCCTTTCATAATTCTTACAGTGACTGACCAGATTATCTGATAGTTGTCTTTTCATTTTTATATATCTCAAAATGCCCGTGTTTTACAGGTACATTTAATGATAATTTAGGCAGATATGAATTTATAGATTAGAGGTATTGTCTATGAAGAGATATATTACAGTATTACTTTCGACATTAATTGTTGAAAAAGTTTGTTGACTGTGAGTATCATTCTTTTATTTAAAATCATTTTACTAGGGGCTCATACAACTCATCACAATCCATCCATCCATCCATTGTGTCAAGGACATTTGTACATTTGTTGCCATCATCATTTTCAACCTTTCAGTTATTAATGGATGTTTTCAGCTGTTTCTTCTCATTTTGAGTCATGCTCCATCAGCAAATGAAGGTTCTGAAAACTTTATTCACTTTATCAAGGTCAATTCTATTGTGAGGAAGCATGTTTTCCTCAATTATGGTTTGAGTGCCTTACAACCTGGGTGGCTCATCTTTGGGCATTATTACTCTATCTATATTTCCTAGTAGCTCAGGTACTGGTCTTTCAGGGCCCTTGCATTCCAAACCAGGGCTTCTCATTTTGGTTATATTGGGCTTACACAGCTGCAGCTAATGAGCAAGTAGGTGCCTACCTCTCTGGTCTGCCTCATTATATCAATACATTCTCATTTTCAAAACCTTTCTTTCCGAGGTGGGAGAAGCTACATTGAGATCCTGGACCTATGCAGTCAACTTGTTCCCTGAAGTATCTACTCTGGTGAGCATCCCTATTTCCTTCCAGGATGGGGGTCCTCATTTCCCAGCTTCCAGGAATGCTACTTGTTAGTGCTCTCAGCTGAGTCCCTCTCTAGGAATTTTCCTCAGCTGAAGGGAGTGAACTTTTCAAAGTTATAGCCCAGGAGAAGCGGCATTGTGATGACTGGTCGTGGGGTAAAGATGCCTGGCGTCCTTTCTTTAATTCAGAGCAATACCAAAGGTCCATAACGGATCCAGAACTCCTTAGGCGATGGCTGAAGCACCTGTTCCACCTGCGTATGTATCCATTTAACTTTATCCTTTTACCACTCTTGCTTCACTCACTGCTTTAATTCCAAGGACACTCCCACTAAACATATTTCTCACATTCTCTAATCACTACAACTGTGTCTTGGAGAAGCTGATTTTGGGGTAGCCCCTAGGACACTTTCAGGGGGCTTATCCAAG
Organism: Echinops telfairi; assembly: GCF_000313985.2. Lineage (NCBI taxonomy): Eukaryota > Metazoa > Chordata > Mammalia > Afrosoricida > Tenrecidae > Echinops > Echinops telfairi. The sequence goes on along the minus strand of NW_022103901.1, from coordinate 19,388,241 downwards.
TATTTTCCTATAGTTCTAATTGTTAGTTGCCATTCGGTCACCTCTAACTCATGGCTACCTTATATAAAACAGAAACACTGACCAATCCTGCACCATCTTCATAATCATTGGTATGGTCGGATTCAATATTCAGCTTTTGCATGAGGCTTTCCAAACAAGGGGGCACAACATCAGACAATATTGTGTGTGATTTATAACCTTTTTCATTGGCTGAATTTTGGAAGATCAACTCTCAGTCTGGAAGCTCTGCTGTCACCTGTTCAACGTGGATGACCTGCTGGTATTCGAAATGCCAGTGATATCGCTTCCAGCATCATAGCAACATTCATGTCACCACATTATGACATTTCTATGCTTCTAGAGTAGATATTCAGAAATAGCTGTAAATAAATACATGAATGAAAACAAATCTGCCTGAATTTGACCATTTTAGTTTAGTTTAGTTTTTTAACCAAACTAAGCACCTAAGCTTTGTGGTTTTATTAACCAAAGCTTAACTTTCAACAGCTGATAAATGGAATCTAGGACCTAGGTACAATAACCCTCATTTGCCTTGCAAGTTTCTATTTGAATTTAACTTTAATACTGCCTGGATGACCCTAGCATGGCTGACACTTCGGCAATGCATTTGAAGATGGATGACTTGCTCGCCCAGTATTAATGTGGGCGATGGAGGCCGAGAGCAGCATGATCAAGAACTGAGCATGAAACGTAAATTGAAGTTCGGCATCCAAAAAGCATGGCAGCGTCGGAGATTGGCAATAAAAGTAATTTCCTTCCCAATGTCACTCGGCTTAGGATGGCATGTTTGCCTTACCTCCCACTTGCAGCCTTTGCTTGGAACTCTTTTCTCAGATTTGACAATTAAGGTAAATTCCAGGCAAATTCCAACTCAAAGGACAGCCTATATTGAGCCTGCTCTCTAGAGGGAGCATGGGGAGACAGAGGGGTGGGGAAACCCACATCTAGATAACTAATACAGGGTGGCAAGCAAACTATTTCATAAATGGGCTGTTAGGTGTCTAGTATCTGAACTTCTCTACAAGAATGTTTCAAGATGGCAATGTCATGATGGCAATAATAATAATTTAAAAATAATATGGCCTGGATTATAGAGTGCCATCAGTGGTGAACACTGTTTACTTATCCTGCCTCCTATTTCCCACTCTTCTTTTCCAAAAACGCTGACATCCTCCTTTCCTCTCCCCC
>NW_022103901.1:19375375-19386932 GCF_000313985.2 Echinops telfairi | reverse complement strand
ATATATTCCCACTCCTCTACTTAGTTCAAGTTCTAAGGGCATATCCTGGTTTCTTTAAGCAAAGCGTAGCCATCATATTTCCCTTGCAAGTAATTGTTTCAGAACCTAGTTTTAAGCCACTTAGAATTCCCTGGTGATTATTATCTCTGGGTGGTAATGTGCTCATTAGCTAACTAAAAAGTTGTGGGTTTGCATCCACGTAGAAACAGCTAAGAAAAAGAGGCCTGCTGATACTTTCTGAAAAATTAGCCATTGAACATTCTAGAGAGCACAGTCCTACTCTAACATATATGGGTCACTATGAATTAGAGATGATTTGACTAAGTAGTCTTGAATATATATATATATATGCATATATTATATGGCTTGAATATATATATGGCTGATTATTGTAGGTCTGGGATGGGTGTCTGACTGAAGAGGTAACATTTTGTTTTATGGCGCGGGATAATTCTTTTTCCCTCTCTCATTTCACAGAATATAAACATAATAAACACTCCAGTTGCATTTAGGACCATACAGGAAGCCATCCTGTACACGTGGAAGAATATGTGAGTCCATAGAAAGACTAAACCAGAATCTGAGAGAAATGAAGACAGTCCTGATTTTATTTGCCCTGGGTCCTGCTTAACCCCTGAGTTCATGGTACATGCGATCAGAAATTTTCATACTGTCGGAACAGATTGAATTGAGGCTTCAGCTACAGCTGAAATCATCCTATTTGGCATAAAATGAATTATCATGCACTGTATTTGCATTTGTTTTTTTATTTTATTGCCACCAAGTGTTCATGAAAACGAATTAATGGCAGTATTTACCTTTAACAGGGTAGCCAAACAGATCAGGCTTCCAGTTAGATTGTCATTTCCAATGCCAAAGTGCTAATGATGACTTCTGACTGAAGTTGACTGGCTGATTTCATAAGTTTGTTGCCTCTCCCTGCCAATATCTTAAGACATGATAGTAAGGGCTAGGGGAAATGTCTGGACACTCAAGGACAAGAAAATTGGGAGAGAGCAGAAGAAAGGGATTTTACCACATTTTAAAAGATGGATAAGATTTAAAGATTGGAAATCAGTGAAGCAGAATTGAGGGAGCCACTGCCCGGAATAGATGCCAAAGCTACGCAAAGGACGAGGGGACGAGCTGCCCTTCTGCGCGCTTGAGGGCCTCGGTACCATCACATGCCAGAAACACAGAGGGAAGGATGATGACGGAGGGCTGCGCATAATTATGGTGATTAGCCAGAAGCCTGTGTATGAAGAAGTCAAACCACTCCACCTCTAAGAGGCCTTTGAACAGGATTACATTATAAAACTGAGTAGAAGGAGAATTCTCTTTTAGAGAAACTGGAAGCCTCCAGAGGAAAGACCTTGACATTCCATAATTGAGATGCTCACTGGGGAAGTATTCTCAAACTTATCTCACTTAGAGCAAATCTGGCCACCAACCCACCCTGTAAGCGCCATAAAGATGTAGTTGCCTTGATTTTGATAAATTATAGCGAAAGGTTTCCAAATTAGGGGTGAGGGTCTCTAAAATGAAAAAGAAATATTAAAATGAACACATACGAAAGATTCCAAAGGAAACAAGAATCATGTAAGAAAAAGAAGAGGACTTCAACCAATCTGGGAGACTTTTGAGAAGACATACCCAACATGTGTATAGGTCACAGTGAAAATGGAAACGCACAAGCAATACCTCCTAGTAAAGATATGCTTGTCTTAATAGAAAGCAATCCATAGAAAAACTGCAGTGTTAAACCTAGCACATCTCTTAGTGGTAAACCAAAACAAGCAAGAGGAGGAAAAGATGAGAAAGGAAACGAAGAAACCATGTAGACGTTGCAATATCCACCTGAGAAACAGACGAGGGAGGGACAGCAAACAAAGACTGGGAACATATTCAGACTGAAGATGTCAATGGAGCACCCAGTTCAATTTATTTTTAAAAATCCACTCAGTATATTACCACAAACTATCAGGCATCACAAATGAAAACAAAAATCAGAGAGAGAGAGAATTTCAAAACAGAAACTCATCAACTTCAATCCACACAAAAACACCTCTCGATAGTAGGAGTTTTTGGCTTTCTAAGAGAAAATTATACCAATTTAGGAATTGATACTTAGCTAAAGTGCCAATAAATAGAATGGTAGAATGAAGCCCAATATGTAAGGCCCACGAGGACTCTAGGAAACGCGAGCATGCAAAAGAAGACTCATTTGTAGGAGAGGCTGAAGAAAACTAAAAATACATCTAAAATAAAAGTCCAAAAAAAACAAAAAACAAACCACACACCTAAAGCCCAGGGACAAATGTCTGATAAGAAAGACCATTTAATTATAGAGAGCAATGACGGTGAATCACATTCACACAGTCATAATGAAGTCACCATTGATTTGCAGTTTTTAAAATCAAGTTCTTGATAAAGCACAGAGGATTTAATTACCATTGTAGAATAAAATATATATATTTTAAAATTGATGTTATAAAAGTGAACATTCACATGTTGGGAAATAGAAGAGCTGTAAAGTATACCTATATTCTCACATTAGAATATAAGATTAAAATACACTGTTGATGCTGGAAGGAGAAAAGGGTGTTTTTTTTAATTAAAGAAACTGACAAAGTGGTTCTTATATTCATTTAAAATTCATCTGGAAGGAATGCAAACAAAGCTTCTCTTTTGCAGTGATAATTTGCAATCAAGTGGCATTTTCATGGAAGAAGACTGTAGGTTTTTGTGTTACTAAATCAGGTGGGTTTTTTCTTTCACATCAATTAGCATTAAATATGACTTTAATTGTCATAGGTTAATCCAATAATAACGACTTGGGTCAGGTGCCTCCCAGCCCTCGACGTCACCTCCTGACTTTTCAGTACTTTAAATAGGTCTTGCCCAACAGATGCACCCAATGCAATGTGTTATTTGGTCTCTTGAGTGCTACTTCCACGAGCATCGATTGTGGATCCAAGCAAGACAAAACCCTTGACAACTCCAATCTTTTCTCCATTGCTCATTATGTTACCTCTTGGTCCAGTTGTGAGGATTTTGATTTTTAGCATGATTTTTGTGTGCAGATGAACATAGTAAGAACAATTGCTGCATATGAATTATCGTGCTGGTGAAGACTATTAAAGGCACCATGGACTGCCACACAAACAAACAAATCTGTCTTAGAAGAAGTACAGCCGGAATGTTCCTTAGAGGCAAGGAGAGTGAGATTCATCTCGCACTTTGGACATGTTGTCAGGAGAGACAAATCCTTGGCAGAGGACAACCTTTTTGGCGATGCAGAGGAGCGACAAAAAGGAGAGAGCCCTTGCAAGATGGGTGGGCAGTGACCGCAGCAGTGCGCTCAAACGTAAGAACAATGATGAGGACGGTGCAGGACCGGGTGGTGCTTTAGTCTTTTGTGCATAGTCAGAACCCGTGTGACAGCCCCTAACCACACCGAGAATATGAAAAATAAGAAGCAGTCACGATGGATCAAAGAGATTTCTAATCAAGTAAAGGCTAACATCAACTGACAAAGTTCATAGTAATTTGTCATACTTGTTTGCTATGGGCTGCCTCAACACAATATCATCCATATTATAGTAATGCTATCTAAAAAATGTATTACTGTTGTGGTTTTGCTTACATTTCACTTGCATTTTTCAAGCTGCATCACAGCCACGGGCAGTTTGGCTTTATTAGAGGATCGAAGGAGAGAGAGATGTAGTTGGCCCTTCAGGCTCATTTTTCTCTGTACTTAAGTATAGGACTGTAAAGTCAGGGTTTCAAATGTACCTGGGTATCTGCAGGAAGGCGATGAGGCAATCTACTCCTAAAAAGATTTACAGTCCCCGAAACACTACTATTTAGGGTCACTATGAGTTGACATCAACTCCATGGCATTGACTTGGTTTGGGATTTTTTTTTTTGGTCCCCTTTGGTGGTGTAGTGGTTCTGAGTTGGGCTGTGATCCTCATGGTCGGCAGTTTGGAACCACCCTCAGCTCCACAGGCGAAGGACTGGGTCTTCTACTCCCGTGAGCAGTTACCATCTCGGAAACCCACAAGGGGTCGTTATGAGTCAGCACTGATTTGATGGCAGTTTTGTTTGCTTGCTTGTGTGTTTTGTGAAACAGCATGTTGGTGTAACAGACTCGAGGTTTCACATTGACAAACTGACACCAGAGCAGGACTGCAGGCTACTCCTTTCCCCCAAAGGGTTATTTCCCTGACCAGGAAGCTCCACAGATGGGTCATTGCCTAGGTCCCCACTCATAAGAACATTTTATGAGGACTGGTAGCATTCGCATCTCCTAGAGGCTTTTTCAAAGGTGGACTACTTTTTAGAGCAGTTTTTGGATCGCAGAAAAATTACTACACCATTTTTCTGGTGTAGTAAGTGCACAGTTCCCAGATATGCTCCTGAGATATTTAAAGAAATACAGAATTTTGAGCCCTATGTCATATTCTTTGAATCAGAATCTACGACTTTTACAATCATCCCTAGATGACTCATGTGTACCTTAAAGTCAGAATGCTGACCCTCCCCTTTCTCCATAAATGGGTCTAGCATGACAAAAGAATTCCCTTTCATGGTGCCTCCAGGCAAACTACCAACTGAAGCATTTCTCATTTGAGGGCAATCAGAGTTCAGTTGTCTCGTATGCTCTGACACGTCTCTGCCTAAAAGCATACCCTACTCAATTCCCTTATGGTGTGTGTACCCCAAGTCTCCCATCCCCTTTCCCTTGGTAGATTTTTGTTGCTTTCATCTGCCCAGAATCTTCATCTGTAAATCAGGTAATGATATTTACTCAGTATATATCATTACCTGATTTACAGGTGTAAGTTAGTAATGGCATCTATCACGAAATGCTTCTGTGTGGTATAAAACACTCAACATAGTAACATCACAATAAAGGTGGTCATAATTATTAGCTATATTCTGAGTCCCTGGTGATAGTATTCAGCAGGACAAAGCTTCTATGTTAACGGTCTCTAGCCCCCACTGTCACTAGGCTGGTTTCTCCCATCAAAATCTCACTCATTATTTGATTGTCAAGTCAAACAGGCTAAAAGCATAAACCGTTACACCGAATAACAACAAGTGGGTTTTTTTGCAGGTCTATGTGTAAAACATCCCTGAGTCTATATTTCTTACATCTCGAAAGGGGTCTGTCTACTGGAGATAGTGGTAAGGGGGGAAACTATATTCCCTGTGTCAATGAGAAGACACATCTCTCTCACATTTGTACAGTTTGCCTTGGAAACATCTAAACCATTCTGCCCCAAATTTCAGTTTTAGAAAGACAAGAAAGCTCTTTTCCTATTACTCTTTTTTTTTTTAATTGTGAATGAGGTGGGGGTTTACATTTCAGATAGTCAATTCAGGAGCTAACCCTATTCCCACTTTGACCTCTGTTTTCTCTCTTGTGGATTACCATCTTCCCTTTCACCCAAGTTAATGCCCGTGAGTCCGCCAGCCCTTTGCTTCTGTATTAATGTATTAGTCTGGGTACTTTAGAGAAACAAATCCACAGCAACTCACGTATAAGAGAGAATTTTATGCAAAGAAAATGTGCATCATGAAAACATCCCAACCCAATGCTGCCCAAGCCCACAAGTCCAACATTAACCCATACCCAACACTTCTTTACTCCTGTGACCTCCATCCCTCGGTAACTCCCTCGGTCTGTTCCCTTTGTTGTCAATTTTTGTCTTTTTTTTCTCTTTACAACAGTGGTCTGATACATCATTTGTCCCTGGGTGATGGGCTAATTTCACTGAGCATAATGTTCTTCAGGTTATGCCATGAGATGTTTCGTGATCTCATCACTGATTTTTAGCGATGCACAGTATTCCACTGTGTGTATGTACCCCAGTTTCTTCATCCGTCCTTCTGATGGGCATGTAGGTGCCTTTCATCTTCTTGCAATTGGGAACAGTGCTGCAAGGAATACGTGTGTACAACTGTCTGTTTGTCCCATGACTCTTACTTCTTTAGAGTGTATACTCAGCGCAGGGATTGCTGGATCAGATGTAATTTCCATTCTCAGTTGCTTGAGGTAGGGCCAAAGGTCTTCTATAATGGTTGTACATATTTACAGTCCCATCAACAGTATATGAGCGTTCCAATCTCTCTACACCCTCTCAAGCATTTGTTCTGTTCTTTTGTCATTTGAATGTCATTGTCAGTGTTAGGCGGTATCTCATGGTTGCTTTGATTTGCATTTCCAAAATGGCTAATGATCATGAGCATTTCTTCAATTGTGTGTTGCCCATAAGTCCTATATTAGCCCATATGCCTGATACCAATATATATAGTCCTCTTCAAACTCATGAAACACATGCAATGATGTCGAGTGCAGGACAGTCACAGGCCAGTGGGTAGCAAGTCTTTGGATCCAGTGGCATTGTCAGCATCTCAGCGTTGGCAGGGGTCTCCATATGGCTTCTCCAGCTTCGTGGGCTACAAATTGACACCAGATGATGTAACTACCACACATAACTTTGACAAAAAAATTCCAGTTCTTTTATGGTATCCCCTTGTAGATGAGTATCGAACATACGGGCTAATATCAGACTTGATCTGAACTGGGCTGGAATGCTTCCTCAATATACAGTTACTCTTCTATATAAAGCTCTCTCTTACACACCTGTGAGCGTCTCTATAGATTTGTTTCTCTAGTTAACCTGAACGAACAAGTCTGTGAAGTGGGGAGGTGCAGAATAATACAAAAAAAAAAAAGGAAGAAGGGAAAGGAGAAGAATGGTAAAAAGAAGCCAGAGATAAAAGATAATACTTTTAAAAAAATTTAAGGGGAAAACGGTGCTCTTTAGTTGTGACCTTCCTTCAGTCCAGGGGTGTTGCAATTGGTATAGGTGAGAGCAGATGCTGATGGAACAGACATGCACGGTGGTGGCAGTGGTCAGCAGCAGTGGTGGCCAGTGGTGGGGGGCACTAAGGACAGGGACATCCAGCAACTGGAAGCAAGCTTGGGGTACATCATGAGCAGCTTTTCTCCTTTCTGCCATTTGTATGCCCCCCTCCCCAATCTGTGGGGTGTGGAGACCTAGGGCCACCTTTTAAGCTGTTCCCCAAGTTTTCATGGATCTTGGCTTTTCCTTCACACCGATCTGCTCCTGACTGGAAGAATGATCTCTCCTGCTTGTATCTAAGTGGTCATCTTGACTGGAAGTCTATTATCCCTTTCTCGATGCACTGTCTCCTTAGCGACATGAACATGTGTCAATAAGAGTTGTGCTGAACACACATCTCATATGCTGTAGTGAGACAGAGCCTTGCCACTATTCCTACAGCACAGGGAAAAAGAAAACTGGCTTGTTGTTCCTATAAAGATTACAGCCTAGGAAAGCCAATGGTACAGTTCTACTCCATATATAGGATTTCTATGAGTCAGATTCTACTCAATGGCCCTCAATACAACACACACTTCCATGTGTGGAAATATTTTAACTGAACAAAATATTTCCCCCCTGTGCTTTCTTCCCTAAGATGACCCACTTTCCAGGGGAATTCTCAGTCCTCTAAGCAGGTTTCATAAAGCTCTCTCTATTGAGATTCCAAAGCTACCTTTTCTCACCTCAAACTCAGGAACAACTGGGCTTATTATCACTAGAGGATGGCATTACAAGTGAAATGACGAGTTATATTGGATCTGTCAATTTGTTGTGGAGACTTGCGTGTGGCTGTAGGTTGGGAGTTTTGCCATCAGTATTTATACTCCCGTAGGGTCACCCAGGATGCACAGGACTTTTGCAGAGCTGTCAGACTAAAGCAGACTAGAAAGATATGGAAATTTACTTCAGAAAATTAGCCAATGGAAATTTTACTAATCACAGGAGATTGGAAACCACTCAAAATGGACAATGAGTACAATGACTCAAGCATATCACTTATCACGATATGATCATTGAGTACATGCCTTGCCACACATGAAATCCAACTCAATGGGCACCAACAATATTTGAGTTAAAATGACACGGGGTGGTGCAATGTAATGAACTGTTTCATATGGCTCGTCGATCCTTAGCCTCTGTTACTCTCACCAAACAACCTTTGTTTCCTTGATAGTTCTGGGTAAGAAGAGGGAGGATGCTAATGTTTCAGTTATGAATGACTGTTAATCATTGTTAATAGGGGTAATTGAGGTTGTCATCCTCTTTAGTATAAAATGAACCATCTCGGAAGCAAGACAGAAGGATCTCAATACCAGTGTGCTAAACAGAGCTGACTAGAGAAACAAATCATACATGTATAAGAGAGAGCTTTATATCAAGAAGTAATTATGCATCAATAAAACATTCCAGCCCAGTCCAGATCAAATCCACAAGTCCAATATTAGCCCATATGTCCGATCCTAGTCTATAAATTTCTCTTTAAACTCACACAGCACATGCAATGATGCTGAATGCAGGAAAGTCAAAGGCCAATGGTGGATTCACTGGTGGTGGAAGCATCTTAGCTCTGGTATGGGTCTCTACATGGCTCCTCCAGCTCCAGGGCTCTGGCTGCCATCAGCATGGCTCCATGTGTCTTGTCCACAGGAAGGTGAAGCAGAGAGAGAGTGTGGTCCTCTGCCCAGGAGAAAAAGAGGAAATTCCCAGAATCCTCCTGGTGGGTGTTACCTTGTGACTTGATTGACAGGTTAAAATCCACCCCTTTGCTCAAGTTGACAGATTATGTAATGCCACAACCAGCAGTGAGTAGAGTGTGTCAACCCTCCTTGATCCAGGACACAGCTTTGCTACCAGAGGAGAGGCAGAAGAACAGCAATAACAGAAACCAGGAGCTACAGCATGAGACAGATCAATAGAATTTCAAGCCCACAGAGCAAGTGAAGTTGATTGCTTTGGACAGGAGGCTGACTTGTTGGAATAGAGTGCCACTGGGCATGTAATTGGGGGAGCTGGGTTTGCTGACTAAGTGAGGCTTATAGCAGAGTGGCATACCCTTTGAACAGTTGTTGGCAGCCCACCAAGAGCTTTGTTAAACTTCCTGAGCAGACCATAACCAGGCCAAGAGACTGAGGACCAGCGATAGGCACTGCAGAGAAAAGACTATCTGAATGACTGTATCCTGAGCATTTCTTGCCTGAATTTTAACCTGTTAACTTCCCCAATGATCAAGATAATCATGAGCATTTTTTTTTGTGAATCCCCTGTGGTCATTGAAATAAATGATCAAACCCAGCTAAAAGTACAGAGTGTGGTAGCAAGGAGAATTGTCAGAATGAGTAAGGAAGGTTGGAAGATGGAGCAAGTCTGACCTTAACCTCATAGGAGTTGGCATCAGGCATCAGTCTCATCAGCTGATGCTGATGGTAATTTGCCTTTCTTTTTTTGTAGATGTAAGATGTCAAGATACTCACTTCCTCTGACTTTCCCTCCTTCCTTCCTTCCTTCTTTCTTTTTCTTTTTTTACAGACAGACATGAGCATAATGTTTCAATTTTGAAGGACCATATTATGAAAGATAGATTCAGCATACTCTGTATAACTCAGCAAGGTCTTTCCAGGACCAATGAACAAGGAATTGTTGTTTGATGTCGACAAATTGAATCCAGTGCGCGACCCTATGCGTAGCACAATGAAACATTGCCCAATCCCGTGTCATCTTCACATCCTGGTTATGCTTCAGCTCATTGTTCAGCTGTTGCGCCAATCCATCTCAATAAGGGACTTCTTCCTTTTCGCATTTTTACGAAATATGATATCCTTCTCTAGGAACAGATCTCTCAACGACATATCCAAAGTATGTGAGCCACCGTCTCTCCATCCTTACTTCTGAGAAGCATTCTTGTTGCACTTCTTCCAAGACAGTTTGGTTTGTTCAGAATGTCCATAGTATATTTAATAATCTACACAAACACCATAGTTCAAGGTGCCAACTCTTCTTTGGTCCTCATAAATTATCCAGCTAACGAGGCTTTCTACTCCTACAAAGAGTTACAGTCTCAAAAACCCACAGAGGCAGTTCGACTCTGACCTAGATGGTTGCTATGAGTCAGCATAGACTCAATGACAGTGAGTCATACAGAAGGGAAACTATCACTTTAAAAATCTTAATATGTGAAATTACAAATGCTGCCTGGTGTTACACATTTAATTCCCCAACCAAGTATTTGTTTAACACACAGAAACTGGTTTTCACCGTTTAAGAAGTCAAGTTGAGATAGAATCTTTTAGTTGTTTTATTCCAAAATCCACATCCTTTCCTTTATATTATATCATTGTAATTAGCTGCTATTATATTGACTCCAACTCACGGCAATTCCAGATACAACATAACAAAAGGTTGCTGATCCTAACGCGTGTTCAAGATTGTTGGCTTGCTTTAGTCCATTGTTGTGGCTGGGTGCCTTCTGAGTACCACCCAACCTAAGGGGCGCATCTTCCAGCACTAAATGGAACGGTATTCTATTCTCTTTATAGGGTCTCCACTCGCTCATTTTCAGAAGTAAAACAGTAGTCTGGAAGCTCTGATGAAATCTGTCCATCATGGGTCACTCTTTTGGTATTTGAAATATTGGAGGCACATCTTCCAGGATCAGAGGAACTTCCAAGATACCACAATACACAACAAGCTGACAGGTAGGGGGTGACCACTATATTCTAGGGCTTCTTATTACGCAATACGCTACTGGGTAATAATAAATCTTGTGTCCAGGTATTCGAATAATTTAAGCAGAATGTGGAGGCTGAAAGTTTGTTGAACTGTCCTCAGGAGCCCATTGTATAGAAGTTACCTGGAGCCATCCCTAGACCATCGCTTATGTGGTCTGGAATATTATTAATTCTTAACAACATAAGATAATAAGAATGATCTAAAATACAAAGCTCAAAGTATTCTGAATCACTGTAAGCTCAGGCATAGTCATATTTGTTGTAGGTTAAATGAATGAAGGTCTAGAGGAGAAAACTGTTAGCCGTGGGCAAAAACCTGCCCACAAACCTGTTTTATTTGCATCTCAAAACAATAATACCTGTTTATGTTAATTGCCAACATCTATATATTAATAAATGTCACACAAAGCTCTAGATTTCAAATTTTCTCTTATAAACAATGCATGACAACAGCTCAATGATGTCTGGTGTCTAAGACTGTGTACCATTTTACATGGGCTAACACTTAACTCCCTTAAGTTGCTTGCATTCTCTGCCAAGACTTGAAAATATTTAAGTTAGAAAACTTAGGCCTAGAGGAATTTCCTGAGGGTACCAGCAAATGATTAAGGAAATGTATGCTTCTTGGTGGATATAGGAGTTCAGCTTAGAAAGATAAAGGCTGCATTTGGGGTGCATCTCACAGGCACACGTTCCCCCGAGGGTGGGCTTGAATCTATAATATATAGAGAGCCTGAAAAAGACAAACCATTAGGGTATTTTCCTGATACAAAGCAGTTACTAAGTAGCATTTACAAACATGTTCCAAACAGAGAGCAATGCCAAACTGAAGGATGGAGAAGTAGGCTAGTAAAAACATGGATGAAAACCAAGATTGGCAAGAACTAGGGAACACACTTTCTTAGCCACTAT
>NW_022103901.1:19351889-19374802 GCF_000313985.2 Echinops telfairi | reverse complement strand
ATCATGTATTACACTTTCCTCAACTAGTTATTTTATTGTCTGTGTAAAACCCTGACACACAAACATATACACCAGACTTTGTTAAGATGAGATAGCAAGCAAAATTGGTGCTCAGCTATAGAGGTTTGAAATGATTTCGAACATCACCAAGGTTCTTTGCTCACAAGCAATAAAAGTGGACATCAACAAATATTTTTAAAGCGGAACTTCCATGACTCCTCAAAACCAAACTTAACATCATCAAGTTGATTCCAACTCATAGTGACCACATAGGACAAGAAAGAAATGCCCCCTTTAGGTTTCTCGGGCTGCAAATCTTTACAGGAGCAGTAAGCCTCATTTTATTGAATGGAGCAGACTGGCAAGTTCAAATTGCTGACCTTGTGGTTGGCATCCCAGCACATAACCCACTATGGAAATTGTGGTCTAAAGATGGAGAACAAAAAGTTTGCGATCAAGTTGATTCTGACTCATGGTGACTGGGTCAGAGTAGAACCCTGCTCCGTACCGTTTTCAATGGCTGATTTTTCAGAACTAAAGGGCCAGGTCTTTAGCTGAGGACCTTCTGGGTGGACTGGAACTTTCAACCTTTAAGTTAGCAACCAAGCACACTAACCATTTATACCAACCAGGAAACTATTAGATATGGTGAAACACCCAGGAATTCCAATGGTTAGAAGTGTGAGTAGAGAAGAGATAGTTTTTGACTAATGGTGCTAGAAAAACCGTATCTTCACTGCAAAAGAGTGAAACAGGACCTGTATCTCACACTAAGTGAAAAATGAATGCAAGATGGATCAAAACTTAAATATAAACCACACAATGATGAAAACCATCCATGGAAAAATAGGGACAGAGTTAAGGACCCTAATACAAACCTTAAATACACTACCAAACATAACGAAAAATATCCAAATAATAGAAAACAAAGCAAAAAAACTTGGACATACTAAAAATACAACATTTGTGCACATCAAAAGACATCAATAAAAGAGTCAACAGAGAACTCACAGATTGAGAAAAATATTCAGTAATAATACATCAGATAAAGTGCTAATCTCCAAAATATATAGCAAAGTACATATTTGTTTGTTTGAAATGAACTTTGTTACTAAAGATCCAAGTTCATTCCATTTTACTTTTCCTCCTCTTTTTAAAATCCACTCAAACCACTAAAGAGATTTTTTTAAAGAAACAGTCTATATATTTACATAGTCCTTCTCAAGAAATGAAATCAACAGCAATATCCTATTAAGCCCTCCAAATATGTGCTTGTTTTTCATTCCCTCTGCTCCACATCCTTCCCTTCTCCCTGTTCCCACCTCTGTCCTTGGCCTTCTCATAGTCATCAAAAGCTTGTCTAGTGGTGTATAAACCGTGTTTATTTCTTTTTTGTTTTCCCTTATAACAATAGTGTTATTAAATATTTATCTTTGTAAGATTGACTGAGTTTGCTAAGCATAATGCTCTCTAGTTTTGTCTATGTCTTGTGGTGTTCAAGAGAGTTGTAAATGTTTTTCATTGATGCATAACATTCCATAGAATTATTGGAACTACAATATCTTAACAAAAAAAGCACAAATAACCCAGTCCAAAAATGGGCACAAGACATGAATAGACAATTTGCCAAAGCTGATATCCAGGCAGCCAACAACCTTGTGAAGAAATGTTTGTATTCATTAGTAATAAGAGAAATACAAATTAAAATAGCAACGAGTTACCACCTCATACTGACACTTTTAGCAAAATTCAAGAAAATAATACATTCTGGAGAGGATGTGGAGAGATAAGAATGCTTTCATATCACTGGTGGGACTGTAGAATTGTCCTACTACTATGGAAATCAGTATATGGCACTCCTTAGATAAATGTAAATACAGGTACCTTATGATCCAGTAATCTCTCTGCTGGGTACGTATCCTAAAGAAATAAAGAATACAACATGAACAGACATATGCCTACCTGTATTTATTACAGCAATTCCCATAATAGCAAAAACGTGGAAACAACTAAACACCCCTATTATAATGGAATAGATAAACAAACTGGTATAGTCATATAATGAAATATTATGCATCAATAAATAATGACAACTCTCTTAAACACTGCAAGACATAGACATAACTAGAGAATATTATGCTTAGCAACTTAGTTGTTCTTACAAAGGTAAATATTTAATAGCAACATTAATATAAGGACAAACAAAGAAAAAGAAATGTGGTTGTTTATACAACAAAAGACAAGCTTTTGAAGTCTAAGGGGACAGGGATGGAGGCAGGGGAGTGAGGGAGGAGAGGGGAGGGATGGATACTGAAAAGGAAGGGAGGAAGGATGGGGCGGTGGAAAAGAACTACATATGTGGAGGGTTTGACATGATATTGCTGTTGATTTCCTTTCTCAAGATGAGCTGTGCAAATGTGTGCCATGTATTCCTTTGAAGAAGAAGAAAAAAAAACCCCTCCAGATTCTTTATCCCTCAAACCTAAATATTGGTCTGAGCGACTGAAAGAGAAGGAGAAAAAGTAACACTGAAATGGACTTGCGTCTTTAGGGATAAACAAGTCCACTTCAAACAAACAAACAAACAAACAGACAAACAAAAAGAAATGCGAGTGGTACTGGGACAAGCTGGATTATATGCAGAACAGCGTGGCATCAGGATTGGTGGAAGGCTTATTTACAACCTGCAGATGACACAGCTTTGCTGAACATGAGGAAAACTTGAAGCACTTGCTGATGAAGATCAAGGATTGCATCCGTCAGTGCCCTTCACAACTCAAGGTAAAGAAGATGCAAATCCTCACAACTGGACCAATAGGTAACATTGTGATACACCAAGAGAAGATTGATGTTGTCAATAATTTTGTGTTGCTTGGCTCCACCATCAGTGCTATGTAAGCAGCAGTCAAGAGATCAAAAGAAGACGAGTTACATTAGGTCAATCTGCTGCACAAGGTCTCTTTAGAGTATTGAAGGGCAAGGATGTCCTTTGAGACCAAGGTGCGCCTGCCCCAAGCCGTGATGTTCTCCATTGCATCATATGCAAGTGAACGTTGGACGTGGAATAAAAAAGACCACAGAAGAATGGATGCATTTGAACTGTGATGCTGGAGAAGAATATTGAAAGTATCATGGACTGCTAAAAGGACAAACCAATTTGTGTTGGAAGAAGTAAAGCCAGATTGCTCCTTAGAGGCAAGGATGGTCAGACTGCATCTTACATACTTCAGGTATATTGTCAGGAGAGACCAGTCCCTGGAGAAGGACATCCTGTTTGGGAAAGTGGAAGGGTGGCGAAAAGGCCCTCAAGGAGATGGACTGACATAGTGGCTGCATGAACACAGTGGCTGCATTACTGGACACAGCCATAGAACAATTGTGGGGATGGCACAGGAGCAGGTATTGTTTCATTTGTTGTGAATAGGGAGCTATTGGTCGGAGTTGACTCCATGGCACCTTTGTTAGTCTTGGTAGACTAGAGAAACAAATCTATCAAAATGCATATGTATATAAGAGAAAGTTTAATATAGAAGGTCATTATACATTAAGAAAACATCCCAGCCCTGTCCAGATCAAGTCCATAAGTCCAATATTAGCCCAAATATCCAATACCAATCTGTAAAGTCCTCTTCAGATTCACGAAACACAAGCAATGACGCGAATGCAGGAAGATCACAGGCCAGTGGGTGGGAAGTCTTGTGGATCCAATGGTGGTGTAGGCATCTCAGCACTGCCAGGGGTCTCCACGTGGCTTCTTCAGCTTCCAGGGCTGCATCAGGTTTGGTCCATGTGGCTTCTCCTTAAGGGTGTCTCGACAGGAGTCAGTCTTGTCAGTTGAACGTCTCCAAGGGCTTGAGCAGAGTGAGAGAGTGTCTCCTGTGTCCAAGGAGGAAAATCAGCAGTTCCCAGAATTCTCAGGAGAAGGCCATGCCCACACAGACGTCTCTTTGGCTATCTCCAGACTGACAGGTTAGACTCCACCCCTACCCTCTTAATTCTTATTGATAAAAAAAGGAAAAAAAACCTGACACTAGAATAGGTAACTACCACAGCACTTAACAACAGCAACAATCTCTTAAAGGATCTAAGCTGAAACAGATGAGCCGCAATCCTTTCCAGCTACTGTGCCATTCTGTATAAGACTCTGCTTACAGGGAGGGAACTCACCAGCTTACCTAAGTGTATTATTCACTAGGATACGAGGACTATAGAGTCAGAAGAGAAAAACATTAATAGTTCATGATCAGTTTATGTTTTCAGCACCAAGGCTCATTTCTAGAACATAATAGATGTTCAGCAAATATTTGTGGAACGAATTAATATATGAACAACAAAATAATTCTACTCTTTGTCTATGATATGAGAGGGCACCTGTAATAATACTCTCATGAACCTAAAGTCACCGAGGAAGGGAATTTGCCAAAAATAAATCAGGGTGATATTATCAAAAGATTGTTGAATGGGTGCTCGGCAACCAATAGAGTGAGGTTGATAAAGAAGGATTTTAATTCCAGCAAGGTTTGTATATGAGTGTGGATAGTCTCCCTTCTCCCCCAGAGCCTTTCACATGTCAACACAGAAATAAGGAATCAGAGTGAAACTTCATTCAAATCCCTCCTTGGTTTCCTGAAAAATCTATTAGCAGCCAACTTTAGGGCACTGTTACCAGGTGCTTCGAGGACCCATTTCACCCATATTCTGGTTCTGCTGTGGGAGGTCATTTGCTGTTGCCAACTCTGCTCTGAGTGAGTTCCCAGAGATGCAGGCACATCTTCTCTAAGAACATGCCATATGGACAAGAGGCTGTTCCAAGGAGAGGCAAATTTGCACATCCCACACAAAGGGGGAATGGCAAGGATGGGTGAGAGGAGGCCCCATCTTTCCTGCTCCTTTTCCAAGATTCTTTAGGAGGAAGCGCATGACTCCTTTCAAAGGGATTCAAGGAAAAAATGGTCAAGAAATGGTCGAGAAGGCTCTGATATTAAAGCTGCTTCAGTGCTGCTAATGAAACGACATAGAGCTGACTGCTATTCTCCTGCCCTGAAGTGAAATGACTTGGCATGGCCGTTCCATCCAGAGTTTCTAGAAATGCCACCAAATGGCTGGGTTGGAGCATGTAAATAAAGTGTAGCGAATTCCAACTTGAGGACTGGTCAGTTTTGCCATTCCATGAACCATATAAGAAGCAGGAACAGGAATCCCACAATCGGAAAGAAAGAAGTACAAAAGGCCAAGAGCATTTGAGATCTCTGCCATGGGCAACAGAGAAGTAGCACTTGGATCATTAGATAGAGCAGAGGAACAGGGTCAAGACCATGAGACGGGATGGTGGGATTCCCAGCTTGCAGAAAGAGTAAAACTGAATACCTTTGGTCAAGAGACTGCTTGAAGAATGGAATACCCACGGGACATTTAGCAGCGCTAACATTACTTTGTAACTTGCACAAGCAGGGCAGAGGCAAAGGTAGTAGGTACCAGCACATGACTGAGAGGCTGCAGACCAGCAAGACACATGCCTGACAGCAGTGTGGCTGAGAAAAGGCACTGCAAACAAAAGAATTATATTCTTAACATTTGGTAACTTCCTAGCTTCCTTCATAATCCTGGTAATTGTGAGTATTGTCTGTGAGTTCCATGTTGGCATTGCAACAGATTATCAAACCTCGCAGAGAAGCAGAGTGCTGTAGAAGGGATGGTTGGTGTCTGAATAAGGTAAGGAAGTTGGGAGGGTGGAGTCATGCCTGATGTCCACTCCACAGGAATCATCCTTCGATAGATATGGAGATAGATTTTCCTTCTTCTGTGTCAGGAGAAGGTCAAAGGGGGCTTCCATGAAATTTCTTCAGCTCCTCTGAGCCAAGCCATCCGTTTAGCCACGCAACCATATGCAAGTTAACTCGTAATCACATGTGGACTTGAAAGGTCTTCAAAGTGCTTAATGTGTGATTCTTATATCCTCAGTTGGAGTCCCAGCTAGGAGAGAAGTCTGGAACATTTATTTCAATAGTACCAACCTACTTTTCACGATCTGTTTTAGTTATAAGTTAGCAACTACCTTAGTTATCTAGTGCAGCTGTAAGAGAAATGCCTTAAGTGGATGACTTTAACAAAATTCATTCTCTTACTCTTTAGAAGGTACAATTCCAAATCCAGGTCTTTTCTCTGTTAACTCGGAAGAAAGTCTTTGTCTCCTTTACACCCGTGGGCCCAGTATCTTTAGGAGCACTCTGTGCACTTGGATTTACCCAGGGATCTAGGATCTTCTAATGAAAATACCCCAAATCTACAGTATACACTGCTCTTGGGTCTTCTCTCTTGGTAGTAATGAAGTTTCTCTTCTCTGCTGGCTTCTGTCATACCCAAGAAAAAACTCCCCTTCCATCAAATCAGGACTGTGGCCTGCTCAATGCAGCCCAGTCAAGTATCCCTATAACTAATTGCCTGATCACATCAGATCACATCACTGGAGGTCAATTACATCATTACACAATTGCCAACTAATATAATTATATAATGGAGTGATCTTCAGCAAAGTTTTACTGGCACATGATATTAATGATGTTGCTTAATAATTTCTGTATTTTGTTGGATTCTTTTTTCTGAAATGGGTACAAATATATTTGTCTGCCACTTAGTTAGCCAGATAGCTGTCTCCCGGATTTCTTGGCATAGACTCATCAGTGCTTCCAGAGCTTTATCAGATTATTGGATTGTTGGACTAGATTCAATAATAGTCTATCAATTCCTAGAGATTTTTTTTTTCATTAATGCCTTCAGTGCAGGTTGGACTTTTCCTTCAGTACTATTGGTGATTGATCAACCATTGAGATTATTGACTGTTGGCTTGTTCTTTTTGGCCCTGTGACTCTGTATTCTTCCCATCTTCTTTTGATGTTTCTTGCATTATTCAATATTTTGCCCAGGGAATCTTTCAACATTTCAACTTGTTTTTTCACTTTGAGATATGGTGAACATGTTCTTCATTTTTGGTTTTCTAACTTTAGGTCTTCGCACATTTCATTATAATACCTTTCTTGCTCTTCTTGAGTTAACCATTGCAATTTTCTGTTCAACTTCTTCATGAATCATTTCTTCCATTTTCTTTAGCTGATTCAGACTCAAGAGAAAGTTTTGGAGTCTCTTCCAACATCCATTTGGTTCTTGTCTTTCTTTGCTGCTGTTTTAATGACCTTTGCTTTGTGTAGGATGTTCTGGACGTCCTCTCACTTCTGGTCTTCTGTCTTTGTATTTCCTGAGTCAGATATATTCTTCAGTTGTTCTGGACATTCAGGTGGGGCATATTTAAGGTTGTATTTCAACTTTTGTGGGCATGTTTTAATTTTCTTCAATTTCAACTTGAACACACATAGGAGCAACTGATGATCTGTTCCACAGTCAGCCCCTGTCTCCTTCTGACTACTGCGATGGAGCTTCTCCATCATCTCATCACCCAGATATAGTCAAATTTATTTCTGTGTATTCCATTATTGAAGTCCATGTGTATAGTCACTGGTTATATTGGTCAAAAAAGATATTTGCAATGATGGAGCTGCTCATCTTGCAAAATTCTAACATGTGACCTCCGGCTTAAATTTTATCCCCAAAGCCATGTTTTCCAACTACGGGTTCTCTTTATTTCCAACTTTCACATTCCCATCTGAATCAATTTTCAATGCATCTTGACTACACGTGTACAATCAGTGTCAGACTGAGGAAGTTGGTAAGATTCTTCGGTTTCTTCATCACTAGCTTTAGTGGTGGGTGGGCAAATTTGAAAAATTGTTGTATTGACTGAATTTCCTTGTACGTAAATAGATATTATCATCTTACCACGACAGCAATGTACTTCAAGATTGACCTTGAAACGTTCTGTTTGATGATGGTTGTGATGCCTTCTGGAATTTGTCATTCCAGGCACAATATATCATATGATTGTCTAATTCGAAATGGCCAATTCCAGTCAATTTTGACACACTAATGCCTAGAATATCAACCTCTATGTATTCCATTTCGTTTTTGATGACTTCCAATTTTCCTAGTTTCATATTTCATACATTGCATGTCCCAATTATTAATGGATGTTTGAAGTTTCTTTTCTCATTTGGAGTTGTGCCCATCAATACATGAAGGTCCCCCAACTTTGCTCCATCCATGTCATTATGGGGGACTCTACTTTGAGAAGGCAGCTCTCCTTCCCTTGTATGTCAAGTGCCTCCTGACCTGCGGGGCTCACCTTATGGCAGTGATTATGTCCCACTGATGATCCCTAAGGTTTTTACTGGCTAATTCCTCAGAAGTTTATCTGAGTTCTTCTTTGTTGTCTATTATTGGTCTGAAAGCTCTGGTGACACCTGTTCACTTGGGGTGACCCTGTCGCTTCCGCCATCAAAGCCACAGTCAGGATACATAGTACCATAACAATGACACACAGGTGGTTGAAATGCCTCACAGCCATGTGTCAATTGTACAGTGAATAAGGAAAGGGGGAGAAAGATTGGTGTCTTTGAGTTATGGTGTTGGTGAATCATATAGAAAGTACCATGGACTGCCAGAACAACAAACACATCTGTCCCTGGAGAGTCTGTCAGGCTTGGTAAATTAAAGGATCACCAAAAAAGGGGAATAACTTCAACGCCATGGATTGATAGCGTGGCTGCAACAATGACCTTAAACATCAACAATTGTGGGGACTTCTCATAATTGGCCAGTATTCTTCTCGGTTGTGCATACAGTTAGCATGAGTCTGAGCTGACCCGACAGCACCTAACAGCAATTGAATGGGCTGTAGGTCTTAAATTGCTAACAGTTTTTCTCTGGCTATTTGGAAGTGGCTGTGACTATTACAGGGTATACATAAGGGGATGGTAGTGAATTCGGGCCAGACTAGGAAGATGCTGTAATAAGGGTGCAGGTCATATGGGTATTCTTTGGGGAAAGAACTATCCTCAGATTTAACCTTCACATAGCTCCTATAGATTCCTTTCAAGTTTTTGAGCAGGAGTTTGACTTGAAGATAAGGTTTAAATCACATCACTTTTTAATGTCTTTATTATCCTTAGCATCGGGGTGGACCACACACACACACACACACACTATATATAAAACTTTTTGTTGTGGATTTGGTGATTTAAAAAAAATATTGTGAATTAGGTGAAGGTTCACAGAAAAAAAACATGTTTTCCATTCCACACTTTTGTTTCCTGACATTGATGGCAATCCCTACAATGTTATATAGCACTCCTCTCACGTTCTTCCTGGGCGTACCATTTTTATTAGTCCTTCTTTCTTATGCTTTCCTGCTTCCTGAACTTTATGGTAAAATGCTGGCATTCTTGTCACACGTGGGTGACTGTTCTAAGGAGTGCGCATCTCCCTGGAGTTAGTGTTCACCTTATAGGCCCATCTATTATTTAATTGAAAGCTAAGCCAAAGGGATGATTTTATTTTCACGTGGTCCATTTGTCCTTTGGACTAACTGTTTCTTTGCATCTTGGATTTTCTTCACTCTTCTTTGGTCAGGATGGGGAGAGAGCAATAATTTCACTTTTGATAGCCACCTAGAAGCTTGTAAGACCCTAGCAGCCACTCAGCAAGTAAGAGGCAGAAAGTTGTCTTTGTGGACCGTGTTCTTGCCCATTGCCCTTGTACAGACAATAAATTTGAAAATCCATGTTCTGCTACCCTGGAGCAATTTTAACACATGCCCTGCATGGTAGTGCTATGCCAGCCCCTGTGTGTGGAGTTTGCTGCTTTCCCAATACAACAAATCAAATTTTATCCCCACCTCCCCTAAGATGTTATATAGATTATATGATTTAGCTGTGAATGTGACTTTGTTTGGCTATAGGCACTTTTGAAGATATTATCATTTATCATGAGATCATGATATCTCAATAGAATTCATTTGAATACAAGCTGAGTGGTGTTTTTCATAAAGGAGAAGAAACACAGTGACATAGAAGAATACAAGGGGGTACCTCCAAAACGTGGACTTGTGGTGGTCAGAGCAGAGCTCCTGTAGTACTCATCTTTTCTACTAGGAGAGCATCAAGCAACTCGCTCTGAGTTAGTGCACCCAGTGGCATTGCCTGGGAAGGTTCTCTCTGGTCACAGTGAATTTTTTTCATAAAAGCAGTTTCACTCAAACCTCATTTTTTTGTGATGACTGATAGAACAGCATGAAGTTATGAAATTGTGTTTCCTGCTTAGAAAAAATGCCACAGAAACCGTTGTGATGTTGAACCTAGCTTACAAAGATAGCACTATGGGAAAAACTCAAGTGTGCAAGTGGTTTTCTCATTTTTTTAATTTTCCTTTTAAAAATCATTTTATTGAGGGCTCATACAACTCTTATCACAATCTATCCATCTATCCATCCATTGTGTCAAGCACATTTGTCCATTTTTTGCCATTATCCTCCTCAAAATACTTTCTTTCTACTTGAGCCCTCAGCTTCTCATTTGTTTCCCTTCCTTCCTCCACCCTTCTTCCCTCATGAAACCTTGATAATTTATAAATGTTTTTCTTGTTTTACATTGTCCAATATCTTCGTTTACCCATTTTTCTGTTGTCCGTCCCCCAGGATGGACATATAACCCCTTATATGTAGATCATTATGATCAGTTCCCCCTTTCTGCCCTCCCCTCATTTCCCTTGCCCTCCAGGTATCGCTACTCTCATTATTGATCCTGAGGGGTTTATCTGTCCTGGATTCCCTGTGTTTCCAACTCTGATCTGTACCAGTGTACATGCTTTAGCTGGATTTCTACCTTACAAATCTGGTTTTCTCATTTCAAAATGATGAAACGTTGATTGATGCCAAACATCATTCTGGACATTCGTCAACTTCCTAAATGGATGAAAATGTTGACTTGTAGTGCAATTGGAGTTCATTCCTCCAGGTCAGACTGTTAATAAGGTTTTTTGATTTAGAGTTTCTGAAAAGATTGTATAACAGTTTGTGACAATAAAAGACCTAATTTATGGCAGATGGGGGAGTGGTTTTTCCCACCATGACAGTACACTTTCTCACTCAGCCATCTCAGAGCACCAATTTTGGGCACGAACCAGCATGCCTCTCTTGCCCCGTGCACCTGAATCATACGACCTCCTTCTGTGTGACCTATTTTTGTTTCGGTAAATGGAGAGGGACATGAAAGGACAGTGATCTGACAATGGAGAAGAGGTGAAGGGAAAAAAAAAAAAGGGAGGTGCTGTCGGCCATGTAAACAGATGTGTTTGAAAAATGTTTCCAAAAATGGAATTGCATATTTGACCAATGTATTAAGTGTAATGAAGAGCACTTTAAAAGTGATAAGGTTTTTTTGGTAAAAAATTTAAATACACAGCTTTGAAAAAAAATGTCCATTCTTGGGGGTACCCTTTCATATCATGTGATTTGACAGTGATAAAGCAAGGATGGCCTGGGCTCCAACAGGCTCCGTCTTCTGAGGAAGAGGAAAGCACCTTCCCCTGAGGCTTCAGAGCCAGCGCGGTCATACTGACTGTGGTAGGCTGGGTTGGCTAGAGAAGCAAGCCCAGAGACACTCACATTTCAGAGCCAGCGCGGTCATACTAACTGTGGTAGGCTGGGTTGGCTAGAGAAACAAGCCCAGAGACACTCACATGTGTAGACTTATATCAGGAAATAATTACCTATCAAGCAAGCATCCTAACTCAGTCCAGAGCAAGTCCATAAGTCGGCTACTAGTTCATAAGTCTGATTTTAGCCCGTAAATCCCATTTCAAACTGACACAGCCCCTTGCAATGACTTTGGGTTGTAGCTGATGCCTGGTGGGGTTGTCTAAGAAGACACAGAGCCAGAAAGCGACTTTTAAAAAGCAAAAAATTTGAATTGTGAATTAGATGAAGGTTTACAGAGCACATCATCAGTTGTATGTTCAACAGTCTACACACATTTTGTTTCAATTTATCCATTGCAATCCACTCAATGCACCATCACATTTCCTATGCCTTCTCTGTGTTTTCTATTCTACCCCTCTCTATTTCCTGACCCTCTGAGCTTTGTCCTTTGAGAGATGCTGCCCTTTGGATCTTCAGTGATTGATTATTCTAACATCGAGGTGTGTCCAGTTCCAGACCTACAGTTTTTGCTTCGTTTAGCACCTTGCCTCTTTATCACACTGCGGCCTACCACTGTCCTCTTCACTTCTGCCACTTCCAAATGACATGGTGTTATTTGTCCTTTCTACTTGGGGGACAGGCCAAGAAAAAAACAACACCTAGATAAAAGTTTGACTCTTAGAGGACTAGGTCCAGTCTTAGAACTCACAAAAACAGGGTGCTAAGGGTCCCTTGTCTGAACCCTGAGAAGATAATGTTAGCCAAGGGAAATGAGACAAAACTTTAGAACCCCAAAGGACTGGCAAAGGGATATAAAAGACATATTTCTCTACAATGAAAGGGAGGAAAGGATTCTGGGAAAAGGGAACCAAGAGCATTCCAAAAGGTGATGTGCTCTGAGAGCAGCGAGAAGATGAGAGTTGTTCAGACAGAGTGAACGTGCAGAAGGAAAAGCAAGGTGGTGGCTGTCAGGTGTCAACAGAATGAAACACTGCCCAGTTCTGAGCCATCCTCAAAATTGTCCTATGCCCAAGGTAAACCCAGAACAGCAAGGTAAGGCTAGAAAATTGTGTAAGACGTTTAAACTTGATTCTAGAAATAATTTAGACTCCTATGAGGTTTTAAAATTAAGGCAGTGGCATCTTGCCTTTTGTTGACAAAGGTAATTGACAAAATGTTGTTACTAGGAAGACTCCATTCTGTCTAGAATGGGGGTGGGGGTGGGTTTGTGATGCTGTAATAATGTTTTCTAGCCAAAGATGATAAGACACTAAAAGAAAGCAGTGGCAGTAGGGACCAGGAGAGGGTAGGTTTAAAAGAGATTTGTTAAGCAAAGTCAAACAGCTTGCAGAGTGTCTGAATGAAGAGGCAGAAGGGGTGCCCACAATGTGAATGGTGCCTGAGATCCCAGAGATAGAACACATAGCAAAAAGAATCGCTTTTGACCTTGAAGTGTTTATCTGTGTGTTTAACCCTCGCTAAGAGGGGTGTTTTTGTGAGAGAATGTGCTCTGATTACATGAATTTACTAGATCAAGCATTTATTATTTCCTCATTCTGGGTCTGGAACAAGAGACCAGGCAAAGCATAAAGGTCAGGGAAGTCTTTAGAGGTGAATATTTCAGCCTTTTTCTCCCTCTCACCCAACACAGCAACAAAAGGTGGTGTGTTTCTTCCCCTTTTCTTTAGAACAAGGAACGTTTTAGTAAAAATCTAAAAGAAATAACCTTATATTTCTTTGAGCATCAATTTTCAGCCCTGTCAGTTCAGTAATTTCCCTCATCTACTAGTCCAATGTCCCATTTATATAAATGGCAATATGTCTGAGGTCACCAAGGAAAGACAGCAGAGAAATAAGTGAATGATAAACAAAATAAGTCATGAATGATGGTGCAAGACTAGCAAGGGTCATAATTGCTAAGAGAGACAAAACTTTGACTTTTTTGTAAGCAGCTCAGAAGACTCAAGGGGAATGGGCCAATCTTTAGAATTGCTTTGAGGGTTGATGTGAGACAATGGGGGATCAATATCCACTGACAGCCTGCTTCCTTGCCACTGCCAGTCTTGCTCAGTGACACCCTGGCTTGCTTTCTTGGGCCTGGTTGGATATGCTTGTCATGCTCCACTTGACAATTTCCTGGAACTCACTGGGTCCCAAAGCTGATTTCCGTTGGCCTGAGCTTCTGCTACTTTTCCTGCAACTCTGTTTTCTTGTTTAGGGGCCAGTAGTTCCTGTCCTTCTAGAGTGCCAAACTGTGGTTTCTCTGAATGCTGATGTAATGGCTCTCAGCTTCAGAAAGGAAGACACATTTGAAATATGATATCTGTTTTCAGCCAGTACATTCGCTTCACTGACTCTTCTTGGTCCTCTCACCAGCATTTGAAAGCATGCTCCCACCACCCACGTGCACCTAGGCGAGCCTCCAGTGTCTGTTCTCGGTCCTCTTTGGTCTCTGTCTCCATTTCTTAAGTTGCGTGGTTTCAGCTAATGACTCGATTAAAAAGACTTCCAGACACGAATTCCCAGGCTCAATTGCTTGCCTGAATTCTGGTCGAGAATTTCATTCGTCATTTGCTCACCTGCAAATTCGCATGGAAGCTGAAGAAAACGAGAACAAGTTCATAAAGACGACTTTGAGTCTATTCCACAGGCATTTTGAGAGCATCTCAAGAACCCATTTGACACGCAGAATGCTGGCTGATCAAAGAGCAGATGAGCTGTGGGATGACACCAAGAACAGGACACACGAATGAAGCAAAGATAATGAAAAAGACAAGAAAGAAAGAAAAGGCTAAAGTGGATGTCCGAAGAGACCATGAAACGTGATCCTGTCTATATAGTAGCTAACATGACTGAGAAGAGGATGAGGGGATAGTTGTTACGTGCTGGGCCGCTAACCTTCAGGTCAGCAGTTCAAAACCACCAGCCACTCCTCGGGGGAAAGCGGAGGCTTTCTCCTCCTGCAAACAGTCTCAGAAACCCACTTGAGCAGTTCTACCCTGCCCGATTATGTTGCCATGATTGAAAACGGACTCAAGGGCAGTGAGTTTCAGTTGAAAGTGGATGTGAGAAATGATGACGTAGGCTTCAGGTATAATCTGGCCCCTTCGTCAGACACACAACAACATCTTCTTCAGCAAAGACATAAAGAAAACAGCAAACAGATATGGAAGAAACAAAACAAAAGGAGCTGAGGACTAAATCTCTGAGGAACAAAAAGTAAGCAAGCAGAACACTGACAGAAAAAAATCCGAGGATCGAATTCATAAGAGGGGATCACGAGGCGCACCACTGTCTCAGCTTGCCGACCAGCCACTGCTATAGCACAGAACAGCTCCTGGAGCTGAGATCAGTGGGCCAACCCACTGTTCCTCATGCATGCCAGCTGTACGGGGAGATAGTCAGGATTTAACCTAGTCCCCTGGGAGCATGGGTGCTCCCCTCCTAAGGAATCTGGGGGCAGCTTGTACACTCAGAACTGTAGGAGAACACAGGAGGCAAATAAATGCAGGGAGGATGAACCATACCAGGTTTCCCATGCACTCTGGGACCAGAAGGGGATGCAAGCCTACAGGCTTGTGCGCATATGCGTGGAGGCACTTGGCCCTTTCTCCCTCCTGCCCACTTCCAGTGAAGGTTCACATGCTTCTTTTGCCTGGGACTAGAGAGCTCTGTAAGTGGTCGACTGGCTTTTTGGGTTTCTCCTTATCCTTGCGTTCCCCCCTTTTTCTTGCAATCTGTTTTTCTTTCTTGATTTTTTTTTTTTTTGGCCTCCTTCCATTCTGGCTTCTTGTTTGATAAAACAAACACAGAGGGTTAAAACCATTCGTGATGCCCACAGCCACTGGTGACCATGGTGACAAGCCTCCGAAAGAGGCCATGAAAAAAGACAACAGCTAATTCTGAGTTTGGATTTAGGTTTTTGCCCATTGTTGTTTTTGGCTTTCCTATTATTTTGTTGTTTAGATAAGCTATACTCGGGCAGACAGAGGACAATAGAAATGGGGTCACCATTAACTTCCAATAATGATCTGCTGACCAGTGATATCATCAATTCCCACAAGCGTGCATCTGTAACTGTACTCCATAATAAATATCTATGAATGAAAGACCTTCAAAATACGGTAATCAAACTCTTATAGAATTGAAGAGAGAATGAGTAGGGAAATAATAGGCAAATTCAATACACCATTCTCAAGGAAAGACAGAACAACTGGAAAGAAATTCAATCAGTAAACAGAATAATTAAAAAATAATTAATCAACTTGATTTCTTAGGCATACAAGGGAGTATGCCCTGCCTTCCCCGCCCCCCTTGCAAACCAGAATATTTTTCAAGTTATGTATTACATGCTGAAGAAGTCAAGTTGCTTAATTTTTTTACAACACAACCAATACATTCTCAAATCTGAGATTCCATTCTTGGAAATATTTTTCAAACTCATCTGTTTGGATGGCTAACAGCACCTCCCTCATTTTTTTCTTTACCTCTTCTACATCATCACATGACTGTCCTTTCATGGCCCTCTGCATTCACAGAAACAAAATTCAGTCACATGGAGCGAGGTTAAGTGAGTCAGGTGCATGGGGCAAAAACTGGCACACTGAGATGGCTGCATGTGCAGATGCATTTTCATGGTGGCAAAACCAGTCCCCCATCTGCCACAAATCAGGCCTTTTTTGTCACACACTGTTACTCAATCTTTTTGGAACCTCTAAATGGAAAGCTTGGTGAACAGTCTTACCTGGTGGAATGAATGCCAAATGCACTGTTCCCCTCACATCAAAAAAACAAATGAGCATTATCTTAATCTTTAATTTGATGTGACAAACTATTTGGGCAAGGAGACAAAGGTGTCTTCTTCTGGCTTGATTGATATGTGCTTTCAGCGTTTTAAGACTAGCACCATATCTTATCACCAGTAATGACCTTGGGGAAAAAAATCTGGGTCACTTCATAGCTGTTCTTCCAAAGTATGGCATTGAGGTAGTTAGTTTATTGTGCCAACCTGGCCGATAAACACATGTGGGGTTAATTGAAGGGCAGAGGGATAAATGGCTGAGTGAGCATCGCCTTTTTAGTTCTCAGGTCTCTTGCTTTCTGATGGTCGCACCAGGGTGCAGCTTCCTTAGCCAGTTCCCTGCTTTAGCTGGCAAGGCTCACTTCCTGCAAGATGTCCCTGAGGAGAAGCCACAAGGACCTACTACGATACAGCCCTGGGCGCTGGATCAGCTGTGTGGAGACCCCTGCCAGTGCTGAGATGATTACCCTTTCACTGACTCAACTTTCCCCCTGCAGTCGGCATCATTGCGTCTGTTTTGTGAGATGGAGGAGGACTTTATGGATTGGGGTCGGACATATGGGTTAATGTTGGACTTGTGGGCTTGGGCAGCACTGGGTTGTGATATTTTCTTGATGCGTACTTAACCTTAATTTAAACTCTCTATCTTATGCATGAGTTTCTGTGGATTTGTTTCTCTAAAGTACCCAGACTGACACAGTCATGTTTCCACTCAACACCCTTTTTCCTGGTCAGTTGGAACCTGAGGCACAAATTCTGTAATGACACTTCTCATTCCCAAATCTTCTGTTAAAATTCACTGAACCAAGTTCCGAGATAGTCTAGATAACTTCTCCATCTCTTCAATGGTCCAACATCAGTTTTGAGCACAAGCACATGGATTTTGCTGACATTTTCTTCCATTCAGGAAGTTGACAGATGTCCAGAAAGAGGTTTGTCATCAATCGACATTTCATCTTTCCTGAAATAAGAAAACCACTTGTACACTTGAGTTTTTCCCATAGCACTGTCCTTGTAAGCCATGTTCAGCATCACAATCATTTTTTGTGGGATTTTTCCAGAGCAGGAAACAAAAATGCTATTTTCTTAAAATTGCTATCACAAAAAATGAGGTTTGAGTGAAAATGCTTTTACGAAAAAATTCACAGTGCCCAGAGAGAACCTTCCCATGTGACGCCACTGAGTGCACTAACTCAGAGCGAGTTGCTTGATGTTTACCCAGCAGGAAAAATGCAACCTAGGAAAGCTCCATCCAGCAGAGCTTTTTTCTGTTGTCGTTTTTGTTTCCCGGTACCCCCTCGTCTACAGAACACTCCACTGAATACGAACTCTTATTACTTTCCAGTGCACATGGGACATTCTCCAGGATGGACCATAGTTTAGGATACAAAGCAAGGCTTACAATTTAAAAAACATTCAGACATTCAAACCATTTTCTCAGATAAAATGCAATAAAGTTAGAGCAAGTGGCAAAATCAAACAACATGTTAAATTTCTTGATAAAAACCAAAAAAAACCAAATAAAAACCCTTGGGACACAGCAAAATCAGTACGTAGAGGGCAATTTACAGCAATAAATGTACAAAAAGGGGAGAGAACCAAAAATCAAGGCCTCATCCGGAATCCTCAACAACTAGAACAAGAGCAACAACATATGTTTACAGACCCAAGATGATAAGGAATAATAAACACTAGGGTAAAAGTCCAAGACTCCGAAAACAATTCAAAAGATCAAGAGATAAAAAGCTGTTTCTTTGAAAGGATTAACAAAATCGACCAACTACTGGCAAACTTAGTAAAGTAAAAGGAGAAGAAACAATTATTATGGATAAGAAAAAAAGGGCACTATCACAACAGAACCGACTGAAATAAAAAATAATAACACAATACTGTGAAAGAGTGCTCCAATCAATTTTAAAACCTAGAGATGTGGACAAATTTCTAGAAACATATCGCTACCTAAATTAACACAGACTGGTATAGAAAACTTCAACAGACTTAGACCAAAAGAAGAAATGGATGAGGTCATTGAAACTCAGAAGGAAAAAAAAAGCCCAGAACCAGATAGTATTACTTGGGAATTCTACTAAACATTGAGATAAAAGTTGAGATCAATTTTACACAGACAATTCTAGAATATAGAAAATGATGGCAAACTCCTGAACACATTTTATGAAGGGGACCCCTGATACCAAAACCAGACAAAGATATTAACAGAATAGAAAATCGCAGAGCAATATCCCTCAGGAACATAGATACAAAAAGTCTCAACAAAATCCTAGCTAGTAGAATCCAACAAACTACCAACCCCAAACAATCATCATACATTATAATCAAATTGGAGTCCTACCTGGCATGCAAAGATGGTTCAAGATTTAAAAAAAATCAATGCAACCCATCATATAAATGAAACAAAGGGAAAGGACTATATGATTATATCAATTGATGCAGAATTTTTTAACAAAAATCTAAAACCCATTCTTGTTAGGAACTCTGCAAAATAGGAATAAAGGGGGAATTTGTCAACATGATAAAGGCCATGTTTGGAAAACCAGTAGCCAGTATCTCACTCAATGACACTGGTGGCATTCTGCTTGCAAAGTGGAAGCCGACAAAGGTGCCCTTTCTCACCATTCTAATTCAATATTGTGCTAGGATGCTCAGCCAGAGCCAGTAGACAATAAAAGAGAAATCAAAGGCATTCAAATTAGCAAAGAAGTTGTAAAACTCCACTTATATATAATTTAATACATAGGAAACTCCAACGATTCAGCTGGAAAAATGTTGGAAAAAACTGAAAGCACCGGCAATGTGTCAGTGCAAGATGCATACACAAAAATCACTGGGCTTTGTGTGTGTACATGAAGAGTGTTTAGAAAGGAAAACCGAGAAAATAATGCATTGACAATCTCCCAGAAGGTGAGATACTTAGGAATAAACCTAACCAGAGAAACAAAAGACTTGTACAAAGAAAATGACAAAACTCTGCTACAAGAAATCAATGGAGACCTCCAGATGCGGAAGAATGTTCCATGTTCATGAATAAAATGATTTAAGAATGCGCAAATGTCAGTAATACTCAACCCAAAGAAATCCATCAATGTAACACAGTGCAGGTCCAGAACCCAGCATCATTCTTTAAAGAAATGGAGAGACTAACCACCAACCTCACAGAGAGAACAAAGAGACCCAGGTTAAGCAGAGCACTACTTAAGAAGAACGAAGTAGGAAGCCTCTCACTTCCCTCTTCACAGCCTGCTACTTAGCCATGGCAGTTAAAACAGCACGGTACCAGTAAAATGCTAGATATGTAGGCCAAAGAAACAGAATAGAAAGTGCATATATAAGTCCATCCACCTGCAGACACCTGATTTTCAACAGAGGGCCAAAACACATTAAATGGGGGAAAGATGATCTCTTCAACAAATGTTGCTGGCATAATTGGCTTTCCATTTGGAGAAGAATGAAACAGGACCCATATACAGGACCCATATACAGAAACAAACTCAAGACAAAGACCTAAATGTTAACCCTAGAAATATAAAGACCATCAATGAGCAAATAGGGGCAAACTGAAGGGCATTAATACATGGCATAAGCACATTACCAAAATAGAGAGAGAGAGAAGACAAGACAGATGACAGCAATATTACTGGCACCTTGGATAAGGGACTAATATCCAAAATGTACAGAAAACGGCAACATTTCAACAATTTAAAAAAAGGCAAATCATTCAAAGAAAAATAGGCAGAGGACATGAACAAGCAGTTCACCAGACAGTTAACAAACATAAATACATGCTTGCATTCACTAGCCATTTGAAAAATGCGAATCAAATCAAAACAATAATAGCAAAGTTAAATTAAAAATAAAAACAACAAAACAAAACCAGAGAATAACCAAGCTGAAGAGGGTGCAGTTCTCCGGGTTGGACAGTGGGTGGGAGGTAAAGGGAAGGAAGGGAGAGGAATGGACTAGAGAATATACAGGTGTTAACTAGGCTGAAAGGGACAATAATATTCTACACGTGGAAGAAGGAAAAAGAGGCATAAACGGGGCCCTCATACACTGCTGGAGGCAATGTAAAACTGTACAACCATTGTGGAAAGTGATACGGCACATCCTTAAACAGTGGGGAATAGCAAATAACATATGACTCTTTACTCTGAACTAAACTAACTTTAGTTCAACGGTCCTCAACCTGGGGGTCACGACCCCTTTAGGAGTCGAATGACCCTTTCACAGGGCCACCCAATTCATAACAATTGCAAAATGACAGTTATGAAGTGGCAATGAAAATAATTTTATAGGTGGGAAGTCACCACAACATGAGGAGCTGCATTAAAAGGTCGAGGCATGAGGAAGGTTGAGAACCACTGAAAGGAATAAGAGCTATAAAACAAACATATGTGTTTACCCATGTTCG
Organism: Echinops telfairi; assembly: GCF_000313985.2. Lineage (NCBI taxonomy): Eukaryota > Metazoa > Chordata > Mammalia > Afrosoricida > Tenrecidae > Echinops > Echinops telfairi. The sequence continues at coordinate 19,353,991 of NW_022103901.1, read as the reverse complement.
TCACAGCACTCTTCACAGTAATAAGAAGATAGAAACAACCTAAATGCCTATCAGTGGGGGGAAAATGGATAAATAAACCTTGCTACAGACACATAGTGGAATGCTATATACTCCTAAAGAATTATGATGAAACTGAAATGCCTCATGACATGAGTGGATTTGGAAGACAGAGTACTAAATGAATTTAGTCGATCGCAAAAGGAGAACAATTGTATGAAACTGTTCCTTTCAAAGAGAAAATCAAGATAAAGTTGTCTTTTCATACTGAAATAAACAGATGTCTATGGTTGCCAAGAATAGGTGGGAAAGGGAAGGCAGGCAAAACAATAGGCTGGAGGGGAGACAGGTTTTGATTAGGGTGAAAGGGAAGGCAATATTCCACCAGAGGAAGGAGAGAGAGAGAGAGAGAGAGAGAAGAGGGATTGATAGGCAAATGGCAAATACTGGGAGGTTTGATACATTGTTTAAATTGCTGTATGCAAAAATGATGATATAAAATATAAACCTTCATCTAATTTATAACAAAAAGTTATAAAAAAATAAGAGATCAATGATCTCTGAAGAAGGAATTAAATTGATCTACTTATCCACTTACATACTACTCTAGACATTTCAGGTTGTGCTATTTAAATCAGTTCTTTGGAACAAACTCCCCCTTTTCATCCACCCAAATTTACAACAGAACAATAAAAATTACAGCTGGGTAGAGAATTATAGAAACCACTTTACATGGAGAGGGGCAAGAGGAGATTAAAAAGTTATAGATGATATGCTGTTACTTTCCTTCTATTATAGATACAATGTTTGATCCCTTGTACATAATAAACAAACAAAGAAACAAACAGATCCCTTCCTAACAGAACTCGCCAGCTGTTCTAAGTGTTCAGCTTAAGTAAAAGGATCCCTTGGGCAACTACCTGGCAGCCAAAGGCATTTACACGAGGTTTTCTGATAAAAAACTGTTTTAAAAAGAGCTCAGATCTTTTCCTTACCAAACATTACATCCAGAAGAGAAAACTTAATAAGATTTTCAGCAGAGATTTTAGGAGGCTTCATCATAGGACTTAACAACAACGGTGATCTATTATTTTTAGTACAGATCTTAAAGAAACACCATTTTCAATTTGGTTTTATGTCCCCCCCAAGTTGTGTTCAAATTAAATGAAAGTTAAAAATTGTTACCAGGGGAAGAGCAAAGGCTTTGCACTTAAATTTAGATTTCAATTCAACTGTTGCTCCCTTAGAAGCCATTGCCCTTTGGGCAAGATGCTTAACTAATTTTTGCCTCGATTTTCTCATTTGTTAAAAGAAGTAATCATATCATAGAGAATTGCTACAGCAAGGTTGTGAGAGATAGGCCCTGATACACAGTTGGTAGCTGCTGCTAACACACTCTTCTACTCAAGGTGGCTGCGTGCACAATGGAGTAAAACATTGCCTAGTACTGCACTGTCCCCACGATAAGCTGGGGGTTCTCTCTTCCTGCCACAGAGTTGATGCTGACTCACAGCGACCCCATCAGACAGGGTAGAACTGCCCCTGTGAATTTCTGAGACAGTAACTCTTAACAGGAGTTGAAAGGCCTATTGTAATCCATAGGTTTTTTTTTTCCTCTGGATGATTTTCAGAACTATATCTCTAGACCTTTCCCCATCAACTCCATATTAGTTTGGAAATTCCATTGGAACCTGTTTAGTATCAGAACAGCGCATATAACCATTGATAGATGAGATGGTGGCTATGTATGAGGTATATTGACTTGGAATCAAAGCTAGTCCCCTACATGGAAGGTGAGAATTATAGTATTGAATCAACTGCTAATGTTTCCATGCATAGTAGGACTCTCTAAACACTTTTGGTTACACGCGATAGTAACAATTCAACCAGATTAAGCAAAACTGGGAATTTTTTGGCTTTCCAAATTTAAAAGTTGATCCAGGGTATTAAACAATGTCATCAGGAGTGTCTCAATTTGGAGGCTATGTTTATAACTATTTTCCTTCATTCTTCATTGATCACAGAAGATTAGTTGGCTGTTTTCAGGAGCAAGCAGAAGCGAACGTGGAGAAATGTAGGCTCATCTGTAGGAGCCTGGATGAGAA
>NW_022103901.1:19345810-19351076 GCF_000313985.2 Echinops telfairi | reverse complement strand
GGACAAATTTCAGAGGGGCAGGAATGAAGGAAAAATAAAAATAGGAAACAGAGTAAGTACAATAAGCGATAATCCACTGAGTGGATTACCATGAAGGAGATGAATCCAAATGTGTATACACTTTTGGATGTAAAACTGATGATCTGTTCTGTAAACCATCATCCAATTCACAATAAGAATTTTTTTTATTCGAGTGTTCCCACAAATATCATGATCAAAAGTTAGCTGGGTTGCTCTACACTAGCAATAAGAAATCGGAAAGGACATTAGGAAAACTATTCTATTTGCAATAGAATCGAAAACCTAAGAATAACTGTAACCAGGAATGTGAAAAACATCTACAATGAAAATTATAAAACACTTCTGGAAGAAATGAAAAATATTGAATAAATGAAAAGATATTTTGTGTTCATGAATTGGAATATAATAGTGCTGAGATGCCAATGCTAAGGAAAATGCAATGTATAGGTTCAATGAAAATTCAGTCAACGTTCCAACAGCCTTCTTTAGAACTGGGAAACCAATCCACAACTTTCTATGGAATGCCAAGCTGTCCCACATAGCTAAAACCATGTTGAGAGAAGAAAATAGATAGATTCACACTTTGTGGTTCTAAAATATGTGTTCTTAGCTACCACAACTCAAGCAGCCCAGTATTTGTATTACAACCGACAGCTAGATCAATGAAATAAAAATGAGAGTCCAGTGATAAACCTAGACATCTGTGGTCAATTGATTTTGACAAGGGCACTAAGTCCACCCAATGGGGAATGGGAAAGAAATCACTTCAAAAAGTGGTGCCTCCGCTCCCCTCCCCCGCACCTCCTAGGGAGACAAACAACAGAAACCAAGGGGGAAAGGAGACAGTGGTAATATATGAAAATAATAATAATTTACAATTTATCAAGGGGTCATGAGGGAGGGGGAAGGGAAAAAAGAGGAGCTGATATCAAGGGCTCAATAGAAAGTAAATGTTTAGAAAATAATGATGGCAACATATGTATAAATGTGCTTGATACAATTGATGTTATGGATTATGATAAGAGCTGTAAGAGCTCCAAATAAAATGATCTTTTAGTAGAGAAAAAGATTAAAAAGTGGTATTAGGAAAATTATACTCCTATGTAGAGAAAAAGTGAGACAGGATACATGTCTCAGAGCATGCAAAAAAAACCAATTCAAAATTAGATATCTAAATATGAAGACTAAAATCCTAATTTTGGGGGAAGAAAATAGAGGGGTGAGAATGGTTTCAAAGTTCAGATAATGAACTCAATTTTACATGAAAAATTTGTTGAATTGGTGTATCTTCTGATGTGCACGTTCTTAACAAAAAATGAATTATTAGTAAAAGAAATGAAAATCCTCTGAGTCAAAATTGTTGTTTTATTGTGAGGATACAATCAATGTCACAAGTTAAACTGTAAGTGAATTGTTGAGTAGAAAACCAATTTTTTCTGTAAACTTTCACCTAAATCACAATAAAAAGATAAATACCATTTCAAGGCAGACGGGTATTTGCTGTTATTTTTATGATTTTATCTGACTTTTTAAATTATTCTGATTGATATCCATTGTGCTAAATAAGCAGGCCCTACAGTAATAATAATGATAATAATAGTAAAAATAAGAAATGATTTTTAAAAATAAATACTTTTGAATGCGTATGTGTCAGACATAGTTGTAAATATATTTTATGTTTCGACTCATGTAATCATGTGAGCAACCTTACGATATGGGTAGTGTAATATCCCCATGTTATTGTATAATATTAATGCAGTGGAATAGTGCCTTGAGAGGGCTGGTTGGTCCTAATGCTGGGAATAGAAGTGAACAAGGCAGGAAGGGGATGAGTTTGAAATGATTGGAGAGCGAGATGGTGGGAACACTGCTCCCTGCAGTTTATGGGCTTTGGGTGTGGCCCTCGGACAAACGAGTGAATACAACAGTTACCTTGTGCTCCTGATGGAAGGCGTTTACCAACCGCGATCATTTTCAATCTTGGCCTTCGTAAGGAGTAGAGCAAATCTGAGTGTTGACTAAGGACTCACTTGCTCTATCATTTCTATTGGCACCATCCATGCCAGGAGACCGGCGATGTCTGCGTGTGTCTTCAGGCTGTGAAATACGCTTCCTAATGAGGTGGAAGAGCAGACAACTTGGGGTTGGATGTTGTTTCCTACCTGCCACTGTGTGACTTCAGTGAGTTTATTGTACGCCTTTGTGCCTCAGTTTACTCTTAAAAAGGGGTGGGGGTAATTAGTCATAGTACCTATATCTTAATTTTTGGAAAGATTACATGAGTTCATAGTTAAAATGTAGAAAGGTATCAGAATAGTGTCAGGTACCTGAGAAATATTAGCAATTAGCTTTCTACCATTCATGAATTCACTCAATCATCAACCATGTCCCGAGTTTGACTTTATGACCCGGACACTGTGCACACACATCAACTTACATGGAGTGATTACATTTTAGAGGTCTTACTATATAGATAATGTTGTAAGTGAACTTCATTGCAAAACTCTCCAAAGGTGCCCTAATTTTTTATATTCATAATAACCCAGGATACCAAAGGGAATATTAATGAAATGTATTTAAATGTGTTTTTGGTCTGATACTATTGAAAAAGAAAAAAAAAGAAAATTCCTGAAAAGTAAGAAATAAAATAAAAATCATCCAAAATTTTACCATCCATGCATAGCCACTATTTTTATTTTAATAGCTTTTCTTCAGGGCTTTTTTATGTATAGTTTTTCTCTTTTACATAATTATATCAATTCTCTACGTGCAATTTTCATCATTTTTTTACTTACTTTTATATCATAAGCATTTTCCACATTATGCACAGCTTTTGTGAACATTGCGTTTTATGACCCCATAATGTTTCATGCAATGATATGGCATGGATAATTTAACCAAGCATTTAAATTTAAAATTTTCCTTTAAACCTCTCTATTACTTAATGCTGCTGTGATGCTGATCATGTTGCATAAATTCACCCCTCCACCACTCTAGTCAAACACTGATTTTTTTTGGAGGGGGGGTATTATTTCATTAAGTTATACATTCTGATGTACAATTACTGTGTCAAAGGATGTGACCATTTTAAGGCATTTGATTTGTCTTTACATAGTACTCTCTTAAAAACATGGTTCCAATCTATACTCGGATGCACAATGTAAGAAAATATTCCTTTTGCTAATATACATTTTGGTAATATGCCTATTATCATTTTTAAAAAAAAACTATATTTAAAGGCATGGGATGTTTTGATTGTTTTTAATTTGTTTGGCTTTGATATTGAGTATTTTTTCCATGTTTTTTAAACAGTAGCATTTCCTCTTTGGGGAAATGTCTGCTATGTTCTTTCCCCACTCATCTAGTGAATTCTGTGTTTTTCTTAAAGATTTTTATTAACTCAAATATATAAATATGTATCATTATTTTTGATATATTTGTTTCAATTGTGATTCTTTGTTTTCCTTTGAATTTAATTACACTTTTGATGTACAGAAAATTAAAATTTTGTGTAATCATATCTGCTCATAATTTCCTTTGTGAGTCTAACATCTTCTTTAAAACTAGATAGACTCTTCCTGAAGCTTATAAATATTCATTTCTAATAGTTTTTGTGCTGTAATTAAAAAAGAGCACTTTGATAGATCTAGACTCTGTTTTGGTTTGTAAAATTGAAGGGAGTTTTCTCATAGCTAGCCAACTATCAGCACACTTGTCTGTGTTTTTCATACTGTGTTGCCTGCATGATGCTGTGATTCTCGAAGCTATGCCATTGGCATTTCAAATACTAGCAGGGGCACGCACGGTGGACAGGTTCTAGCAGAGCTTCTAGATTAGGAACAGACTAGGAAGAAGTAACAGGAAGTCTACTTCAGAAATATTAGCCACCATCAACCTTATGCATAACACAAAACATTGTCTGATATACTGCTGAAAGATGAATTTCCGAGGTTGAAAGTTACTGAAAATACCACTGAGGAAGAGTTGTCTCCTCAAAGCAGAGTTGACCTTAAGTGATGTGGATGGAGCAAAGTTTGGGGGAATTCATTTGTTGTGGTGGTAAGGGCAAAACGAGAAGAAACAGCTGCAAATAGTCATTCATAATTGGAAAATGGAATGTATGAAAAATACAGCTGGAATGTTACTTAGAAGCTAAGTCCTTTATACCTGTTACCAGGAGAGATCATTTCCTGGAAAAGGACACCCTGTTTGGTAAAGCTACATAGATTGATACAATGACTACAGCAACGAGCTCTAGCATAACCATAATGGTGAGGATGGCACAGGACCAGGCAGAGTTTTGGGTTCTATTGTACTTAAGATGGCTGTGAATTGGAGCCGACTCAATCACACCTAACAACAATAGCAATAACAAACAATTATAATATAATCCAATCAATAATTTTTCTTCTTTTGTTTATGTAAATTTTTCACATGTAATTGAGTATGCTCTGAGTTCTCTCTTATGCTTAGTTAAACTGATATCTGCGACTATTTCTATCATTGCATTTTCAAATTTTGTTTTAATATCTATTCACACTGGTGCCTGGTAGTTCATGTGTGTACAGACACAATTGTCTGAATCAACTACTCTTACTTCCTCTGCTTGTTTCACAATAGGAACTCGGTTCCAGCACAAGCAATGATAACAACTGAGATTACCTAAAGACAAAGTATGACATCAACCCCCCTGATCCTTATATCCTTCCTATGTGATCTCTAAATCTTGAAGTTGTTTTTGTGTCTAAGTTCTCTTCTGTACCTTGCCTTGACTCTTACTCTTATTACCGTAAGCTGGGAGTGGGTGCTTAGTGAGTAAGATCATCTTCCACGAAGTGGGTACTATTCTCAGCTTCATCATATGTAATCATTGTATATCCATTGGGCAACTCCTTTATTAAGTTTTCTTTAATTTACTTAATTTCCCTTCTACCCCTTTCTCTCTTTCTCCAGAGACGTGTTTCTTCTTGATGTGAATCATCACCTCTCCCAAGGTAAACATTTTATACTTGAACTTTCAGAATGCATTCTTTGTTCATCCCTTTCATACTGGTTGGTTTTCAACTTTTGGCAATATCTAGCCATTCTCAAGTAATCTTAGACCTTGGCCATGTACACGGAAGATGAAAAGAGCCAAAGAGGGGCATATAGAATCACTGACTGGATCAATAAACAATGTTGCGATATATGCAGAAAAATAGAAATATCAAGAATTTCATTTTGCTTGAATCAACGATCAATGTCC
>NW_022103901.1:19330271-19344701 GCF_000313985.2 Echinops telfairi | reverse complement strand
ACTCACTCACTCTCTAATTCACTCATTCTCACTCTCTCACTCACTGACTCACTCTCTCACTCTCTAATCCACTCACTCTCATTCACTCATTCACTCACTCACTCACTCACTCTCTAACTCACTCACTCTCTCACTCACTCACTGACTCACCCTCTCACTCACTCACTCTCTCACTCACTCTCTCACACTCACTCACTCTCACACTCACTCACTCTCTCACACTCACTCACTCTCTCACACTGAATCACTCTCTCACTCTCTAATTCACTCTCTCTCAATCACTGACTCACTCTCACTCACTCACTCTCACTTACTGACTCATTCACTCACTCACTCACTCACTCACTTTCATTCACTGACTCACTCTCTCACCCTCAGTCACTCACTCACTCTCTCACTTACTCTCTCACTCACTCACACTCACTCACTCACTCTCTCACTCAATCACTCTATAACTCACTCACTCTCTCACTCAATCATTCACTCTCTCATACTCTCACTCTCTCACTCACTCACTGACTCACCCTCTCACTCTCTCACTCACTCACTCTCACTCATTCACTCACCACTCACCACTCACTCACTCTCAATAACTCACTCACTCACTCACTCACTCACTCTCTAATTCACCCTCTCACTCACTCACTCACTCTCACTCACTCACTCTCTCACTCACGCTCTAATTCACTCACAAAAAATAAAAAAAAGAGATCAAATGACATAGTACAATGGGAAAATCTGCAAAAGACCTCCTTGAAGTACTCAAAAGTAATAATATCACTTTGAGGAGTAAGGTGTGCCTGACCCAAGCCATAGTCTTTACCATCACCTCAGAAGTGGCAGAAATGGACAATAAAAAAGAAGAAGATATTGATGGACACTGTGTTAGGCTGGGTTCTCTAGAGAAGCAAAATCAGTGATACACCCCCACGTTCATTGTGCTGCAATTTTGGCAATATGCCTATTATTTTAAAATACTCGTTATATAGAAAGAGACAGATTTATAGCAATGGCTCACACAATTGTACAAGGGAGTATGTCCAGTTTACTTCAAATCTATGGTGAGACAGTAAGCTGGAGGGTTCTCCTGACTCCTACAGCTGTCTCAGGTGGATGCAGAGACAGTTGAGTCCAATGTCAGTTTGTGGCTGCAGAGTTCAATGAATTTAAGGTGAGCAGGTCAAATGGCAGGCTAGCGAAGGCTTCCACGGTTAGCAGGCAATATGGCAGGCTCTGAAGTCCAAAGAACCAGAGGTTGATAAGCTGGATGCATGATCCAGATCCAGCAAGAAACCAACAAACTCTTTACAAGAGTCCATTTATATCCTTCCATGAATGAATCTTGGCCTCCTGTTGTCATCCATCGCCTTCCACACACTGGAGTCTCTCTCACGATTTAGGCTCTGATACTAAGCCCTCCTTCAACTTCGAATGATATGGATTCCAATCCTTTGGTGACTGACAATGGTGTGCTTCTTCCATGTGGACTTAGTTGACATCTCTCTTAGATGGCTGCTTATTTGGAGACAAGCCTTTAAGACCCCAGATGCGATTTTATCTCAGAGCTGGTCGTCATCTAGATTATTTGCCACACTTTGCTATAGAGCCCATATCTTCTGTATTTCTTTCCTGAAGGCCAGTATCGAGCAGGGCCATGATGTAAGAACTAAGTGTTCTTAAATTGGAGCTGGGATTTAGTGTGAGCCCCAAACCCATTCTTGGATCTATGCTTTTTTTTCCTTTGAGTTTGCTGTAACATGGGAGTTCATGCATATACCTCATCATTTCATAGTTCAATCACATCAAACAGAGACATACAATTGCTTCCACAATCAGTCTCCAAACATACCCTTCCTTTCTGGACAACTTGACATCATCTCCCATTTATCTCCCCGACCAGCTTATTCTCATTGCTTTCCCTATAGCAGTGGTTCTCAACCTTCTAAATGCTGTGACCCTTTAATACCTCATGTTGTGGTGACCCCCAACCATAAACTTATTTTGTTGCTACTTCACAACTGTAATTTTGCTACTGTTATGATTTTGGCGACCCCCGTGAAAGGGTCAGTTGACCCCCAAAGAGATCACGACCCACAGGTTGAGAATCACTGTCCTATGGACTCAGTGTCACTGGGTTTCATATACCAACAAACAGAAAAACAAATAACACAGCTTCAAGAGGGTGACTCCCCACTGACAATGCACTTCTGAGATGCACCCTACTATGCACAAGCATAAGCAACATAAAAGAGAATGTCCGTTATAGGAAACAAGCCTCCCGAGAAGTCCCCCTATCTAAAATGGTGGGATAGGAGCAAAGTGGTCACTAAACAGAGTGCTTGGGAAAGAGGAATTTAGAAGATCAAAGGCACAAATCTGACCTGCACAGTTGCAACGTTGTCAGTAGGTCTCCAGGATGATGCATGCTGGACCTGATCTGGTTTCCAAATGTTCCGTGTTCTTGGTTTGTATTGTTTTCTTTGGTTTTTGTTCCTTTGTAGTAGAGTGCATCTCAGCGGTGTGATGTCAATGGAGGTCACGCTCTTGAAGCTGTGTTGTATGCTTTTCCATTTCTTGGTACGTGAAACCCAGGATGGATGAACCTATCGGGAAAGCAAGTAGAGTGGGATTTTAGGAGGAGGAAGGGACAGTGGTGGTGGGGGGGTAGTAGGGAGATGATGTCAAGGATCCCATGTAGAAGAAGAATGGTTGGAAACTGTGGTAACAATTGTACAGTTTTACTTGATGTCATTGAAATATGGAATGATATGTTATATGTATTAAATCCCAACTTAAACAATTTATATAGTATTTAGGCCGCGCTCCCAAGAAAACTTTATTAGGCCTGTGATCTGAAAAAGAGGGTTGCACTCCCCTCTAAACGTCTTACAATGAATTGGTTGCTAGCAGCAGATCTCATTACGGAGCTGATTGCATTATGTTCGAGCACATCATGAGGGAGGCCGCAGCTGCCAAACTGCTGAAAATCCTGGCTCCAACAAGTTGAAACAAAATCTAATGATCATAGTTTACTCCTTGTCAACTTGGCAACATATTTCATTAGTCAACGATCTCCAAACAAAGACAATAGTGAAGTCCTACCTGTGCCCACATAATATACCTAATACATATGATCAAAAACGCTCTAACTCCGTTTGCATCTTATAAGGGAGTAAAAAGTATTTGATGCATCCCTACAAAGCATAAATGCTCCTAACATTTACAGTTTTCTGCAACTGAGCATGTGGCCTAGCTGATACTTAGAACTACCATTTTCCACCACGGATTCCATATTCCTTTTGTCCTCAGTAAGTATCCTAAATGGCTGCTTTTCTTTGCCTGGCAAAAGTCTGGCTTATTAATAGTCCTGTCAGGATTGGGTTGCTGTAGTTTACCATTTTGAGAAAATAATAAGAGGAACTGGATTAGATGAGAAGAATGCAATCTCAGGATGGGAGGAAGGCTTGTTAACCACCTGTGATACACAGATGCCACAACCTTGCTTGCTGAAAGTGAGGGGGGCTTGAAGTACTTGCTGATGATGATCAAGGAATACAGCCTTTGCTGTGGATTACAACTCAATGTAAAGAAAACCTAGACCCTCACAATTGGACCAATGGTTAACATCATGATAAAAGGAGAGACGTTTGAAGTTCTCGAGGATTTCATCTTGCTTGAATCCACAATCAATGCTCATGGAAGCAGCAGTTAAGAGATTAAATGACTCACTGCATAGGATAAATCTGTTAGAGCCCTCTTTAGAGTGTTGAAAAGCAGGAAGTTACTTTGAGAACTAAGGTGGGTTTGCCCCAAGCCATGGTGTTTCACACATCATCTGCATGTGGAAATTGGACGTTGACTAAAGAAGACTGAAGAAGAACAATGCATTTGAACTATGGTTTTGGCAAAGAAAATGGAAAGTGCCCTAGACCGACAAAAGAACAAACACATCTCTCTAGGAAGAAGTACAGCCAGAATGTGTCTTAGAGGCAAGTACTCTGAGACTTGGTCTTACATCCTTTGGACATGTTGTCCGGAGAGACCGGTGCCTGGAGAAGGGCATCAGGCTTGATAAAGTAGCAGGACAGTGAAAAATAGGAAGACCCTTGACAAGATGGATGGACACAGTGGCTGCATTGATGGTCTTAAACATAAGAACAATTGTGAGGGTGGCACAGGACTGGACAGTCTTTTGTTCTGTTGCACATCGGGTCACCATGAGTCGGAATTGCCCTGATAGACGTAACAACAACACAAGTGTGCCGTTTACAGGGCAAGGTAAGACGAAGGGAGAATCTCATGGATTCCAGGCATATCTTTATTTCATCCCTACTGTAAACCAACCCAATTTCTCCTTGGTAATCAGGATCAATCACACAACTCAAATCAGTCATTCCATTCTTCTAGTTCAATGGAATTAATTGCATTAGGCTGGGTTTGTTAGAAAGCAAAACCATATATTTATGTCAAGAAAGTGGCTCACACAGAGGTAGAAGTTGGTAAGCCCAGATTGGTTCCAGCTCATGGGTCAGATGTTAAAGGGCGGCTCATGGTCAGTTGTTCATTCTTTACCAACTTGGTCCAGTAACAAGCTAAAAGCTGTTTCCCATATAGAGAGTGGTTGTCTCCAGAGGATGGTAGAGTTTTGCTCCAAAATCCTAAGGGCTTACGCTGTGATTCACCAGCAGGAATCTGCAAAGGTCTCCAAACTGCATTTCTATCTGCCAAAGACATTACTAGCACAAATGGATCAGTTAAGTCATATGGCCAAAGCAGCAGAGTGATTTACAAAGCTTCCTGGACCTGCTGCAAAGCCTTCTTGTGAGTTTCACTCATAACGAACAGTTTTTCAAGTCAGTTGATAAATGGACTGATATAGCACACCAAAATGATAGATGAGTTGCCTCCGAGATCCAAAGAGACTCACCAGGCCACGCACTAGGCCAAACAGCTTGTTTTATCATCTATGGTCGGCACAAATGAAAGAACCCCTCAGTAAGACGAAGTGGCACAATATCCACAGCGATGGACTCAAACATACCAACAATCATGAAAACCGTGTAGAACCAGACAACTTTTCATTCTGTTATACATAAAGTCACCATACATCTGAGCTGACTTGTCAGCAACCAAGAATCCACGAGGGGGAGGGGGACCAAGAAGCTGCTATGTAAGAAAATCACTCAGGTCAGTTGGAGCGCAACTCTACATGTCTCAGGAGTTAAAAGGGCACTATTCAATAGACATGCTGTCCATAACACTCAATAAGGAATTTGCTACCAGCAGACCACAGGAATGAATACTCCACAATATCTTCAGGCTAGCTCAGACATGTTGTTTTCTGATCTGGTTGTAGAAGTTTATATTCTCTGTTTATAGGTTTTGAAAATGTGATGTTCAGATTCTAAAGGGGCATGCCTTTCAAAATTCACCAGAATGAAACCCAGGAAAAGTCTCAGCTGGTCATAACACCACAGGGCACTTATCTATAAAGATACTTTGTGCAGTAAGTGTCCAGAGCAAGAGTCACTCACTCACTCAACAAAAACCTCTCTGGACTCTACTCTATGGCAGGTATCGTTTCCATTCTAGGAAATTAGGATCCGGTAGTATAACAAGCTTAAGACTAATAGAGGAGATATGCTAGCCAAATCAGTTGGGGACATTGGGTAATCTAATATTCTACTTTTTCTTTTATATGTTCATTACATACAGCTATGTAACAAAGTATCCCAAAATGTATTGGGTTGTAACAAAAGAATTTATTATCTTATAGTTTTTTTGGACCAGTAATCTGAGTAAAATTTAGCTGAGCCTTCTGCTTCAAGACCATTTATCAGGAGCAAGAAATGTGTCAGGCGGGGCATCAGTTAAGTCAGGTGTAATGGGGGGATAGCATGCTTCCAAATTCACTCATGTTTCAGGTAGGATTCAGTATCTCATAGACTATAGCCTGAAGGCCTCAACTCCTCATGAGCTGGGCGTAACATTTACTTCCTTCCCACGTGATTCTCTCCTGTGTTAGTCCAGGTTTGAGTAGAAAAACAAATTTATAGAAACTCATGTGTGTGAAATAGAGACATTTATATCAAATAATAATTGGATATTAAGAAAACATCCCAGTCCAGTCCAGATCAAGTCCATAAGTCCAATGTTAGCCCTCATGTCTGCTACCAGTCTATAAATACCTCTTCAGACTCATGCAACACATACAATGGTGCTGAATACAGGAAAATCACAGGCCAATGAGTGGAAAGTCTTGTGGCTCCAGTGGTGGTTGAAGCAACTCATCTCACCGCAGGTGTTGGTCTCCATGTGTCTTCTCCAGCTCCAGGGCTCTGGCTGCATTAGGGTAGCTCCATCTGTCTTGTAAATAGGAATGTCTCACAGGGGTTTTCTATGTGTCCTGTCTCCAGTGAGCTAATTTTCTCCATAGAGCCTCCAATTGAGGTCATCAAGCTGTGATCTGAATCCACCCATTCACTCCTAATAGTCTCAAGTTGACACCAGATTATGTAATTACTCCAGACCACCCCTTGTTAACGTGACACTTTCACACAACTCTTTAGCTATATATAATTTGCAAACAAACATAATAAAATCATATCTGTATCCAACAGGATAAAACTAAAATGTATACATTAAAAATGTACCAAAGCCTTATTTTAACATAATATTCTATAAGTGAATAACACAATATTATATGCCTAACAATTGCAGTTAAGAAACACCTACATATTAGTCTTATGAAAATATTCCCCCAGCTATGAAAATTTGTAAGCCAGACACTTCATGCCTTTATCTGTCCCATTTTGGGTATCCAGTTTCTGTACTGCCCACTTACATCAACCCAGTGCTCTGAGGAGACAATCATAGTCTTTGATGTGAAGAATCTTCTCTCTAGTTGGAACCTTGTGAAATGTGCATCCATAAGCAAAGTCATATCTGGACAGGCCATCCATAAATTCAGCAGCAATATGTACCAGATCACAGGCTCAATATCTTATCATCTTTTGGTTGGGTTCTGGTCAACTCAATGTGGGATGCCTCACGAGGGTGCCCATTGGTTGCCTCACCTTTAGACCATGGGCAGAGTCACAAATTCTCTACAACCTTAGTCTCCTGGGGCTATGTCATGAACTTCACGCCAGTCAACCTGCTCTCCTCTTCTCCTCTATTCCCTGTGAACCAGGTCTGCATGTGTCAGTGGCCAGACTCAACCTGTCTCTTTATTGCTGCATTTATCTCACTTCCACTCAACGAGTGGATCCAGGTGGTCACCTAGCAAGCATTTCAGCCTGCCCAAAGGTTCTCTTTAACATTCATTCCTATAGAGGTGAGTTTCTTCATGGCTCCAGATTTTTTCTCTCCTCTGGCAAAAACCAACAGTTAAAAAAAAACAAACCAAAAACCAAAGGATTCCATTTTTCTTTACTCTGTCAACAGCCCCCTAGGTAAGTCTCTTCACCTTTGAATGCCATGAGCACTCAAGACACTAGGTGGGGCTTATCTTTTCAAAGCTTTCTTTGTAGGCATGTCCTAAACCCATTTAAAGATTAAATTTTATGGCTCAAGGCAAATGGGCTTCCAAGCTCTCCATTTTCATTTTCCAATAATCATTTCTATCAATCATTATATCAAGAATAATAAGCAAAAGAAATCAGTATAAACAAAGAATCAGACTCTAAACTCGATTCTTAAAGCAGTTAAGTTCAATCCTTATTTATCTTATCTGAATCCTTATCTAAACTATTCCATTGATACAAAATATTGCCTCAGGCCTCTGGCTTCTGTTGGAAACTGACACTGAGAGAAATATGACTAGGATTATATGCTCTAATTTATAACAGAGGGAATCTGGAAAGCTAGTATTCCACAGTAGGAAAGCTACCCCTTTTGTAAGTTAGAGATAAAATCCAAGCATATTATCCTGCTTTAAATATCATTTCCACAGATTCTACCCTAATAGCTATGCTCCTTAAAATGAGCACATAGTTAATTCTATCTCCCTACCAAAGCAGACATTCTTGTGATCTCCTCCCACCATGTCACTAATCCCCCCTCATGCCTTCCCCCAATGCAAGTATTAGGTTTCCTCACCTGTGAGCTCAGGGATTTTACTGTGGTTACCACCCACCTTGTGATCTATGTAACCACTGAATATGGATGTCTTATGGCTACTTACTGCAAGGCAGTAAAGATTCTCTCTCTTTGAGCAGACTTGACTGTTGAGCTCATGGCTGTCCAAGGAAGTGAGCATGTTACCATAAAATGTGTCTGACTCCCCCATTTTTCTCTCTCTCCTATCATCTATGACTTTACTATGATCTTTATATATTATAACTGTACAATTGCACCTACTGACCCCTCGATTGTTACAGGGTGGTTTACTCTGACAGGCTTCATTGCCCATAGCCATTGCAGGACCTTCGGTCAGCCACTTTGACCTCAACCAGCCAATTTCACTAAGCTGTATTGTCTCAGAGAAGTTCAAGAGGTAATTTTGCCACTCGAACTCAAGATTCACATTAACAACATTCATTTCCATCATTTGAAACAAACCAAAGACAAAAACCAAACAAAATAATCAAAATGTTAACTTCGCATATTACGTTCCAGAAAACAACCCAGTAAACTGCATGGCCATATCTGATGTCTGGCTAGCCAAAGAAGAAAAACTGCCATGATGCAGAGGTCAAACAAGCATCCACTCTTCATCTTTATGATTTGTTTCTCTAGTACTCCACTCCCCAAATACCATAATGTATTAGTCTGGGTTGACTAGAGAAACGAATTCATAAACACTCATGTGTGTACAAGAAAGAGCTTTATATAAAAAGTAATTGTACATTAGAAAACATTCCAGCCCAGTCCAGATCAAGTCCATAAGTCCAATATTAGCCCTTATGTCCAATACTAGTCTATAAATTCCTCTTCAAGCACACGCAATGATGCTGAATGCAGGAAGATTGCAGGCCAGTGGGTGGAAAGTCTTGTGGCTCCAGTGGTGGTGGAAGCAACTCATCTCGGTGCTGACATGGGTCTCCACATGTCTTCTCCAGCTCCAGGGCTCTGGCTCTATCAGGGTAGCTCCATGTGTCTTGTAAATAGGAATGTCTCTCGGGGAGTGTCTATGTGTCCCACCTCCGGCGAACTATTTATCTCCATAAAGCCTCCAAATGAGGTCATCAAGCTGTGACCTGATTGACAGGCTATAATCCACCCATTCACTCTTAATAGTCTCAAGTTGACACCAGATTATGTAACTACCGCATCTCCCATAGAGCAACTCCCAATATGACAACTTGCTTCATCAAAGCATGCAAGCAAGAAAAAAATTAATCAGAGAGAGAGTGCAAATGAGAAGAAAGTTACAGGTTTTTTTGACCTAATGTTGGAAGTGATTTTGGTAGGGAGATTTCTACATGCCCTGTATAACCCTGGGACTGTCAATATGATGTATATTTTAAGCTTCCATGATTATGTTTTTTTGCAAAAAATAATTTTGCAAATATAATTAACACCCCAAATCAAATGACCTTTGGATAGGATCATTATCAAAGTGGCCTTACTCTAATCACATAAGCACTTATGAAATCTACCTACTATGTATTTAATGACCATGAGGCTTAGTTCAGAGATGGTGGAAGTCAGAGATGTGAAGCATCAAAAGCATTCACCATATTGTTGCTGGCTTAAGGAGGGAGAGGGCCATGTGTCAAGGAATGCAGCTGGATGCTAGTAGTTGAAAATCACTCCTAAGTGAGAGCCATCCAGGAAAATGGAAACTTTAGTCTTACAGCCATAGGGAGCTAAATTCTGCCAACAGTTGGAATGAGCTTGGAAGCATATTTTCCCAGAGTGCTTCCAGACACAAACTCAGCCTGGCCAACCGCATGATTTCAGACTTAAGATACTTTGATCAGAGAACCAGTTAACTAACACCGAGACTCCAAGTCCACAGAAGCAGCGAGATAATAATACTGTGTTTTTTTTTAAGATAATACATTTATAAAAATGTGTTATGCTGCGTCAGAATCGAATATAGCAATACCTCTTCATTTTGTACTATTTAGTTCATGAAATAGAATTTTTGTAAAATTTTCATTTTGAAAAATTTTGTCAAACTTTAACTTTGTAAAATTTTATTCATGGACTAAAATCTCAGAGTCAGTAGATATATTTAGTGAGCTCATAGGGTGGCGTCAAGACAGAGACTAGGCAGAACCACTACTCCAACCCTCTAGAACAAAGACCCAGGGAACCAAGTGAATAGAAACCGATGACGATCCTGAGACCCTGAGCTTCAAATAAAAGTCTAAAGAAGTACATAAAATATTTGTTGGAAGAAGAACTTGAATGAAAATCATGAATGAGGAGAGATATGAATGGTATATTTCCAGTTTCCCTGACATAGTGCTATCATTTTGAATTATAGCAAACAGTGTTCTAGTCAAGGTTGGAACCCGATAAGCACATGTGCTTGCCCAGGACTTCACCAGCACACATGCTAGAGACAGGAAACTAGAAAGGTATAATCTCCCCCACTTTCCACCTGCATTGACTTGTGACAGAAAGGGAGACACCCCAGTCTCACCCATCTGATAATTAATGACACTCTTTCTATTGCCCCTGACTCACTTGGTGGCACACCGGACCTGCCTTCCTCTGAGCAGTCCCCCACCATTCCACTCTTCTGGTGGCTGGAGACTTGTTCTTTCGGAACAAACCATGACCATCTGCAGCATCTGAGGTCATTAAAGTGCACTCCAAAAGATCTGGAATCCCGCAAATTCTTTATCTGCATTTGGTGGCACACCTCCCTCAAATTGTGTGTCACTCACCCACCAGCTAGCTCCATGTTCAGCAACTTGCTCTTCCAAGGGATACGTCAACCACCACCTAAGCCCATCACATCTGTCATATGCACACATTCTCACACAGATCAGGCACTAGACTCTCACTACCTCTGAAATTGGTGTGATTTTTAAATTGTGCGCTACGTTCCTGCCACCTCTGGAGTTGATGACTTGTATTTTAGCAGCTTCTGTAGTCAGTGACGCACAGTTGCAACATCTGCCACTGCTTTCTCCTTATTCTTTTTTGTCTCTTCCTTTAAAAAAATGACAACAGCCACCCCCACCCTCCAAAAAACCCCACCTAACAGGAAGTAGCTACTACATCTGCTTTGCCCAGCCATGCCCACCTCATCTGCTAGTCCGTGTACTAGGCGCTACCACTCACTCTTGTACCACTTAGTCAAGAACTGCTGTGGCCAATACATGCCAAACCCACCAGCAATTTGTAAACAATAGCAAATACACATCCAAAAGAAGGCACAAATAATGCAGTTACAGAAGTTTCAAATGGAGAAAGCCTCAAGACAGTATTAAGATAGAACTAAGCTGTTTTAACTAGGGAAGATAATAATAATTTACAGGGAAACAACAAAGAAAATTAATAAATGTTCTCACCAGAATAAAAGAACAAATTCATAAAGGCTCTTTAAATGCAAGAGCAAAAGCAATAAAGAAATAAAAAATAAATCCATAGACAAGATGAGCTCAGTCAAGAAAAATATATGGAACAAAATTCATAAGTAACACACACACACACACACGCACACACAATGCTGACAGCAAAATGGCATACCTCGCAATAATTATATTGTATGTAAATGTATGCAATACATCAGTAAAGAGACAAAAAATGGCAAAATGGATAAGAAAACATGACTCGTTGGCATGCTATTGACAAGAGAGACACCTTAGACAAAAGGATAAAAATAAATGAAAAAAAATCAAGCCGTTAAAAAAGCATATTCAGTAAATGGCAAACAAACAAAAAACAGAATAAGAAAGACAATACTGATTTCTGAGAAAATAGACTTAGGGGCAAAAACCTTCATAAGAGTCAAGGAAAGGCATTATATAATGATTAAAGGGTCAATCCAACAGGAATACATGACCATAATAAATATCTACAAATGAATGAAAGAGCCTCAAAATACAAAAGTCAAAAATGCACAGAATTGAAAAGATAATCCCAAGACACTGGAATACATAATTTTGATGATATAATTAAAAACTCAGCAAAGAAGCAGAGAATCTAAACAACAAACCCACCAATTTGACCTCAGAGACATATACAGAATTAAAACAAACAAAGTCACTGCCATTGAGTCACAGCAATTCTATAGTGGAGTAAAAATGCTCCTTTGAGTTTCTGAGGCTGTAAATCAGAAGAGAAAGCTTTGGAAATAGAAAGCCTTGTCTTTCTCTCTTGGAGCAACTGGTGGGTTTGAACTGCTGGCTTTGCTGTTAGCAGCCCAACACATAACCCACTATGGCTCAGAATATTCCTTATGTAGAAAAGTCTACCTGACAAAAATGCGATATACCTTTTTTACAAACACTTAAGGTCGTTCTCTGGAATAGGTCATATGTTAGGCCACAAAGCAAACCCAACAAATGTTGAAGCATTGAAATATCGCACGGCATCTTCTCAGCTCACAATGCTATGAAACTAGCAATCATTTTCAAAGGATAAAGGCTAAAGCCCTGCGGCCCAGGTGATCAAGGGCTGAATCAAAACTCGCTCTAAAGTATCTAATTAGGAACAGAAAACAAGGTGTATTCTCCCATTGGGGGTGGTCTACAGAAGTAAAATTAAGCATTTTTGCAAATGACAAGTTGCCCCTCCTGGTTTACCCACCAACAAAAGTGAAATTACCTTCTCTGAGAACATGTTCCCTCCCCCACCTCTGGATGTGAATTTTTATTAAGGTTCACTGAGCACCCTTGGAGGAATGTAGGTTGATTGGGGTGGCCATGGGAAAATACTATATTGCAGGAATTGATTGGTCTAAGTCCACACAGAAGAAGCCCATCAACCTGCATGATCCAAATAGTGTAAAAAATAAAATCCAAGACAAGAGCGTAGAAGAATATATTATATTTTAATGACATCTTTCTAAGGAAGTTTTTAAAATTCCCTTTATATACTCTTGACTATAGTAGAGCACACAGGGGACAAAGCTATAAAAATATTATAGCCATAAACAAACACCTGAATGGAATGAATCGCTGGACTTAGAGGCTTAGGACCATAGACTCAAGGAACACCTAGGTCAATTGGTATCACGCAGTCCATAACAACAGGTTATATTCTCCTTGAGTAGAAAACTGAGGACTTAAAAGCTTGAAGTTCCCATCTGAGATGCAGCTGTTAGTTTTTCCCCATTGGAAACATAGAAGACTGAAGAAAATCAATAATGCAAGGAAACAAGTAGGGCACAGTACTAGTCAACTACATAAACCTTAGCTTCCATGCCTTGAACCGAGAGGAATTCAATGGTGCCCGGCCACCACTGCTGAACACTCGGGTTGAGATTACAAAAGAGGTCCTGAATGAAGTGGGAGAAAAAAAACCCACCTACATTATAAAAGTGACCAGACTTAATGATCTGCTAGAGACTGGTGAAACATCTAAGACTATGACCCTGAGACATGCTCCTAATCTGGAAACGAACTCACCCCATTGATCAACTTTCAGTCGAACAACAGATGGGCCTATGAAGTGAACAATAACACCTGGAGGATCCCACATTTCCCAACAATCAATCCTTAAGACCAAAAGGGCAGCATTTGCTGAAAAACAAAGAAGTGAAACAGGATGAATGAAAACAAGGAGCACAATGAGGAAGTGGTTATACTGTAGGAATTACAATTGAAGTCATAAATCAAATTCTATATGAATTGTTGAATCAAAGACCAATTTACTCTATAAGCTTTCATCCAAACCATAACAAAAAGTTACTGAATAGGTAAATGAATTCATGCTTGCAATGCTCTGAGCAGAGTACCTAGCATATAAAAAGTGCTTTGATAATTATTGTCAGTTGCTGTTCAATCTCCTCTGACTCCCCAAGTCCCTATGTATGAGGGCAAATGAAAAAATATTGCTACTAGGGTTCCAACACGTACATGGCTTTATCTCAAACAAATTATGTTTTAAAAACTGTATCATAAGTGGATGACTGCAGAAAAGGTTCCTCAATGATACACTTGCCTCTGTGTTTTTAAGGTGCCTTCCCAAAATGGATATTTTCTGTACTATGGGGGAAAAAAACAGTTCTGAGGTCAGGGTTAATATTAAATGTTTAACAAAACTCATGTGGACATCTTCTCAAACGTTTTCTACAAGCTGTCTGGAATGCTCTGCGACATAAAACCAGTTTTTAGGTGAGTCAAGAGTTTCCAGAAAGGTCGAGAAAGACCTGAAAGCTGAATTCAAGTCAGAGAGGCCAACTCAGATTGTTAGGGGGACTGTTTTTGTTTGTTTGGGGTTTTTTCAAATCATTTTATTGGGGTTCGTACAACTCATCACAATCCATCCATCCATCCATTGTGTCAAGCACATTTGTACATT
>NW_022103901.1:19328571-19329427 GCF_000313985.2 Echinops telfairi | reverse complement strand
TAAACCTATAAATATATGCACGTAGATCTATTTCCCCATCGTAGGACTTGATCAAGGGCAATGTAACTGAGAGGAATTACTGAAACCCAAATGAAGGCTGAACATGGTAGTGGGACAAGATAAAAGTAAAAGGAAATGGAGGCAAGAAGTAGGAGACAAAGGGCATTTATAGAGGTCTAAATATAGGCATGTACAAATATATTTATACATGACAATAGGGTGAGTGTTTTTATAAAACTCTGTTTGGGTGAGTGCTTTTATCAAAAGGAGTGCTTTTGATAGATTTTAGAAATAACACAAGACAATCATAGGGGAAGAAGAAATTTTATGAAAATAGAATACCGCATTAGTGAGAAAATGGCTATGGAAGTTGCACTAAAGGATGTTTTCCCAAAGCAATATTACTCCTGCTCATTATTCAAGGGTACCAAGAGATGTCCTAGGCTCTAGCCTCATCCAAACTACAGCCTTGATCTTCCCTCTTCAGACTTCATTTTGCTCCCACAGCTTAGAGAATATTTAAAAGGGGGCATGGCTTGACTCCCTTAAGAATTCCCAAGCTACTGTTGGACATGGTATAAATTGCAGAATCCAGAATTCATTGGGAAAGGATTGTTAGAGAGCTAGCAACACCTCATCACAAAGGTCTAGACCCATGTAAAAGATATGTTCAGAAACAGTAGCTTCATTTTGATGTTTTTTGTTTCATAAAGATTCTATGGATTTATAGCAAAACTGTTTTCACTTACACTCATGTAAGAGTACATTAAAAATGGTGCTTGGCACACCAGCCTGCGTGATCACGAGGTGCCGAAGGGATCAGTTATCAGGCATCAAAGAACAAAAAATCATATCA
>NW_022103901.1:19322195-19326600 GCF_000313985.2 Echinops telfairi | reverse complement strand
TGCTTGAGAATGACTATACACTTGGAGGTCATCAGGAGTGGATTGGGGATCATTCTCAGCTGTCTAGACCAAGCAGACATCACTGTTTATCCCACAAGTAGGGCCCACTCCCTTCCGATAAGGATAGTAGTTGTCTGTTTCCTTGTAGGAGACACTGGAGAGGTCAAACCCGCCCAAGGATGACCAAGATGTCATCCTTGTCACATGTATACCCCTATGTCACATGTATACCCCTAGACTTTCCCATTCCTATAGGCACACCCCTAGCTCATCCCTTCCTGTTACGCTTATGCCTGTCATAGATCCCCTTCCTACAATGTATATGCCTATTGCACTATCCCTTCCTGTGACATGTGATTCTGTAATCATGTCCCCCTAAAGTGAGATAACGATTGGTTAGCAATAAAGAGGCTCTCTCCGGAGCCCGGGAAGCTCTCCCCGGTCCTGGCTTCCCGGGGCCCTCTCTGGCTCTCGGGCCAGGGGAGGCTGCCCGATTCTCGGTCCCCGAGGCTGCTCCTGCTCTCGTGGCCGGGTTCCCCCCACGAGGACCATCAAGCAGGGCTGAGGTGAGCAATGCTACCATGAATTGTGCCTGACTCCATTACTCATGCTCTATGACTTTACTATAATCTTTACTTATTATCACTGTACAATTGCGCCTACCAGACCTGTGATGATTTGTGGGGTACCCCTTTCCTTTATCCCCACAGTTCAGCTTCAGCATGAGTACAATTAAGTGTTCTTCTCAAGGTTATCGAGAGTTTGTTATGATCCACAGTCAATTTCAAAGTCAATAAAACACAAGTAGACATCTCTCTTATATTCTCTGCGTTGAGCCAAGATCCATCTGACATCAGGAATGATATCTTATTGCATGTGCTCTTCTGCATCCATCCTGAATTTCTAACAACTCCCTGTCGATGTACTGCTGTAACTATTGTTGAATGATAGTCACCAAACTTTTGCTTGCATGTGACATCAATGATTTTGTTCTATAAGCTGAGCATTCTGATGCGTTATCTTTCTTTGAAGTGGGTACAAATTTGGATCTCTAATAGTCAGTAGGCAAAGTAGTTGTCTTCCAATAGAATAGTGAACATTTCCAGTTCTTCATTAGCTTGTTGAAGTATTTCAGTTGGTATTCCATCAATCATGGAGCCTAGTTTTTAGCAAATGCCTTCAGTGCAGCTCCGGCTTACTTTTTCTTTCAGTACCCTTGGTTCTTGCTGATGTGCTACCTCTTGAAATGGTTGAATGTTAACTAATTCTTTTTGTTACAGTGACTTGGTATATTCTTTCCATCTTCTTTTTTAATCAACAGTTTTATTGGCATATCATTAATATATTCCACAATTCAATAGTTCAATCACATTTTTCCATCTTCTTTTGATACTTCCTGCATCTTTCAATAATTTCCTCATAGAATCTTTAAATATTGCACTTGCAACTTGAATTTTTTCTTCAGTTCTTTCAGTTTAAGATAGACTGAGCTTGTCCTTCCTTTTTTGGTTTTCTAGTTCTAGGAATTTGCACATTTTTATTATAAAACTTTACTTTGTCCTCTGGAGCTGCCATTTAAATTTTCTGTTCACTTTTTTTACTTTATTTTTTCTACCATTTGCCTCAGCAACTCTAAGAATAAGAACTATTTTCAGAGACTATCCTGACATCCACTTTGATCTTTTCAATGACTTTTTGCTTCTTCGTGTGTAATGTTCTTGTTGTTATCCCATAGCTCATCAGATATTCTTTCTTTAGTCTTCAATGCATCGAGTCTGTTTTCAGATATCCCAGAAATTCAGCTGGGATATACTCAAGGTTATATTTTGGCCTTTGTGACCTTGCTTTAATTTTTTTCTGCTTCAATCTGAGTCTACTTGTGAGCAACCAATAGTGTGTTCCACAGTAGGTCCCTTATCTTGCTTTATTTGTTGATAATATTGAACTTCTTTCTCACCTCTTTCCACAGATATTTTCCATTTGACTTCTGTGTATTCCATCTGGGGAAGTTCTATGTGTATAGTCACAATTCGTGTTGTTGAAAAATGTATTTATTTATTTTTTCAAAACCATTTTATTGGGAGTTAATACAGATTTTACATCATTCCACAGTTCAATAACATCAAGCAGTATTGGGCAATTGCTATCACAGTCAGTTTCAAAACATTCTTTTCCTTCTTGAACTCTTTGGCATCAGCTCCCTTTTATACCCCCACCCCCTGTACCCCACAGAAACTCTTATTCTACTTGCTGTCCCTATAGGTTCATCAGTCTTGGGTTTCATCTACTTAAACGCATAAGACAAAAGTTCAAGAAGGTCACTTCCAATGATAAAATACATCTGAGATAAACCCCAATATGAAACAACAAAGTACACACCATGTTGGAGATCAGACCAGGACTAATGTGCATCAGAGCAGGGGTCATCTAACAAGGTTTTAACCATTCAGGTCCAGTTTCTCACTTTGATCTTCCATGGTCATCTCTCCAGTGCACCCTACGTGGTCGCTCCTTTCCTCCCACCCCTTTATTGTGGATGGAGGGAACTCACCAGAGGCTTATTTCCTATGTAGATCCCACAAAAGTATCTTGGGCTCCCACTGTCCTCCATAGCTTTCTGAAAACGGTATTTATGATGAATCAATTATTGTTCTTGCAGAATTATGTCATTCAATCTCTAGTTTCATTTCTATCACCAAGGCATAATTTCTAGCTACTGTTCCTCCTCTTTGTTTCTAATGTTTGCCCTCCAACCACCAATAATTATCAATGTATTTTAATTGTATGTTTGATCATTTTCTGTCTAACTATGGGAAAATTCCTCAATTCCTTCATCAACAGCCTTATTGGTTTATGCACAAATTTGAATAATAGTTGGATTTACTGGATTTCCTTCTATGCAGATAGAGATTATCCAATCATAGATAGCATTGGTAAGTCAAGCTGGATCTTTAAATGCTCTTTTGGATGATGAATGTGATGCCATTCCTCTTGATTCTGTCTTTCCCAGCACAGTGAAGCATGACTTCCTGAATCAAAATGGTCAGTATCAGTCTATTTCCGCTCATTAATGCCTAGGGGAGCCATCTTTGTGGGTTCCATTCCATTTTTGACTGCTTCCAATTTTGCTAGATTCATACATCAGACATTACAAGGTCGAATTATTGAGAGATATTTACAGTTCTTTCTTTTCATGTAGAGTTGTGCCCTATCATCACATGACGTTGTTACTCTGTTGAAGCCATTATTCCCATTGCAGTGAATTGTGGAGCCCATGGTGGGAGAATCTAGAGGGGAGGAATGCTGATTGATATCAATAATAAGGGAGTGGTATAGCATTTGGGAAAAGTCAAATACTTGGGACATCCATAACTTCTACCTCCTGGGGTCAGTCCTTTTCTTTTAGAAGAAACAAATATTTTAAGAGTTATTTTTGCAACACTATATAATAATTTACAGCACATTGAAATCTTTCCATAAGAGAATAAACCCACTGCCATGGAAGTGGTTACAAATCATAGATAACATACAGGAGAACTACCTCATAGGCTTTCCATGGCTACAATCTTTAAGGAAGCCAACTTCCACATCCTTCTGTGGAAATGGAGCCAGTAGGTTCAAACCGTCAACATCTTGGTCGTAAACAACACTCAGCCACTGTGATGTCAGGTCGCCTCAAATTTAATAAAGCAATTAGATTGCTTTACCAAGGAATCCTAGTACAGCAACAGCCAAGAAATCAGCAGCGAACTGAAAGACAGCAGATATATATTGACAGTTCCAACCCACCCAGTAGCTCTGGGAGAGAAAGATGTGAACATCTTCTCCTGTACAGATTGCCATTGTGTGCCTTCCAGTTGAGTTCCACTCCTTGTCACCCAACATCACATAGCAGCACAGCCTCCTAGCATTTTTCAAGCTACAATTGTTATAGGAGTGACTCACCAGGTCTTTTCCCCCCTCACAGCCAATGGGTGTGTTCACATGACTGACTTTTTGGTCAGCAGCCAATTATTTACCCATTGTGCCACCAGAGCTATTTTCCATAAATATTTCAGCCCAGGAAAACCCTATAGGGCAGTTCCACTCCACACTAGCTGCCAAGATTCATGCCGGCTTCATACAACTTGATAACACCTGAGGGGGAAATCCGTGGCTCTTTGCTGTGGCAATCAATTCTAATCACCCAGAGTGCTTTCACAAAGTCTGGTCTCCACACCCAGAAACTATGATTTAATTGGTCTGGAATAGAGCCTGACAGTACTAGTTTTGCACACATTCCCACATAATTAAAATTGGAAGCCACTAGGTAGGTCTAATGAGGACACGAGGCTGAGGGCTCCTGCTCTGGCATGCAAGTGGTGTATGCGGCAGGAAAAGAAAGCACGAACCTCATCGTGAATAC
>NW_022103901.1:19315753-19321884 GCF_000313985.2 Echinops telfairi | reverse complement strand
TATCTTATATTACACTGCTCAGCCTCTCCCTTCACCTACCCCTCTGCTGCCCGTCCCCCAGAGAGGAGGTTATATGTAGCTCCCTGTGATCAATTCCCCCTTTCTACACCCCCCCTTCCCTCCTGGTATCGAGTTTGTAGATTTAGTCCAATGCTAACGGTTACATTCTTCTTCAGATCTTCCTCTCTCTTTAAGAGACATAATTGAAGTCTTAGGGGACTTCCCAAAGAGACTTCGGTGATCTTTCGTTAAGACATTGGAGTGAAAGGCAGTTAGGCATGAAGGTCCCCACGAATGCCACCGGAATTAATACAAAGTTGAAATTTTGGGTCACATAATTTCCTGACAAGAGAGCCAGTTGAAAATAAGCCTTGCAAATGATGGCGATGTGCAGAGAGTGGATTGAGCCTGAAACTAGGTGTACAGAATAAACAATGCCAATGGCCAAGCAATGATCAATTAGCAGCCAGAGATGAGTTACTGTTGGGTTTACTACGACCATATCCAAGTGAAAGCTCTTTAGGGACATCCAATAGCTGTCACTCCTCAGAATAATGTTATGTGAGGCTGCTGGTGTCTTTGGCCAGTTTCAGCGAGCAGATGTCACCGAATGTAGTTCAGTCTCATTTCTGTACAAGCCGTCCATACCCTGCCCCAGGCAGCCTCTGAGCAAGAGTCTCTGAGTTTCTTTTATGAGAGGGAATGAATAAACGAAATAATAATTCTACACTGTCCTCCTTGATAACGGGATGTCAATTACAGTTTTGGTCTTTGTTGGGACAGTATAGGGAGTCATTATTCATTCATGTAAAATATTTATCAAGTAATTATTTTAGGTCAGGACTCTAATTGGTATTAGAAATGCAGCAATGACCACAACAGACTAGCATCTTGCCCTGAAATTGCTTATAGTCTACTATGGAAACAGAAAAGCAAGTAGACCAAGCAAATAAAATTTCAGATTACCATAAAAGCTCTGCGACAAGCAACGCAGCATGCCTTGAGTGCAAAACAGATGCCCACACAAGTAGCAAAAGAAAAACTAGACAAATGCCACTTCATCCAAATGAAAACTGTTTGTGTTACAATCGACATCACCCATAAAGAAGTGAACAAACAACTCACAAAATGTGAGCAAACACACTATCATTCCTCGCCGCTTATCTACATGATCTCACATATATGATATGATCAAGATGAACATATTATTACTGACTTTAGGCACGACTTGCATGACTCTTCTCAGGTCAAAGGCAGTCAGAATAGACTGATAGGGCATGACTCATGACTATGTGACCCCCGGTGATCTCCATTAGAGACACACTCAGGTAAGCTCCTAAGAGAAACTGCCCCTCTCTGGGCCTGATGAAGAGGGGTGGAGGGAATCCATTTCCTAATGCCCTCTGCTTGAGAGCAAGATGATCTACATCCTTGGTTAATGATTCGAAGGAGTTCAATAGAGACTTAAGTGGGGACTCTACAAATGATTTAGGACTTTACTGTCATAGCCTTCTGCCAACAGGGTCCTCAGAATACAAGTACTAATACAAATCTCCCCTCTGATTATGGATTCTATTATTAGTAATCAATTTGATCACACCGGCTGAAGTGTTTCTTCCCTGTGGATTTAGCTAATAACTCATTTAGATGGCTTCTTGCTAAGACAAGCCTTTCAAGGTCTCAGACACTGTTCTTTCTGATCACTGGCCAACATCTGATTTCTTTACCCCACTCTGCTCGGCTCCCATATCTTCTGTGCTGCTTCATGAGGACCAGTGTCTAACACAGTGTGTAAGGCCGAGTTGACTGGAGAAACAAATCCAGTGACGCTCATATATGTGTAAGAGAGAGCTTTATATCAAGAAGTGGTTATAATCAGGAAATCATCCCTGCCCAATCCAGATCTAAGTCCAATACTCATCCATAAGTCTGATACTAGGCCATACATTCTTCTTCAGACACACACAGCCACAAGAAATGATGTAAAATGCAGGAAGATCACAAGCCAGGTGGGTGAAAAGTCTTGTGGATTGGTGGTGGAAATGTCACACAGCTGGTGTAGGTCTCAGTGTGGCTACTGGCATAAACGCGAAGGAAGAGAATGGGGAGGGTGTCCAGGACTCTCCTTATATGTGGAGGTCACACCCACCAAGAGGCACCATCAGGCTTTGACTTGATTGACAGGGTAGACTCCACCCCTACACTTCAAGTTGACACGGAATTATATAGCTACCACACAGAACCACATTATAAGAACTAATTGTTTTTTATATTAAAGCTTAGATTAAGAGCAAACTCCAAATCCCCCACCCCACCCCCACACGCATATGAATGATACACCAAGAGACAGCATTATCAACTAGAGAAATAACATAAGTAACCTCCATGGGATATTTGGTGTGTCCAAGAATAATACCATTAATATAGCAAAGTGGTATAAAATTTAAATATTTAAAAAGGCAATAAAATAATATATATGGAAGATTTTTAGACTAAAATATGTTGAACATTCCCTTATACAGATTTAAAAACTTAAGTGGCAGGACACAAACAATATGGGTTAGACACAAGGCAACAATTTCAATAATATTCATTAAGGACAACTATTTGTCTGTAAAACTAAGACATGTCACAAAAGGTAAATAAAAAATGAAAATCACAAACAATAGTAGTCTCAAGTTATCAATTGGTGAGCACCCTCAAAGCACAAGATATTTGAACTCAAGTTCACAGACTTTGAAGTCCATGACCCTGAAATAGCAGCCCTCTACTTCTTCGCATGCTAATTGTTTCAGCTTCAAGTTCAAAGGAGTACTTCAGATTTTTTGGTTTGCAACAGGTGTGTTTGGTAAAGTCCAGTTCATTTGGTAAGGTTTCCAAAATGGGTCCTTCTCATAGGACCTGTGAAGAATGCTGGACACTTTGAAAAGACAAAAGTCTAAAATCCAAGTTGCCTACAGCACAAGGTACGGATCACCAGAAACAAATTTAATCAGAACTGCAAATATACATATATATATTCCATATAGTCATGTTGGGATTTTCGCCAAAGGCAGTATTTCCTTCTCTAGTTCTCACCAACACAAGTAAAATCACCTTTTCAGAGACAGACCTAACTGCACCTTTCTCTGATCATGAATTTCCATAGAAATTCACTGAACACCATAGTTGGAGTGCCTATTAAATTAGGGAGGCCATGGGACCGTATTATGTGGCCAGAATTATTTGGCCCTTTCCCCCTCTCGGCACCCTCCCTGCCAAGTGATAAACCAGCTGTGGTGAGGCCTCCTTGCACACAAATAAAGGACTGAAAAATGAATGATGAGCATTAGACAGACCCATCAGAATATTGCTTCTTAGAACAGATAAAATGATTACATGAGCTACCCTAAATTTAAATGACTAGTTTGATTGCCTTTTTGGAGTCTGTTCCTTTAAATATACTGAATTCTTCAGTAGGGCACAATTCTCAGAGCAAAACTGTCTACTGGTATTTCCAGGCAATCATTTAAATTCAAAATGGCTTTTAGACAGTTTGCTGTTGTTGTTTCAGTCTGTTTTTTAAGACCCAAAGTTTAAAACCAAAGAGCATCTAGGGTCAAATGTTCATACCTTGGTTATCCCAGCTTCTAAGAAAGCCAGACGCATAACAGAAATATTAAGAATATTGGGCAAAATGTATAAAAACAGCATATGAGAGGGGTAACTAAAAAACCCCCACATTTTTCCCACCAGAAGGGCATCAAGCAATTCGCTCTGAGTTAGTGCACCCAGTGGTTTTGCCTGGGAAGGTTCTCTCTGGTCACAGTGAACTTTTTTGTAAAAGCAGTTTCGCTTGAACATAGTTTTTTGTAATGGCTGATTTAAGAGAATAGCATGCCACTGTGAAATTTTGTTTCCTGCTTGGCAAAATGCCGCAGAAACTGTTGTGATGTTGAACGCAGCTTACAAGGATAGTGCTATGGGGAAAACACAAATGTATGAGTGGTTTTCTCATTTCAAAATGGTGAAATGTCAATTGATGACAAACCTCATTCTGGACATCTGTCAACTTCCTGAATGATAAAAATGTTAACTGCATTTGGAGTTTGTTCCACCAGAACAGATTGTAAATCAAGCTTTCTATTTAGAGGTTCTGAAAAGATTGTGTAACAGTACATAACCAAAAAGGCCTGATTTGTGGCAGACGGGGGACTGGTTTTGCCACCACGATAATGTACCTGCTCACACAGCCATCTCCGTGTGCCAGTTTTTTGGCAAAAAACACCATGCCTTTGTTGCCCCATGCACCTGACTCACCTGACCTTGCTCTGTGAGACTTCTTTTTGTTTCTGTGAACGAAGAGGGACATGAAAGGACAATGATTTGACAATGTAGAAGAAGTGAAGAAAAAATTGAGTGTGAAAAATGTTTCCAAGAATGGAAACCATTGTGAAAATGGTGCAGGACTGGGCAGTGTCTCATTCTGTTGTTCACGGGGTTGTTATGGGTTTGAGCCTACAACCACCACGAGTGATCCTGGGGAATCAGAACCATGGTCTCTGGGGATGCTTTAAAAGTAATTTATTTATTTATAATTTATCAAGGGGTCACCAGGGCGGGAGGGGGAAATGTAGGGTAAAAAGAGGAGCTGATACCAAGGGCTCAAATAGAATGTAAATGTTAAGAGACTAATGATGGCAGCATATGTACAAATGTATACAAGAAAATGATCTTTAAAAAAAAAAAGCAATTTGTTTAGAAAAAGTAATATAAGACTAGCCCCAATATGGTGGAGATTCAAGATGTTCCAAAGGTCCAACTTTGCTATGCTACTCCATTATCTCTGATAATAACTACCTCTTACTGCCTTAGTATAGTCTCTCAATCCAGGGTTTTACAGTTCACTGCAACATCTCACAGAACTGACTAACCATTAAAGAAATGGCTTACGTAGTTGTGGGTACTGGTAAGCCCTAAACCCTAAGTTCTCGTATTCATCTAGAGCAGTGGTTCTCAACCTTCCTAATGCCACAACACTTTAATACAGTTCCTCAGGCTGTGGTGACACCCGCCCCCCCTCCCCCCGACCATAAAATTATTTTTGTTGCTACTTCATCATTGTCATTTTGCTACTGTTAAGGATCGGGCGACCTCTGTGAAAGGGCCACTTGACTCTGAAAGGGGTTGCACCCCACAGGCTGAGACCCACTGGGCTAGAGGATCTTGCTCATCCACAGGGCTTCAGAAGCGGATAGGCTGCGACTCAAGTCCCAAGAACCAGAGGTCAGGCGGAGCCAAGCCAGATGCAGGATCCAGAGCAAGAATATCCGTAAGTAAAATAGCCAAGTGAAAGCAAAAATATCCAAAAAGGAAAACAGGTCCCATTTGCTTCTGTGCATGCTTTTGTCTGGTTGGGGGAATAAAGAGAAAAAGCCAGGTGGGTGAAAAGTCTTGTGGATGGTGGAAATGTCACACAGCTGGCCATGCCACAATAAAGAGGTTGAGAAGAAAATCAGACACACATTCGACACCTATGGGGACAATCCAAAGCTGGGCATACGCAATCTGAGGTCACCTAGACACAGGTGAAGGTCAACCTGGGCACGCACACACTAGGCGCCAGCGACAGCACGTCACGGGTTCGCCTGAACTCAGCTACTAAGACGGGCCAAGATCCTCAGCCCATGCCCCAGCGCCGAGGGCGTAAGTAGCACAGACTGAGGGCAGGCCGCTCCCTGGTGGGCGGGACCTCTCCCAGGTGCGCTGCACGCATGTGCGCCCTCTGACGGCTCTCACGCTCTTCTCCTTTGTTTGGTTCTGGGACGCCTCTTTTACTTCTGTGGACTCTTCTTAACATTTTTCCATGTGGATTTTCACGCTCCCCTGAAGTGGCCATTTTCGGTTGTGAACCCTGCCTGGCCCCCCGCCCCCAATGTGGCCTTGCATGCTTTCCAGAGATAGCTATGTGCTAGTTGAGACAGTATTACCCGAAACTTCCCTTTTCCTCATTAAAGTTCCAAAGGTGCTTCTGCCGCAGGAATTCTTTCAGCGACAAGAAACAAGACGCAGGGTAAACCATCCCAGAAACCGAACAGGATCATGGCAAAGCCTGGCAATTATTTCCTGGGATCATTACAACACCAGCTTTT
>NW_022103901.1:19313168-19315653 GCF_000313985.2 Echinops telfairi | reverse complement strand
TGTACATCCTCTGGTCTAGCCAGAATTAGGATCATGATAGTGGGGGGGGAGGAAGTCTTCACGAACTAGAGGAAAGTTATATGTTTCATTGTTGCTACCTTGCACCCTGATTGGTTCATCTCCTCCCCACAACCCTTCAGTAAGGGGGTGTCTAGTTGCCTACCGATGGGCTTTGAGTCTTCACTCTGCACTCACTCACCTTTACAATGATATGATTTTTTTGTTCTTTGATGCTCAGTGATCATATCAGGAAGTGGGCACCCACTGATATTATTTTCAGCTCTTTGATGTCTGGTAACTGATCCCTTCTACACCTCGTGGTCAGCAGGCTGGTGTGCTTCTTCCATGTGGGCTTTGATGTTTGTCAGCCAGATGGCCATTTGTTTGTCTTCAAGCCTTTAAGACCCCAGACACTGTATCTTTTGGTAGCTGGGCACCATTGGCTTTCTTCACCACATTTGCTTATGTTCACCTTTTTCTTCAGCAATCATGTCGGGAAGATGTGCACGCAGGGTAAACCATCCCAGAAACCGAACAGGATCATGGCAAAGCCTGGCAATTATTTCCTGGGATCATTACAACACCAGCTTTTTGCCACATAGTTTGGGATCTATTACCTCCTGGATTTTCACTGAATTCTTGAAGCAGTTTTGAGGCAATACACCCCACTGTTTCCTTCTCTCTCATTTTTACAGAAGTAAATTTAGAGTTTCTCAAATCAATCTAATCTCTGGCAGCCTGGTGGCAGGCAATCCCAGACCCTTGTTTTCTGACATGACACCATATTGGCAAACCATGGCTGAGACCCTACAGAGACATGCTATGTTGAGAAACCCCGTTTAGGGAAACCCTCCTCAGGGGATCCCATGGATTGTCTGGACTAGGTGGAAGGTGAATGGGAGTATCAGAGACACAATGAAGGTGCTTGTGTTAGTCTGGGGTGACTAGAGAAACAAATTCAGAGACGCTCATATGTGTGTACGGGGGAGTTTTATATCCAGGAGTAATAGGATATTAAGCAAGCACCCCGGTCCAGTACAGATCAAGTCTATAAGTTCTATATTAGCCCATATGTCCAATATTAGTCCATGAATTTCTCTCCAGACTCGCCAGACTCATGCAGCACATGTAATGATGCTGAATGCAGGAAGATCACAAGCCTGTGGGTGGAAAGTCTTGTGGATCCAGTGGTGGTGGAAGCATCTCCAGGGCTCTGGCTGCCATCAGTGTGGCTCCATGTGGCTTGTCCACAGGAATCTCTCAATGAGAGAGTGTGTGTTCCTTCTCCAGGGAGGAAGAATCCTAGGGAAAAGGCCATGCCCACACAAAGGCACCATTGGCTATGACTTGATTGACAGGCTAGATTTCACCCCATGGCTCAAACTGACAGGAAATTATGTAATTGTCAAGATCTCCCAGGCTACCACCCACTGCCTCCCATCACCTTCACTTCTGGATTTGAAAATCTGAGTTTCTTGTCCCATCTGGAGAGTATACTTGATATTGGAAGTCCTTGAAAAACTGAAATTCATAGAGCTCACATTGTCTGTACCTATAGCTGGGTATGAGAGTTCTCTAATCTGTAATCTGTAAATTTGATTGCTGTTATTGGCTCCAAACTGTCTGTAGCTGTGTCTGAGAGATCTCTAATCTGCAATCTGTATCTCAGAAACCCTGTGAAGCAGTTTTTGCTTTATCCAATGAGGTCAATATGGAGCAACTAGATAACCAGGCTTTTGTTTGTGTGTTTTTTAAGTCAGAAGACATTTTAAAGAATTGAAGAGAATTATGTCTAAGTAAAATAAGTGAGGAAAAATTAAATATAATTCAAATATTTCAGTTGTGACTTGTGGTATATAAATAAGACCCTTTAAGTGATTTGCTGATATTAAAATAGAGGGAATAGGTATTTTTGTAATTAGAAGTTCATGTTTTTGAAAAGGCATCTGCTAAACAGTACATTAATAGTTCTTAATTTTAAAGAGTTATTATAAGAGTTATACTAAAGCAATGACTGAAGAACTCATTACTTGATATAACCAAAACTTAATCAGTCTGATTAAAAGCCTAATCAAAATTTGAAAAAAAGAATTAAGTTTCTTGCCATTGGGAAAAAAATTACTACTATTTTGAAAATCAAATTAATTCTTTGAATAGTCTTGCTTCCAAGTGGAGGGTAGATTGAATTTATCAAACCACAGGGTCTTGGGAAAGGCTGGTGTTCCAGTATTTCTTGAGTCACTCCTGTAAAGTAAAAAATGTCATGGGAAATCATGTCACCTAAACTTGCTTCTAATTTTGTAGTTAGCCAAACTGCACGCCATGCTTGCTTTGTTCCTCGCTCCAGCATTTGTGGAATTGTTTTTTCATGATTTTTTAAAAAAAATTTTTATTTTTATTTTTAAAATTATTTTATTGGGGGCTCATACAATTCTTATCCCAATCCATACATACATCCATTGTGTCAAGCACATATGTACATTTG
>NW_022103901.1:19303826-19312426 GCF_000313985.2 Echinops telfairi | reverse complement strand
GCTTTCTTCACCACATTTGCTTATGTTCACCTTTTTCTTCAGCAATCATGTCGGGAAGATGTGCATCCTGGAATGCCAATTTAATAGAACGTGTTCTTGCATTGAGTAAGTGCTTGAGTGGAGGCCCAATGTCCATCTGCTGCCTTCATACTAAGCCTATACATATTGTTCGTAGCTCTGTTTCCCCACACTCTTATATAAATATATTTACATTTGTACATTCCAGTCTTA
Source organism: Echinops telfairi (assembly GCF_000313985.2). Classification (NCBI taxonomy): domain Eukaryota; kingdom Metazoa; phylum Chordata; class Mammalia; order Afrosoricida; family Tenrecidae; genus Echinops; species Echinops telfairi. Next base: position 19,312,195 of record NW_022103901.1, on the reverse strand, counting down.
AAACCTCTATAAATACCCTTTGTCCATGATTTTTTATATTGCTATAGGAAGGCATGGTGTCTGGATAATTTGGCCTTGAGGGCCATGGAAGTCTATTCCACCAGTAGGGTTATTAAAATACAAGGAGATTGCTCAACCATCCTAAATGTTACTCTTATAGTTTTGTCCAATTGCTATAGTAGATATTTCCAACAATTTCTGTTACACACTGAGACATAACCCAACAGGTTTCGTTACTTAGGTTTGATGTCATATCTGAAACTTGAGCATTGTTTTAAAATATTCTCTTTAGGCATGATGTTCTTTCTGATTTTAAATTAACCTTGTTTGGCTTTGCATTCATGTGAGAATTTTCCAGTTAAGTCTTTCATATATATATATATACCCTGGCCATCGCAAGTTTTGACATCTACAGATAAGGTTTTGCTTTACCGAGCTGATAAAACATTTGACCCAAATTTTCCAATGAAAACTGGACACTATTGGACTTATTAAAATTGGCTCTTATCGTGAGTTGGAGTTCACCAGTCTAAAGTCAAGATTTGTAGAACTCTGGAAGGGAACAAGTGTCATGAATTAGAACTGATCCCAACATTTTCAAGACTAAATATTAGCCACTAACTAGATTAAAGGTTTCTATAAATTCCATATGTCAAAATAGAATATTGTGGGCATTTTGAATGTACCCTTTGTATGTAAGTAACAACTTTTCTCATTATCTCAAATTTCTTGACTTATGGGTTTAAAATATGACTCTCAGATGAAAAGCTTCTATTATAAAATCTAACAAATTCATAAAAATAATGATCAGATAAGCTAGTTGGATTTGAACTACGGGTTATAAAAAAGAATAACAATAATATTTCCTCCTAAATTCTGAGGGAAAGTTTTGTGTCTTAATAGATGAATGCTTCAGTGACTATATTCATTTCTCTGTTCACACACAACGGTAGGTTTCTTACCAAATGTAGCTGCTACTGGCATGAATTAGATAGAAATAAATACCTCATGACAACTTACAGTGCTTATGCTTGTGCTCACTGTTGCAGCCCCTGTGCCATTCTGTTCCATGGGGGTATCCCTCTTTTTCAGTCTCCTCCACTTTCCCAGTATGATGTCCTCTTCCAGGGACTGGTCTCTCCTAATAACATGTCCAGAGTAGGTGAGAAAAAGCCTTGCCATCCTTGACCCTAAGGAACATTCTGACTGTACTTCGTCCAAGGCAGATCTGCTTGTTCTTGTGGCAGTCTGTGGTGCTTTGAATCTTCCTCACTAACAACATAGTTCAAATGCATTGGTTTGCTTCCTTCTTCAGTGTCCAGCTTTCACATGTATATGAGGCCGTGGAACATACTAAGGCTTGGGTTGGGCATACCTTAGTCCTCAAAGTAGCTTCCTTGCTTTTGAACACTTTAAAGTGGTCTTATGCCCCAGATTTACCTAATGCTATGTGTCATTTGATCTCTTGACTGCTGCTTCTGTGAGAATTGATTGTGGATTCATGCAAGACTTACTCCTTGACAACTTCAATCTTTTCTTGGTTTCTCATGTTACCTATTGGTCCAGTTGTGAGGATTTTTATTTTCTTTACACTGAGTTTTAATCGATACTGAAAGCTGCACTCCTTGATCTTCCTCAGCACACGCTTCGATTCCTCCTCCCTTTCAGCAGGCAAGGTGGTGTCATCTGCATATTGTAGGTTGCTATGAAGCCTTCCTCCACTCCTGATGCCACATTGTTCTTCATATAATCCAGCTTCTTAGATAGCTTGCTCAGTGCACATGATAAATTGCTAGATTTCTGGAGTGGTAGACCTCGGTTCTTGCGTTGCAACGCTGAAAGAATTCCTGTGGCAGAAGAACTTTTGTAATTCAAGTGACTTTTACCAGGGAAAGGGAAGTTTCAGGTATTACAGTCTCAAAAGTACATGCTATTTCTGGACAGTGTGCAAGGCCAGGGAAGGACTGCGAGGGAGTTCACTACTGAATGTGAAAAACCACGTGGAAAGAATGCTGGAACGGGATTGAGAAACCATGAGTGCCGAACCGAGAGCAGCTAAACCCTCAGAGGCCAAGAGCAGAAGCAGGGCACAGGCCCTGAGGGGTCCTGCAGGTGTGTGGGTGCCCGCAAGTGGGAGGAATCTCACCCTCCGCTAGCAGTGAACACAGAAAGGAGAGATAGGAGAAAAATTGACCTGCAGCCTGCCTGCAGCTGGCTTCTATCTCCACTGGCTGGGGAGGCGTAGATGGGAGCATTAGCTGAACTTATTGGCTGAATTCATGCGCACCTATGTGATATCATGTTGCTGGTGTCTAGGTTGCGTGTGGACCGACGTTGGATTTTCCCATAGGTGCCTGATTTCTTTCCAACTCCTTTATTGTGGCACGGACAGCTAATTTTTGTTTAGCACAGGCATTTGGGAAGGCATCCCCCTTTGTTCCTAATCTAGGACCTGTCACTCCCCACTGGAGTCTGGACCTAAATCTTTGGGGATACTGGGCAGAGAGTCTCTAGTTACTTCCTGCGGGCAATGAATGGACAGGAAGTTGGGCGTTGAGTCCTCACCCTTCCTACTTTTTTGGGAGGGGGTGTCATCCACTTAGGGGCCCACGGTGGATGGGGTTAGGGTGGTCCGGGCACTGGGGATCTTCCAGATGGCAAACTTGGCTCAGTGTCATTGATAATCTAACAACTTCTGGAAGAAACCGAACAGGTAAACAGTTTAAGTGTGACACTGGAAGATGCCAAAGGAAATCTCAGGAGGTACGGTTAACACTGGATAGACAGGATAGCCTGCAAGTTTACTTTTAACACAGGAATTGTGTCATAGCATTTACTAGCGTAAAGACTATTGTGAGTTTGAGGTAAGGTTTTCCTGCAGAGTACATCTCTGTTTTAGGGTACTGACATAACAATATATTAAGACCATCTAATGTTGCACCTGTTTACTTATCGTGCTCCATTTCATCTGCATCTGAAGGGCCTGTTTGCATCAACTTCCATAATTTTACCCACGGATGGAGGATCCATGTGCTTTGCCCTGGAACTTTAATGGCAGTAGGGATAGAGAGAATTACTGGGAAGGGCCCTTTCCAGAATGGCTGGAGCTGGGAATTGGGGGACCCATCCTTTTACGTTTTTATAAGAACTAGGTCTCTAGGAAGGCACACGGAGGGAAGTTTTTCCTCCTCTTGGGCATGGTGAAGGCCATATTAATGGATGGCCTCTTGGCATCGGGCTACTCTTATGGCATATTGCTCTATTAAGGACACTCAGAATCAATAGCTGGCTCTGTTCCAAGGAAAGGTCGCCCATATAAAACTTCACAGGGGCTTAAACACATAGGTTGCCATGGAGCAATTCTGAGATGTAGCAGATCTATTGGCAGTGCATCTTTCCAGTTCATCTGAATTTCGTGAGTCAATTTCCTAAGGGTTAGCTTTAAGTGTTGGTTAATTCTCTCTACTTGCCCGAGGATTACAGTCTCTAGTTACACAGTGGACAGGATAAATTATTTTAAGTGACAAGTTGCTGCCTAGAGTCTGAGGAAGGAGGTTAGGCGAGAGTAGACAGCACCAACTAGGAAAAAATGTCCTGGTCTACCTGTCACCATCCATGCACAACCAGGGTTCCAGACCAAGAGCAGCAATACTTTGCTGCTGGACCATCCGGTTGGGCTAATACATTCCAGGTAGCAGTTGGAGACTCGCCAGCAGAGCACTCTCCTCTTGAGTTTTCCCCGTAGGACAGAGCGCTGCTAGTGGCCAGTTTGTTTACCGTGATAGCATGGCCCTCGCGCAGACCTATTTCTATTGGGGCAATCCTTTGCCCAGTGGCCACATGCTGACACACATACAACCTTGTGCCTTGTCCAGGGGTCTTTGGAACATGGCAGACAGTGAATGGGTATTGGTTAACAATGGCGGCTATTACCTGTACCTTTCCCCCACTCCTTTTCCTGAGTCTGAGCCTTGCTCTCTGCCACTATTGTAAAAGGTAGCATTGGCAGTAGTTAAACATCTGTGGTCTTCAGTACATTTGGAACAAAGGTCTTTCCTGTTTTTCAAGAGGAAAAATTCCTGAACATAAAGGACTTTTGCCCACTTTTTCATCCCCTTGCAGAAAAGCTCTGGCTGAATCAGAGTAGGAAGCGAAAGTGCCATTTCTTGGCCAAGGTTCCCCATTACCTAGAATGTACTGGGGCCAGAAGGTGTCGCAGAAGGATATTAGTTTCTGATTTTATTAGTATCCGTGGGTCAAATCTAGGCCAATTAAACATGAGGCAGTACAAAGGTATTCCCTGGGGAATGGATTCCTGGTTACCCAGTTAGAAAACACACAGCAAATGGTTACAGTCCCTGGCGTCCTTGGTTCCTTAACCAGAGTTTCCAGTCCTCTGGAATCTGAGGGCCTTAGACTAATGTCTCCATCCTTGGCGGTGTTGGGTCCAAGCCTTAGCTGGCTGAGTAGGCCCCAACTGTTCTCTAGACAACAAGCCAGGCATTAGGGTACCACCAGCTATGGGTGGCATCTTTAGGACTTTCAAAGGTAATCACTGGCCTGAGTGACCCACCAAGACCCTGGAAGGTGGCAGGGGACCTGTCTAATGGCTCAATCTGAATGCAACACTCAGGAAATTGGAATCCTTGGCTGGATATTCATTAACCCAATGGAATTGTATCGGGGATGTAACTAGCCAGGTGTATGGGCCCATCCAGTGCGCGGAGTCAGTAGGCAGGAGGCAAAGCTGTGCTTAAAAGCCTCTTGAGTGGTTACGGAAACAACTGGGTTAGCAATTGTTTAGTGGCCTGGCTTCCAAATAGCTTTTGTCAAAGCTTGGCAAGAGGAAAAACAGGAGAACAACAACTAAAAACTAAAGCCAAAACAGAGCTGAACTCAAGAAAATTAGGCATTTGCTTTCACCCGTCTTATCTAGAAACTGGAGGATGAATGCTTGGATAAGCCAGAAGGACTGGGAGATGAACTGGAACAAATGGAGGAAAAGTGAACCGGGAGGGACCTGTGAGAGCCAGAACTGGGGGAGAGTAGCATGGGAAACTTGATAGGGATCCGAGGATAAAATGGAATGGATAGGGGAAAGGCCTATTGGGAACGGAAAGAGCTGGCTAGCCAATCAATCCCACCCTCAGGAACAGTGGGTAGAGCAAGAGATGTCATCTTGAGATGCCATCTTGTTCAACTATGCTGAAAAAAATTTTTTTGTGGGGAAGTCGGGAGGAGTGGGTGTCCCACAGAGAGAATAACAAATCAAACAGCAAACAGCACGGATAAGCAGTAATTTGGGGGTTACAAGGAAGGCAGCAACACAAGCAGAATGTGCCAGGAAAGCCAAGGAAGGCAGAAGGGTGCCTTTGGGAGCAGAGTGCAGGCCTGCAGGTAGCAGTCTTCTGGCAGCATCTCTGGAAAGGAGGCGCAAATAGCAAAACCTGGAAGTAGGAAGGGCATGAGAGTAGGAAGGCAGACATGCAGCAAAACCTGGAAGCAGGAATCACATGGGAGAGTAGAAAGGCCGACACATGGGATAGGGGTGGGGGGGATGTGATAAAGGGTTCCAGCAGCCATCTTATCATGGTGACCGGCCTGGTGACCGGCATCTATACATGGGCCAGGTGCATTGCCGTCGAGTTGGCTTTCACTGGCAGCAAACACCAAAGGGCAGGATTGTCTCCCATAGGGTTCACAGCCACGTCTGAGAAGCCCCATCTCCCTCCTACAAAGGCTGGAGGTTTTAAACTGCAAGCCTCAGGTTTAAGTCTGACTCTTAGAAAGTGCCTGTGCCAGCAGAGCTTCTCTGCGTCTCCTCAAGTGCTGAGAAGTGCAGTCGGAAATGAAAGAGCACAAGGAAAGGGATTTGCGCTCCAGAGACAGGAGGGTTTTGTCTTGAGCCTGCCTACTCAACAGTGGAGTCCAGAGGTTTTTCCAAGTCACGGAACCAAATATGTTAGGTTTTTTGGAGTATTATACCTCTTGTTTCCCAATGCTGAAAGGATTCATGCAGCTGAAACACTTTTGTAATCTAAGTGACTTTGATGGTGGAGAAGTGCATTTCAGGCATGATAGTCTCAAAAGTACACGCTATTTCTAGAAAGTGTGCAAAGCTGCATTAGGACTGTGTGGGAGTTCACAACTGGACGTGACCAGAAAAAATACTGGAACAGAGGCACAAAAATCCCCAGAGGCCAAGAGCCTGCACAGGGCCTCAGGCCGGCTCCAAGTGGGCATGCAGGTGCATGTGCACCTGCATGTGGGGGGAGGCTCACCCTCCACTTGCAGCGCACACAGGAAATAGAGAATGCAGAAAAGGGGGCCTGTGGCCTGCCTGCATCTTGCTTTTATCCACTGCCTGGAGAGGCATTAATGAGGATATTGACCAGCCTTATTGGCTGAGCTTAAGCACACCTATGTGGTGTCATGTCACTGGTGGCTAGCATTTTGTGGGGCTGAGGTTGGATTTTCCCATAGGTGTTTAATTAGTGTGCCTGATTTCTTTCTAACCCCTTTATTGTGGCGTGGATGGCAAATTTTCGTTTAGCACAGGCATTCAGGAACACAACCCCCTGTGTCCCCCAAACTTGGATCTGTCGTATAGATTGCCTAAGTAGGTTGAGAGTATGCAGCCCTGACACACATCTTTCTAGATTTTGAACCATGTACCATCCCCTTGTTCTGTTTGAACAACTGCCTCTTGATCCATGAACAAATTCGGCATGAGCATAATGAAGTATTCAGGAATTCCCATTCTTTTCAATGCTATCTATAGTTTGTTATGCTTCATATATAGCAATCCCTTAAAGTGTTTGGCTATGTATAATATAAGAGGGCACCCCCCAAAAAACAGAATTGCTCTGGGAGGAGCAGAGCTTTGGTAGTTCTCATTTTCCCCACTAGGCGAGCATTCAGCAACTCACTCTTAGTTAGTGCACCCAGTGGCATCGCCTGGGAAGGTTCTCTGTGGTCACAGTAAACTTTTTTATAAAAGCAGCTCCACTCATACCATGTGTTTGTGATGGCTGATTTAAGACAACAGCATGTGACTGTGAAATCTTGTTTCCTGCTCTGGAAAAATGCTGCAGAAACTGTTGTGATGTTGAGCACAGATTACAAGGACAGCGCTATGGGGAAACTCAGGTGTACAAGTTGTTTTCTCATTTCAAAAAAGGTGAAATATTGATTGATGACAAACCTCATTCTGGATATCTGTAAACTTCCCAAATGGATGAAAACGATGACTCATAGTACATTTGGAGTTTGTTCCACCAGGTCAGACTTTTATTCAAGCTTTCCATTTAGAGGTTCTGAAAAGATTGCATAACAGTGTAAAAAAAAGGGCCTGATTTGTGGCAGATAGAGACTGATTTTGCCACCATGACAATGCACCTGCTCATGCAGCCATCTCAGTGCACCAGTTTTTGGCAAAAACCAGCCTGCCTCTCCTGCCCCAGGCATCTGACTTACCTGACCTCACTCTATGTGACTTCTTTTTGTTTCTGTAAAGGAAGAGAGACATGAAAGGGCAGTGATTGGATGATGTCGAAGAGGTGAGGAAAAAATCGAGGGAGGTGCTGTCAGCCATCCAAACAGATGAGGTTGAAAAATGTTTCCAAGAATGGAATCGCTTATTTGATAAATGTATTAAGTGTAATGGAGAGTACTTTGAAGGTGATAAGGTTGTTTTGTAAAAAAAAAAAAATTAGCTACATAGCTTTGATAAAATAAATCCTCATATGGTATGTGAATTATAGCTAAAAAGAGAGATAGTATTCAAAGATGAGTGAGGAAGAAGATGAGCAGTAAGAAGAGGAAGAAGTTCAGTAAGGAAGAGAAAGAGGAAAAAAAGGTCAAGAAGAAGGTGTCAGTGATGGCAGCCACCCTCATGAAAAGCTTAAGGATTTGTGGGGACATATTTCTCTGTAGAGAAAACAGTGTCCTAGCATTTCTATGTAATACCTTATGTGAAAATAAGAAGGACCTGTTTGGGAGCCAGGCACTTCAGAGTTTAAATACCAACTCTACAAGTTATCACCACTAGCCTCCTTTATGCTTTTGTTAAAGCGTCCTTTTTAAGAACTTCCTATATATAACAGTCTTTGAGCTAAACGTTTCACATGCAATGATGTAATGCCATCCTTGTGAAAACCTCTGAGAGAGGTGACATGTACTCCTTTCATGGGACATTGAGAGTCACAGGGCCTTTAACCACCATCTTTTACGAAGGGAATTCATAGCTGTGTTTGCGGACTTCTGATACTTCTTTATTTAAAAACTCAATTTATTGGGGGCTCATCATCCATCCATCCATTGTGTCAAGCACATTTGTACGTTTGTTGCCATCAACATTCTCAAAACAT
>NW_022103901.1:19290917-19302853 GCF_000313985.2 Echinops telfairi | reverse complement strand
ATATATATATACACACATACCCAGTCCCTGTGTTTAACTATATGTCCTTAAGCAGTAGTTTTCTCCTTGAGTTTCAATTTCTTTATCTGCAAATTAGGATAACTAATTGCTCATTTAAAAGCCATGGGAGATTTCAATGAGAGAGCTGACTTTGATTATTTTTACGGTTTGAATTGTGTTCTTCAAAGTGTTGTAAATCCCCATCTCTCAGGCATTTGGGAATGGTTGTTTTGTTCTGTTAACGAGGCAGGATTGGTATAGGGTGTGTTTTGAGACAAACCCTCACACAAAGGAGCAGATGAAGCAAGCATAGGTAGAAGATGGATGCCAGCCACCTGGAGATGGCCAAGGAACCAGGGCCCAGAAGCTGAAGAGACATGGCCTTTCCCCAGAACAGACACAGAGCGAGCACCTCCACCAAGACACGGAGGTTTGAATTTTAATTCTCGTCTTCTCAGCCGTGAGAAAACACATTTCTGCTTGTTAAAGCTACCCACCAGGGCTCTTTCTGACATAGTAGTACTAGACAACCAAGACAATGGTTCTATACTTTCCAAATGCCAGGAACTTGATTTCAGTTAATAGAATAGGGATCTCCATAGAAATCCAAAGAGAAAGGGGACATAATTCAATGGCACTAAAAAACTAAAAGAGCATTTTAAATTAAAAAAATTAAACCCACTGCCATCAACTTGTTTCTAACTCCACCCTACATAGGGTTTTCCAGGTTTTGTAACTCTTTATGAAAGCAGGCAGCCTCATCTTTCTCCCGTGGCATAGCTGATGGGTTTGAACAGCCAGTCTTTTGTTCCGTTGTCAGTCCCACACTTACCTGGCAGTGGACCAGGTGAGACTAGTAGTTCATATCTGAGATGTCTTATGATACAACTTCCCCAGTGGGGTGTCTGGAAGTGAGACTTCCATCTGCCTCAGAGGTTAATTCCCAGACAGTTGACCATTGTGTACTTCGCCCACCTCACTGTCATATTCAATTCTCCCTGGAATGCCCTGGACTTTAACAAATGATTAGGGAGCTGATAAGGCCACACACACAATTCCTAGGGAAGTGACTTCTCGTTTTATTTGATGTTCTGTTTTTATATTTAATTTCTTATCCTTAGCCTGCTCCAGGGAAGGAGGGAAACTCAAATATATTCTGCTACTAAATTCTTCCACTGCAACTGGCCATGGGAAGTAGAATTTGTATTTCCCCAGTCTATTGAAGAATGAGCTTAAGTAAATATGGTTGTCAGTTTATAACCCATTGGATTTACACTTGAAAACACTGGTTTATCTTAGCTGTATCCAATAGCTTTTATTACCTTCATTTAATACATATGGAAACCCAGGGGCAGAGATGCTGTAACAGCTTCTTGGTGCCGTGTTTAACTTAGCATGCAGATCCCTGCAAAGGTGAACTGTAGCTGGAAAAATATCATTTCATTAGACTAACTTTTACTTATAATTTGTATCATTAGTCTGAATTAGGAATTTAATCACACATTTTCCCAGATATTTTGCCTCAGAGTTAAGAGTAGAAGAACCTGGAGCGAGAGCATCAATTGCATTCATATAGTTATGTATATTTTAAATGTGTCTTTAGGGTTATATGAGAATGTTATTACTTTTGTTGTGAGGTGCCAAGTCTATTTCAGCTCATAGAAACTCCACGTGACAGAGTAGAACACCTTCATAGGGTTCGTAAATCATCATTTTTATGGGAAAATAAATCACCCAGTCTTTCTTCAATAGAACCACTGCATGGATTTGAACTGCTCACCTTTCCGTTAGCATCTGAATGCTGTCATCATGGGTTTATACTAACTTGTAAATTTGGGGTCTATTTGTAGTCACTGTTGTATCTTCCATGTCTAGCTCTTTTTTTGCTACTGTATTACCGCTGCTTCTCTTCCAGCACACTTATTTTCTATACTCTATATGCAACCACAGTTGCCATCAAGTAGATGTTGCTTGACTCACAGTGAGCCTGTCTGCTGCAGGGTAGGATAGTGCTCCTTGGACTTTTCCAGACAGTGACTGTGCAAAAGCAGATCACCAGGCCTTACTGCTGATGTGCCTCTAACTGGATTCAAAGGGCCTGTCTTTCAGTTAGTCACTGAGCACTTAACCATTTGTGCCACCAAGGAACTCAATCGTGTGTGTGTGTGTGTGTGTGTGTGTCTGTGTAAACATACTAAGACATGAAGCTACACATGCAGTCAGGACTTTGAGAGAGCTTAATCGTTCTACTAATTTGTAATCCCAGCTCTTCAAAATAGGCCCAGCCCCTTCCCTACGCTACTCTGGTAAAGAAGGATTTGTCAGGAAAATTCTCTTAATCCACATCTGTTTGGTGACAGCTGCCCAAACAGAAGAAATGTTATGCATTTGGAAACTGGAGTTCTCTGGCTGAATCGGTGATATTTGACCCTGAGTGGCAGATGTCTGTTTGTGTGCTGGGCACTGCACCCTGGCTTCTTTTAGTTTCCAAAGCTGACAAGTTAGAGACAGATCGATTTGAAGCAAATACTGTTTCTCTTTGCAGGAAAGAATAATATTATTTCCAGTATATTAAGTGCTATCACGTGAGTCTTGTCTTGGCTAAAGCTCATCGCTACCTTCTGCCTTTCTGAAAGCCGTAATTGATATTTCCCCCTTGACCTCTTCATCAGTAGGAGTCCATGGAGCCAGTGAGATTCTGTCGCCAGCCATATCTCTTCTGGACTTTCCATGCCGTGTCTGTCCAAAATGGAAATATTTTATCAAGGTTGCAGTTTTAGCTCCAGTAGACCCTGGGTGGTGCATATGGTTAAGCACTCAACTCCTAGTTGAAAGGTTGTTGGTTCAGTTCTACTCAGAGGCACCTTAGAAGACAGATGATCTGCTTGACCTGCTTTTGAAAGCCCCGTAGAGTAGTTGTACCCCATCTGCACAGGTTGGCCAGGAATCTAAATCTGCTTGGCAGCAATAAACAACAATATCTGCTACAGATCTGGTCTGAGACAGACAGAATAGACTGATGGGTTTCTCTCAGTGGAGTTGTAGATACAAGATCACAAAAGACAATGGCCATTTGGAAACCAAATACCAATGGTCTTTATCATCAGGGAAAGTGTCTATATGTGGAATAAATCTTTCCAACAAAGTACAGAGACTCATATTGTGCAGCTTACCACTTGCACAGCAGTTATGTAAGAACATTCAGACAAAGCAATCATGCATTTTGGATTAGTCCAGAGATACTGTGGCTCAGTTTACCTCATGGAAACCGAAAAGAAAAAGCCATAGTTACAAGTGTGAGCTTCATCAATCAAGGACCCTGCTCACCAGAAAATCCAGACCAGCCTAGATCTAGTCCTCGATTTTGTCTACACTAGACTAGCATTACAGATCTAGATACACTATATTAAAAACAAAACAAATTCACTGCCATGGAGTCGATCCCAACTCGTAGGGACCCTGTAGGGCAGGATAGAACTGCTCTTGTAGGTTTCCAAGGCTGTAATTCTTTATGGGAGTAGAAAGCCCCATTTTTCTCCCATGGAGTGCCTGGTGGTTTTGAACTGCTGACCTTGTGGATTGCAGCCCACAGTGTAACCACGGCATCACCAGGGCTTCTAAGTTAGATTAGTATTATATTTATGTATGCGCGCATTTATTTTTATATAACATTTTAAAAATTGTGAATTTGGTGGAGTTTTCATTTCAAATCATCACTTTTATATTCAACAGTTTAAACTATTTGTCAACCGCCACCTCCCCACTCAATAGTTTACTCTACTCTCTTATATTTTATTTCTCTTTTCTTTGTGGCTTACTTCACCTGTCAACCCTCTAGCCTACTGTTTCTTCTTCCCTTCTTCACCCTCCTCCACTAGGTAACTTCCAAAGTCTGTTCCCTTTGGTATGAAATTCTTTGTCTTGTGGCCCCCTTCCCCCCCTTGTAACAGTATCTCATGCAATACATGTCCTTTTGTGATGGACTAATTTCACTCCTTGCCATTTCTTTGTCTGTCAGTTTGTTTTAGTGGTAGCTTATGTGTTACTAGGATACTGGAAGCAATACCAATAAAAGGTAAGAGAGTGGAGAAGAGAAATAAAAGGAGAGGAAAATAAGGTAAGCTATTGGAGGTTGGTGGGTGATAAGTGGTTTGATGTGTTGAATATAAAATCCAAATCAATATACATAATTAGCATTATAATAATCCGCATCTATCAAGCTGAAAGAACTGAAGAAAAAATTCAAGCCTCAAGTTGCACTATTAAAATATTCTATGGGATAAATAATGAATGATGCAGGAAAAAAAACAAAAGATGATGGAATCATATCAAAAAGAGCTAGTCACCATTCTGCCATTTCCAGAGGTAGCATATGATCAAGACCTGATGGCACTGAAGGAAGCAGTGTAAGCAGCACTGAAGGCATTAGCCACAAGCAAGGCTCCCAGAACTGATGCATACCAATGGAAATGTTTCAATATGTTGATGAAGCATTGGAAGCATGTACTAGTCTATGCCAAGAAATTTGGCAGAAAGCTACCCAATCAACCAACTAGAAGAGATCCATATGTGTACCCATTCCGAAAAAGGTGAATACAAAATGCAGAAATTATTGAACAGTTATTATTAATATCACATGCTAGTAACATCTCCAATGATTAGACAAAGGGCAGCATAAAAAGCTTACAACCACGAGAGGAAAGGAAATAATAATGATTTGAGCAGCAATTATAAAAAAATCTGCAAGAAAGCCACAAGTTGGTTCTTTAAAAGCTGTAATGGTAGACAAGCCATTGACAAATTTAACAACAAAATAATGAGAACATGCAACTAATATGAATAAGAATTGAAATTGAGGATATCACAACAGATCCTATATTTTTAAAAAAAGAACAACGGTACTATAAAGAACTGTACTCTAACACATTGGAAAACAGAATAAATAGACTAATTTCTAGAAACACACTACTTACTCAAACTAATGCTATCTGAGATAGAAAATTTGAACAGATCCATAACAAAAAAGAAATGGACATGATACACTATTCTAGAATATAGGAAAAGATAAAACACTCATCAACCAATTCTATAGACAAGCAGAACTGATTCTAAAATCAGGTAAGGACATCACTCAAAAAGAAAATTAAAACCACTTTCTCTCATAAACAACTCAACAGAATTATAAGCAATAAAACCCAACATATTGACACATAATACATAATGACCAAGTGGGATTCATACCAAGTATGCAAGAATGAATTAACATTAGAAAAACACCATCAAAGTAATCTACCACATACCACGGAAAAGAACCACATGATCATATTGACTATATCAAGTCATGCATAAAAGATGTTTTATAAACCCTAACATTCATTCCTGCTATAAATGCTCAGCAAAATATGAATAGAAGTGAAGTTCTTCACCCCGTTTAAAGGCTTTTCCCCAAACCCATTGGCCACCGTTTTCTCACTGGAGTGAACTGCAATCACTCCCTTCTGATAAGCAACCAAACTGGAACGCCCTTGATCATCACCTTTATTCAGTATTGCATTGGAAGTCCTAGCCATTGCAATAAGAATAGGGAGGTGATTGAAAGGCATCCAAATTGGTCAAACTCACTGTCATTGAGTTGATGTTGACTCAAAGCAACGCTATAGCAAAGGGTAGAACTGCCCCTGTGAGTTTCCAAGATTGTAATGGTTTCCGGTTGGTTTCCTAATACATGGCATACAGATGTTATCAAATGTAACCAAACATACATGAAAAGCAAAAAAAGAACTGGTATTTCCTAAAAATTAAACATGTACAGCAAGAAACTTCACCTAAAGAACTAATATAATGGGGGGACATTTGGCTCAAATTTCACACAAAGATATTGCTGCCTTAGAGTCAGTCCTGACTCATAGCGACTGCGCACAACCGAATGAAACGGTGCCCGGTCCTGCGCCGTCTTCAAACTGGTTATGTTTGAACCCATCGTTGCAGCCACTCTGTCAATCCATCTCTTAGAGGCCTCTTCCTTTTTCACTGCCCTTCTACTATATAAGCATGATGTCCTTTTTCAGGGACTGCTTTCTCCTGGCAGACACCACGTCCACAGTACTTGAGAACATGAGACAGAGCCTCACCATTCTTGATTCTAAGGAGCATTCTGACTGTACTTCTTCCAAGACGGATTTGTTTGTTCTTTTGGCAGTCCTGGTACTTTCAGTATTCTTCACCAGTACTATAATTCAACGGCACAAATTCTTCTTTGGTCTTCCTCATTCGATGTTCAAATTTCATATGCATTTGAGGTGATTGAAAATACCATGGTTTGGGTCGGGCACAGCTTAGTCCTCAAAGTTACATCCTTGCGTTCCAGCACTTTAAAGAGCCTTGTGCAGCATATGCGCCCAAAGCAATGTGCCATTTGGTCTCTTGACTGCGGCTTGCCTGAGCATTGATTGTGGGGCCAAGCAAGATGAAATCCTTGACAACTTTAGTCTTTTCTCCATTTATCACAATGTTCCCGATTGTTCCAAACCATTAGAGAGGCCTATAAGGAGGTACACATTCCTTAGAACAATCAGCCACAGAAAATCAAAAGGGCATTTGCCCAGAGAGAAAGCTCGGAAGGCAAGAAGTGATCAGAAAGACAGAAATGATGAACAGAGAGAGGAAGTGAGAAGAGTGTTTTACACTGTGGGGATTGCAAGGAAAATCACAAAATAAAATGTATATAAATTGCTGAGTAGAAAAGTGTTGAATGTTGTGTATGCTTGCACCCAAAACACAGTATAAGGTTTTATTTCTGTGTTATTTTTTAAAGGTATTTGCAATGAATATGGATTGGCCTTGAAAAATTCCATCATGGAATCAGGAGCATTGTTTCTATCACAATGCTGTATGCTCCCACTCCTGATCTTTCTTTAGACAGCCCTGGTGGCAGACTGGGTTACACAGTGGACGGCTAACCCCAGTGTCAGTAGTTCTAAAACACCAGTTGTTCCAGGGGAGAAAAACGAGGGTTGTTTAGTAATCTGGAAAACCCAGACAAGCAGGTCTAAATTGCTCAATCGGGTCACTGTGAGTTGGAATTGATTCAATGGCAGTGAGCTTGGATTTTGGTAGATCTGTTTTAGGGTCTTGGACTTTTGGTAGATCTTTTAATGCCGCTTGATCAGTTTAAGATCAGTTTGATCAGTTTAAGATCCCAGAAGTTGGTAAAAATGTTTAATTTCTTCAGTTTTGGCATTAGTCGTTAGTGTACAAAGTTGAATATAGGTCATATTAACTCTTCCATCAAGTTCTTAATATTATTCTTAATTAAGAATATTGAATGTACTGTGGACTGCTAAGAGGATAAACTGATCTGCCTCAGAAGAAGAACAGAGGGCTCCTTAGAGGCAAGGGTGGTGAGATTTCATCTTACGTACTGTGGACGTGTTGCCAGGAGAGACCAGTCCCTGGAGAAGGACCTCCTGCTTGGTGAAGTGGGGACAGTGAACAAGAAAAAGGCCCTTGGCGAGATGGATTGACACAGTGGCTGCATCAATGAGCTCAGGCTTAGGAAAGTGTGAGGATGACACGGGAGCGGGTAATGTTTCATTCTGTTGTGCACAGGGTTGCTTTGGGTTGGAACCAACTTGATGATGCCTAACAACAACAACAGCAACAACAACAATAGCATATCACTGGTATTTCTTGTAGATGTATAGATTTTATCATATCACTGACAGGGTTAAACTTCAGGTCATATTTTAAAATATCTTTTCTGAAAGTCAATGGGACATCATTCCTCTCCAATTTGTTATTCTAAGCATAGTAGCTCATATGATTGTCTAATTCAAAATAGTCAATACCAATCAATTTCAGCTCAGTATTGCCTACTATATTTATTTGTATGCACTCTATTTTGGTTTTGATAACCTCCAGTTTTCCAATAATTATTGAAATGTGTAATGTAAAAAGTATGAATTTAGGAAAATGTTGTAATATATGTAATTTTCATTCATATTTTAAATAATAAGATGCAACAGTGAGTCTGATAACTGATTTCCAAGAATAGATGAACTTACATATTTTAGATAAAGGCAAGTGAGAGTAAAGCTGTTGATTTTTCTCATCTGCATTCATGGACTGCCTACCCCGGAATTTCATAAGCAGACTGTTTAGAGGTCCATAGTAAGCCTGCGCTGAAGGCAATTCAGAGAGAAAGGAGTCAAGACACATACACCCACCAAGAGATGAATCAATAAACAAAATTAATCTTGACTCTTGCTCAGTCACCAAAAAGATGACGTCCAGCCACATGCTACAACGGGAGTTCGTGGCTATCAGAGTCAGGAGAGATGGGGGGAGGGGCATTCTTGGTAACATTGGCACCAGACATGAGTGATGGTGTCAAAGTATGATTCATGTAATCAGTGTTACTGAATTATACATCCCCAAATGGTGAGTTGGCAAATGCTGTGTTACATATATATTACCACAAAATAAGACCTATGTATGAGTCATGTTCAGAATACAAACTTTCTTCGTCAGCTTAAGATCATGTTCCCTACCCTGGTCCCTCCTGCCAGTCCCCTACCCAAGAAAATTCACTTCAGTATTGACCCAACAGTTTCTGCGCCTGGTAGAAGGGACGGTATCTAATGCCTATGAGTGCCTGTCTCTTACAACAGTGTTCAATCAATATTTATGAATGAATGCATAATGGAGCTAATTAGTCAGAAACAGATACAAAAGTAAATATTGTGCTCTTGCCCAGGCATTCCCTGCCTGTCCTCCCTGTAGTCCTTTCCGCCCATTTATGCCTGATTTCATTCACTGCATTAACACTTATACATGAAAAACACTGTGCTGGGATTTGTGGGTAACACCAAGATAAATTAATTAGGCATAAATCTGGCTCTAAGAGAAGATATAGTTTAGGAAGATATGATGGGAACCCAGAAAAGTTACATATGACTCTTTTATATCAAGTGTCATTTTTAATCCCCTTGAGAGTTCTTATAAATTTGGAAAATGATCAAGGCAAATGTCAAAGTTGGTGATGATGAACTAGTAGCCAAGTTGCAAAATCTGAAAAAAACACCAACAACAGCAACAACAAACAAGCACCTGTCACACACAGGGTTTGTTGGGACTGTGAACTGCAGAGCTGGATTTGGCAGAAATGGGTCCATTTACCGAGTTAGCTGCCATGAGATTGTGCAAACAGCTGCCTTAACTGGAATCTGTGATTGCTAGAGAAAAGTCCCAGATAAGACCTCTTTAATATAGTCCACAGAGTGGTACTTGCTATTGAATTTTTTTAAAGATTATGTTACTGCTAATAAGAGTCTGTACCCTGGAGTAGCCACGCCAATGCACTAACTTCAAGTTAGAGAGGGAAAATGAGAAGTTTACTTTTTAGAAGGTTTAAGCACCAGGGAGTCCAACAGCAAACCAGGCTCTCTTGATGGTGTCCTGTTTGAAACTAGAATACATAGAGAATATATACGTCTTACTTCAGAATTGATATTTTGGGGCAGTCAGGTACAGATGTTTTACATTAACTCAGGTTTCAAGATAACCACAAGAACAGTGGTTGACCATGATCCAGCAAACAGAACACTAAGTTCTTTAAGTCTTAGGCAAATAACAGGATGTCTCTGTTGACCAACCAGATAATAGGACCTAGTCTTTTGGTGGCTAAAAGCAAATGATAGAAGATCCTCAGTTATCCGCCCCTCTGGGTGGCAGGTGCATCCAGCCTGTTTGCCACGGAGCAATATTATAAAAGCTCCATAGGGCTGCATTAAGTAACTTTGGCTAACTGCATTAAGTAAGTAACTGATGGGCAGGAAGCTTAGGGGAAATGGAGTTGTCCTTCAAAGGCTCATCGATGAGCAAGGAATAGCTAAACTAGCCAAACTCATAAAGAAAAAAGAATTTCCTAAGAATTGGGCATATTCGAGAAGACTACTGAAAAATATACATGGTAGAGAGCAGTTACATCATAAACTACACACACCTGAGCACATCTGCTAATTGCCTGCCAACACAGAGCCACACCCTCCCTAGGAGACCATTGAGGCAGAAGGGTATAAATGATCAAGAAGGGTTTTGTTGTTGTTGTTTTCTTTTTAAATAGGTCGTGGAGAAACAGGAGCTGTCTTGGGTAGAAACAATTGCAGTTTCTATTCCTCTTACTGGATTGGGTGTTTCCACCCTCAACTTCCCCACCCCGCAAAAACAAAACAAAACAAAAAACACCCTAAAATAAACGTTATCTCTGCATGGGTCATTTTAATTGTTGTTCATTTCTTAACAATTTTTTATTGAACAACTACTATGTGCTAAAACTGCCTCCACATCCCTGTGCACGAGGACCTGGTCTTGTGAAGCTTGTCTATAAGGGGAGAGGGCAGGCGACAAGTGAAATACATCGTTAAATTAGAGTGTGCAAAGAGCCAGGGAGGAAAATGAAGCCGCGGAAAGGGGTAGAGAGTTCTGGGCGGATGTTCTCAGGGAGCGCATCACGAGAAATTAGGTGACATTTGAACACAGGCATGAAGAAGGTGACGGATCAGGAGCTTTGTGGTCCTGTACCTCTTCGGGATTTCCAGAGATGGCCTGGTCTCGTCTGTGAGAATGTATGACCAGAAACTTTGCTTTCGCTCATAAAAGCTTAGTTTCATTTACTACTGTGCTTCTGCTGTGTGAAGTCTTTCTGCACTGAGAAGTAAAAACCAAGGAAAGGCCTCTCATCGGAGATATACTTTGCATCATGACTCAAATATTCCTCCTGGCTCCGATATCCTTCCTGATTTAGATAGGCCTCCAAGGCAAGATTCCCAGTCTACTCACTCTTCCCCACTTTTCCTCCTGGCTTTACTAAAATTCCCCAGGAAAGTGAGGTGTCCAGTCTCTCCATCCTCATTACAAACATGGACTTCCTTCCCCATCGACTGTCACCTTGGGAAAGTGACTCAGCATCTTGAGTTTCTACATCCATCGAGGTGAGTAACCAACCAATAGGGATTCGTTTCCTGTGATTTCACAGGCACCGCTTTAGATCCTGAGTAAGACACAGGGCCGAATACAGTGGAACTTCCAAGCAAAATATAGATCCTCACCTAGCAGCCCGACTCTCTTCCTCTGCCTCCTTTTCATTTCCAGGAGCTTCCTAAGGAGTATACAAAGAGAAGGGGGAATAAAAAAATACAGCATATGCATCAAGAGTAGGTAAGATAGGATACATGTGCTATTTACGTCAAGCAATGTCTCACAGAGTGAGAGAAGATAGGACCACATTACAGGAAGACAATGAAGACCATAAGAAGAGATGTGGAAAGTTGTAAGAACAGCAGAACTTGGAGAGGTGAACAACTAAATAGGACAATTATTCATGATATATATGGAAAGTACTATGTGCAAATTTCTTTCATTAGTTAAAAGGCAGGTGCCTCCTCGGTCAAAAATGGTAACATCCAAGAAGAGGTTGGTTAGCAAGTACTCTATGACATTATTAGGATATTTCCTTAATACAGTGGCAGACTGATCAGGAAGAACAGCTGAGCCACATCATTTAATTGAAGCATAGATTAAGTTTCACTGGATACAAAAAATAAGTTTAGCTTATACTCATCTCAGTAGACTTACTGAACTCAAAGAACAAAACAATACAGAGATGTCCTATGGCCAATGATTTCTTACCCAATCTAATCCACAAAGTCTGCTTGGTCCTTTGAATGGTAGTGGGGGAAAAATGTGTGCTGTTTCTCTAGGGGACTAAGAAAACATCCAGAAGGACAATAGAAACTTAAGGAGATCCCTCATGCTCTCTGTCTTTAACAAATATCAGCCAAAGATCAGCATCTTCAGAAATAATCATAAGAAACACCTTGAATTCCATGCAATTGCTACATAAAAAGGAAGAAAAATAGAAGATTTTAAAAAGCTAT